>NC_046186.1:113446505-113758328 GCF_011004875.1 Balearica regulorum gibbericeps
TAAATCCAGGATGAGAAGTTTTGTTGGAAGAATGCTTCCTGCAAACATATACAGGAGAAAAGCATGCTAGTTAAGAGAATTGTTGCTGTTTGGTTCACCGTCATTGAGCACAGACATTATTTTAAATAAGTGTTTTGGATAAAACAGAACTCAATAATGATGCTTATCAAATGAAAATATATGCTCTAAGCCCAATAAAAAATGAATGCATGGTCTATTTGGAAAGAAAAATTCTAACCTTGTGTGAAATGTGAATATACAAGATGTTTAAATTTATTGGCTCATTCTGAGGTTGTTTTTGTTTTAAAAGGTTGCTTTTAAAAAACCCAAACAACCCAACACATAGTTTCACTGGTTTAGACCTTTGTGTATCTCAGTTGCTCTTTGACTCCGTGTTGTCAGAGAATGTTGAGTTGGGAACGCAGAGCTGATTACTGTGTTCTGCTCTCTAAATATTCTTTTTGTTTTGTTTTTGTAGGCTCGAAATGTCAACACGGGTGAGCTAGCAGCAATTAAAGTAATAAAACTAGAACCAGGTAAGTATATCTTAACTGACATAGGCCACGGAAACTAAATATTTTTATGCCTAAGATACAATTGTACAAAATCATTTGAGTCCACTTACTGAAAGAAGGGATAATTGTTGCCTTTTACTGTAGGACAAAATACACTGTTCTAGGAAATAACAAGCATGACAAGTGAGGTGTGGAGAAAAAAAGGTAATTGGAGAAGTGTTGAAGAAGTGACTAAAATTTCAGTGAGAGTTTGGGGAGTTTGTCTTAAGTACTATGTTTTCAACCCATGTGATGCAAAACCCAGTATAGAACAAAAGAAATTAAGATGCTAGCAAGGCAGAAGAGAACTTGCCGGAAGAGAGAATAGAGAGAGAAATAAAAAGAAGGAAGGGTGTAATAATAGGTGAGCATTAGTATCTGGGAATTGAGTACATTTCCTGAAATTCTCTTGGAGACTCTGATTAAGATGATGTTGTATGCTAGATTTATGCTTGAACTGTGCTTATGTTGTCATTTCACAAAGTACATATGCCCTACAGATCAGTTATCAGCCTCCAAGTGCTGATCTATTCATATGGCTAGAGTTGGTGAACAAGAGTACAGTAATCTTGGAAGTAAAATGTCCAGACTTGCTGTTTAACTTGTAACTGTTGGTGTTCCATTTCAAGATTTAATGTTGGGGAGGGAAATACTTTAACTACTGCCTGGTTTGATCCTTAAGGTCTATAGAGGCGAGAAGGGAAGGAAGTTGCTGCCCACTTCAGTTTTTTTTCTCTTACAATTCTGGAAGTGATTAGAAATGGTTTGTGTCTATAATGTTTGGATATTAAAAAAAAAAACCAAATTCAAGACAGGACAGGATGTTACTATCCAGTTCCAAAAGTGTACATTCATCACACTGCTTTTATTCATACTCACAGTTGTGGTCTCATGTTATCTTGTCTAGTTCTGCTGCTTTGGCTTTTTATGTCCATGCCTATTGCTGGAGCACTTGGCCATACATGACGTGGGTTACCAGTCCAGCTAAGACAAGCAGCCATGCTGTGTCTCCCTACAGAATTGTAAAGATAAAACAGGGAAGGAGACTTGTGTAGTGAGGAAAGAACCCCAGGACTTGGATGAGGATGATCCAAGCAGACTCGGGTGATGCCAACCTTTAAAATAGGTCATCTTTTAGGACGACTCGGAGAATTGTGCTTGTGTGCGTGCTCTTGGCTGTGGACAGAGCCTGGGGACGTGCTGCAGCTGGGGTAACTTGCCCTCGTGCCGTGCTGTTGGGGCGGGCAACTGGCATCTTGCAGCCAAATCAGGTCTTTTTGGCAGCCTTTGGCTGCCTGAGTGGTGCACAGAGAATAATGTGCTTTAGCTACCCTCTCTATGCTCAGCGAGCTCAGTTTCTCTGTGTAGTTATTGCTTCCAGTTGTGGTAGAGGCTTGACTCACAGCTTCAGACGGGCAGCATCCGCATTCCTGAAGCGTGGCACTGGCTTTCTGTGCAAGTGTTGCACATCAGAGGACAGCGTGAACAGTAAGGGTTGATAACGTTTAGGTACTTACTCTAAAGCTTATGCTACTTTTGATGCAATGAAAGCACTGGCCAAATACTGGAGAAATCATGTCCTTTTACAGACACACCTGTCTGTATGTTGAAGTAATTTCTTGTTTGCTCTTCAGCGTTTGCATGTGTAAAGGTCTTGCCAGGATGCAGCAAGCCGTCAGCAATACACCATGGAGAGTAGATGGTCTGTTACGACGTTAACTTGCGGCCTGTGGTTTGACATTTGCTTTCAGTTAAATAAAATACACGTGAATATCAGATTTCTGGTTAAAAAGTACCAAATAGATAGATCACCAGCATGTTGATATATTGGGAAAAACTTAAAACATCTTTTCTTAGGTAATAGCATAGCCAGTTCTGTTGGAATTTGTTGTCTTACATTTGAAATGCCATATTTGAGAAGTTGCAACAATTGATAAATATGAGCTCAGTGTCTATACTCAGCCTTTTAGACAATAGCTTTGGCTGCTGGTTTAAAAGCTCTTTGGAGTTATGCTGAGGAGTGCCACAGCAGTACACTAAAAGGAGAATTTTTGCATACTTTGAATTTTCTTGGGTTTTGGTTTTTTTTTCCCCCAACTTGCTTAAAGACTATTGTAAGTTATTCTTGAAGTTAAATGCTTATTTTAGGCGTTCAGGCTTGTTTCAGCTATGAAGTCCTTGAGGTTAGTAAGAATGAGTTGTTTTTTGTGAACTGTGTATGTCTAGTAACTAAATAAACTTCAGAAGAATTTCCTTAGAAATAACATACCAGACTAGCTATAATTTGCCCTTATGACTTAAGAAATTTCAGAGGAGCCCCAGTGTAAGATACTGAACTACAGAAGAGCACTTGACATGTATTTCTTTTTTTTTTTTTTTTTTTAAAGAATTAAAAAGCCTGTTAAATACATTACCAAAATTCTCTTACATCTTAGTGTCTCTCTCTCCTTCCCTCTTTAACTTACCTAGACTTACCTACAACACCCCCAAACCAAAAATGTCTCTCTTGGGTTTTCAGTGTCAGAGGTGATTTTCTCTGTGGACACATCTTGTAAGTACTTTTTATAGAAAGACAGGTACAACCAAGGTAACAAACAGTAAGACTCAGATAAATGCCACATCTGTGCCAGTGTTTTATCTGGACAGAAGTTATGCACAGTCTGTATGTGTATGTGCTTAACAAATTTACTGAAAAGTTGCCGCAGCAGTGTGCTATTGAGTGGTTTTGGCTCAGGAAGATGATCTAATGGGTATTGGACACGTGGCCGAAAAGAGCAAAGTTTGTCCTGTTTTTAAGAACCTGGGCTATTGGCAGGGCATATGCAGATGGACAAAGCAGGGTCTCGGGCAAAATAAAGACTTAGAAAGAGCTATGGCCAGTATCATAAGAGGTATCAGGTATCAGAATGAAACTTCTTAAGAATATAGTTACTTATTGCTAAGCCCTTGCTGACAAATGTTGATTTACAGCTACTTTGTATGTCTGTGGAACTGGCAGATAATTACTTTTAATTACTCAAACTGTTTATTTTATAAACATGTATTGAAAGTCTCATTGCGATATGAGAATGAACCAGGCCAATGAAAATATTCATTCTTCTGCTTTTCAGGAGAAGATTTTGCTGTTGTGCAGCAGGAAATCATTATGATGAAAGACTGTAAACATCCAAACATTGTTGCTTATTTTGGCAGCTATCTCAGGTACAGTTTGTTTCTTTTGCTCACTTAAAAATTCTTCTCTATCTCCTTGTAAAGGACAAGTCTATAAGGTGACTTAGGCAAAACATATTTTACCAAATAAGTATTATTCACTTTTATATTTCTTTTTCATTTACCTTAAAATCTGTTCTGTGTACTACAGTGTCTCTCTGTAAATAATGTTTTTCTTAGCAAAATCTTTCAGTGACCATGTAGTCATGTTTCCTTGGAAATGAGTTGTCGTTTAAAAGCTTTGAATTTAATACATAAATGGGAAATTAAGCAGAAGTATTACAAGAATGAAGAAAGAGTCTGTGTATATAGTATCTTTTAAATCTGTTTCACCAAAATGTCTCTTAAATTTGCAAAACTTTGGGAAGTATAAATATTGTATAATACAGATAGGGTTCTCAGAAATGTTCTGACTTAACTGGTGTTGGCATGTAAAATTGTCCGAGAACTCAAAATTGAATATTACGGGGAAATAAGGAGGAAAAAAATTGTTGTTTTTTTCCTTAAGTGTAGTAGTGCTGTGTTAAGTTTTAATAACCATTTCATACTGCAGTGCCTAAGAGTGTAAACTGTGCAGCCTTTAAAAAGCCCATTGGTGATTTGTGGTTTTGATTTGTTTTGAAATATAAAAATGATTGATATTTTAGCTCTGCTTTTCTGTCTTGAGCTGCAGTTGTTTAGGACACTTAATGTAGTATATGTAAGTTGTTCTGTCTCATTCTTATGTGTAATTCCTTTGTAAGGTATTATGCTTCCTTGTTACAAGTACAGTAAACTCGTACTCCATACAAAGTCTCAGTATTGAGAAAATTGATGGCTAGTTTCTAATAATGTTTGCTATTATTACTTTTAATACATCCTGACAAATGTTTTATCCTAGATATAGTGATTTCTTGATATTCAAGGACTAGACTTTTTAATGCTGGATTCTGTGAATCTAATGTTATAATTTTGTTACATGGCATGATTTGCCTAAAAAGCTTTTAAAAGGCTCTGAAAAGTGGTGATGCTCTTTGCGGCAGAACCTTCTTGACCCTCTCAGGTATTCCCATATCTTCTGTCTGCACGGGGACAGTAGAGGTGGGACGTGACAGCTCTGCATGCTGTGAAGGTAGACCCTATTCATAATGGGAGGAAGCCAAGCTGAGTTACTCGTATGTGTACGTTCAGCAACTCCAGCTGAAATTCCCCATGATGGCTATCTGCTGCAGCCAAAAGCTTTTCAGCAGTATCGGCCAAGTGCTTTTGGATTGGGAGTGGGAAGATGCAGGTGGTATTTTCACATGAAAAATCTTGGTGCATTTAAGCCTTTCAACAAAAAATTACCATCTTTGAAGCAGTAATATATTGACAGAATTTGGCTCTTGTATTTGGAGTGCATCTATTCCTCTTAAAAATCCTTTTAAATTTGACTAAGTTATCTTCTGAAATGCTGCATTTCTTTTACTTTCATTCTAGATCAGCTAGAGCTTGGGGAGGTCCCAGTTACTGTTTCTTTTCCAGCCAGCACTGTGATTTGGTGCATGTTTGCAGTACTACAGAAGAGCTAACACATGCTCCCTGGCTTGCTTGTCCATTTTTGAGCATTCCTTGTTTTGCTCTGGAGTGAGCTGGGACAGGATGTTGAAATGGCAAGCATGGAGTTCTCTGTGGTGCTCCTAGTGACCTTGATGCTGAATGTCTGTGTAGCTGGAGCAAACTGAAATTAGAGAAGTTGAGTGTGTCCGAACTTGGAGGCAGTGCTGGGGAAGAGAGAAAGTCCTGACAATAAATGCTAGATGAGGAGAGTTCTTATGCAGAAGCTCAGCTGACTAATGCTATCCTGAGGAGTTTCTTCTCCCTGCCTCCTGTATTCAGTGTCCTGAATAGCCCTGGACACTCATTAAAACCATGTTTTATCTCTGGTGGGGTTCATTGCACATCTTTCTCAGTATGAGTATCTTGCTAGCTTTTGTCTGATGACTGAAAGTATTGCATGCTGACAGATGCAATTTAAGTCAGTAGAATCTGTGTTTTGAATTATGTTTGCTTTATAGTTGTTTCAAAGGTCTGTAGTGGAAAAGTTGGTCATATTAGTACTTAAAAGACATAGTTTAAAGTGGAGCGTGAAGGAAGTTTCCAAGAGAAAATGTGTTTTCAGAATACGATTAAGTGGAAATGCACTGGAAGTATGAGAATGAAGAGGAAAATAAGTTGTTGACTAGCCCATTAGATGAACACCATCTGCACGCTACACTGAGCGAGGCTGGGAGTGTGTTCTTGTGTACTGTTTGCATTTTTTGTGTATATATGTGCAGGAAGGGATCAAAGTCTGAAGATAAAATCAACAGGCCATGCTGTTCTGGCATCTCATATCTTGAAGGGTGCTTGTCTTGGCAGCCTGAATGCTTTTTTAATGCTGAGCTGGTCTGTGAGCTGCATTATGCACATGTTTGTGCGGCTGTGCGTGTAGATAGAGCATGTGTGCACGTAGGGACTTGGTATTCCAAACTAGGAGTGCCTGCACTTCATTTTTGAATGTTTAAGGTTAATTAATATTTGAAGGTTAACCTAAATTGTGTGTCACTTCCATTCTGTGCAGTACTGGCAGGCTTTTTCTTGTGCATGAACTGTCAATTCTTAACACTGCTACATACCTCAAAGTCATGTTAATTTTTTTTTTGAGAATTTGTGGAGTTACTAGTCTGTTTGACAGCAGTTTACTGATTGTCAGGTGGTAAAGTTGGCAAGGGATCTTGTGATCTCCTAAAGGCAGTATGTGGAAGCTCCATGTTATGGTGACTAAGCTTCTTAAATGGATGTTACATATTCTGAAAGTTGTGTGGCTGGGACCATATAGTGTCTCACCCTCCTGTTGCACCTCCTTAATCTTCCTCCCAACCTCAAAGACTGTTTATGCTTGGGAATAGAGCACATTTTTGTGTGTTAAGATGTTCTCCACTGCACATGATTATTTTTTTTGTACCTATCTGCAGTACTGGGAAGGAAGTTGTGTCGACATTTTTCTTGATGTGTGACGTTAAGTGTGGCATGCTCCACAAACCTGAAAGTCATTGCTATAAACATTTTCAGAAAACAAATTTAGAATAAAGTAGTAAGAGAGCAATGGCAGAGGGGAGGGTTGGGGCTCTGCAGTGCTGTTGAAGTTACCCTGGGCTGTTTTTCTGACATACGAACTTCTGACCAGAATGTGACGGTTCCATTTGTGTTTGTTTCTGGAGGTGAGATTATTTGCATTATGGAAGCACTGTCAAATGTATCCAGTTGTCTTACCAGCTGCTTTTTTAACTAGTCATAGTGGGAACAGATTGCTTAGTATGATTAATAAAAAGCTGTTTCTGATGAGTTTTATGTGAAAACAGACTGTGAACAAATATTATTGTTGCATTCAACTTTCTTTAAAATTTTTAGATTGAAATAGTGCCTCTTCTCATGATGCTGTATTCAGGCTGGGGATGCTTTTTTGTTAAAAAAACAGTTTTCTTCCTATCTCAGGGTATCAAAATATACCTCTACAGACCCAGAATTAAATTTTGGCAAATATAGTGTGTATTTTGACACAATCTGGTGCTCTTGCTTGGTCCCCTCCCCTTTCTTTGGTGTAGTGCTTCTCTTGTCTGGGCAATCAGATGGCTGTCTTTGAGGCCTCTCATTGTCTGACCTTTTGTTTTCAAAGTATCTTTCAATGCTAAGAACAATAAGAAAAATACCACCATTCTATACTTGACACTTACAGCATATTGTTCCCGATGTTTTTCTTCTGTTTACGTATGGATTTTTGAGACACTCAAATTTCTGCCTTGCTGTTAGCCTAGGTGTTAAGTTGCAGAGGCTAAATGGTACTGTTGATCTTGTCTCTGTTTTGTTTGCTGCACTTGCCATATGCTCTGCAGACACTGACGACTGTGTACACTGTTACTGTTGGTTACATGGATCTTCACCTGTCTCAAAGCACTTAGGCACAGTAATAAAAGGCTAGGTAGTGAATTAGAAATGCAGTCTCCTGTTTCGAACCTCTTATAGTGGGCTTTTTTTTTCTTTTCTGTAGGGCTTTTCCACACTGGGAAGTCAATGCCCAGTAAGGGAAGGTGTGAATTTACAGCACTTACCTACTTCATCATGTACTTAGTGGGTGCTCTGCTGCTGTCCCAAGACTGCTGGGGTTGTCCTGGCTTTTTCCCACTTCCACACTGCTGAAGACATCAAACAGGATGCAGCCACATGGGAAAGAGTGGCTTTCATGAGCCCAGGGCCCCCCAAAGCGTCCCCGAGTCCTGCATCATTGTGGGTGTCACCGAAATTTGGGAATAAAAGAAAACTCCTTAACACCAATTTAGCATTAAGAAGGAGGCATTTCCTTTTATTGCAGCGCTGGGTGTCAGGAGGATAGTTCCTCTAATCAGGCACACCTAACGCTGGTTCTCTTGTCATATTTATACACAAATGTTACAAAGATTACAAAGTGGTACACTCCCCATTACAATAATTGGTTCATATTTCTTCACCTGGTATGCAAACTAGAATGCATGCTCAGTTCCTTTCTCCGCCTCTATCTTTTGAGTAGGTGGTATAATTTGGGTAGGGGGCTTATGGGTCGGTGGTCATGGCGACCCTGGCCCAAATTACCTTTCCCCTAGTTTCTCAGTATTTCAGTGTTGGTAATTGTTTGCTATATGCCTTAGGAAGATAAGGATGCTCCTGGAGGGAATTAGTGTCCTCCCTTTCTGAAAAGTACGTACATAAGGACCTTGAAGTGTCTTGTAGTTCCTCCTTTTTATCATGATGTGTAGCAGGTAGTCATTGTAAGAATTGTTAGCCTTCTACCTAAAGTAATAATGAATAGTTTCTTAACACATATAAGTAGGCCTTCGTTACAGGCCTATCTTTTTTGCTACATGGGGAATAAGCACGGGACTTGCAGATGTCTGTCTCTTCAGTGCTTTTTTGTCACTCATGTTCCCCTGCTGCCATTGATAATTCTATTTTCTTTCACAGGTAGTTACATTGCTTCTGTGTCTGACTTTGATCGGTTATTTCAGTGGAAAGCCCTCATATTATTTCAAGTGATGCTTTATTTAACCCCTAGAAATGTATGGAGTTAACAGCCAGGGGACTTCATTGCTTAAAATGTCTGTAATGCCTGAACAATACCTTTCCCACCACTAGAGCAAGCAACAGGGACATAGTTTTGAGGACCATGTGGACTACGGAAGTAAAAGGGGAGAAGATCCAAGAAAGACAGTTCTTCTTGTAGCAGCAGCTATTCTAGCTGTTACCTGCTGGTGAGAAATACTTGTAATTTGCAGCTTGGGATAAGCTCAGCACTTGCATTGTAAAACTGCAAGTATTGGAGTACTGCGTCCAGCTCTGGGGGCCCCAGTACAAGAGAGACATGGAGCTGTTGGAGCGAGTCCAGAGGAGGGCCACAAAGCTGATCAGAGGGCTGGAGCACCTCTCCTATGAGGACAGGCTGAGAGAGTTGGGGTTGTTCAGCCTGGAGAAAAGGTGGCTCCGGGGAGATCTAATTCCAACCTTCCAGTACCTGAAGGGGGCCTACAGGAAAGATGGTGAGGGACTGTTTATGAGGGAGTGTAGTGACAGGACAAGGGGTAATGGGTTTAAGCTGAAGGAGGGTCGATTTAGATTGGATGTTAGAAAGAAATTATTTACTGTGAGGGTGGTGAAGCACTCGAACAGGTTGCCCAGAGAGGTTGTGGCAGTCACATCCCTGGATGTGTTTACGGCCAGGTTGGATGAGGCTTTGGGCAACGTGGTCTAGTGGAGGGTGTCCCTGCCCATAGCAGGGGGGTTGGAACTAGATGATCTTTGAGGTCCCTTCCAACCCAAACCATTCTATGATTCTGTGAAAACTTTGCCTTGCAAAACACTTGCAAAAATGTTGGCACTGCCCACAGGAGTCTCTTGGCTATTCCATCAGAACCTTGTGAATGCAGGAAACTCAAGGTCATGGACAAGGTGCAGAAAAATCATCAGACTTTCCTTGAGTTGTCCTGTGTCCCAATCTGCCCTAGGTAGTTTTTCTGCGATTTTTCTTTCCTGCGTGTTTTGATGGCCAGGAATGACTAGGCAAGCCCCAGATTTTCTGCTCTCCAAAATGCCTTTCTGTGGCCACATGTGGTACATCTGTCTTACCAGTGAAAGTTACTGAGTGAAAATAGAATTTAGTGTCCATAATAGAAGATACCTTTGAATCTTCAGCCTGTTGTCTATTCTTGGAAAGCACCTTTTATGGAGGTATAGTGAGTCAAACTGAACGGATTCCCTTAGTAAGAGGAAATCTAATGAACTTCCCTCTGACCCCTGCCACCAAAAATATCCATAGGTATTTTTGAGGGAAAAGACTTCATCTGAGAAGGCACTTAACCACAGCATGGGCTCCACTATGCCTAGCTTTGATTGAAGCACTAGAGTTTCACTCCATTTGTTGTGAAATAAATTAAGAGATATCCTAGGGCTTTTTGTTTTGGGTTTGTTTCTTTTTGTGTGTGTTTGTGTTAATTCTTCTGCTCTGAAAAATGTGTAGGAGAAGTGAAAATGAGGAAGAAATAAGAACCCGTGTCTGTTTTGTTTCTGCTCCTCAGTAAAAATATATTTCATTTTCATAGTAGATCTTGAACAAAAATCAGGGTGCATGTTTCACTACTACTGTTTCTATTACTCCAATAAACCCTGGAATATTTGGGTATTCTCTTTAGTTACTATTTTGACAGTAAGTGTCACATAAAGATTAAGTCATACTCATTATTTGACTTGTACTTTTCATAATGCAGAGCTTGTTATATTGTGCTTTATAATGTTTGAGTCCTCTCACTTATAGGTGCGGTTTTCAAATCTGACAGCTAATGAATGGTTTTGTTCACTTTTTAGACGAGACAAGCTATGGATTTGCATGGAGTTTTGTGGAGGTGGCTCTCTACAAGATATTTATCATGGTATGTCAAGACTGTAATTCCTTAAAATCTAAGTAAAGCTTACTTTCAAAAATGGAGATGATTACAGTGTTTTGGAATCGGAGAGGAGGAATCCTAAATTTGATATCCATAATAATCCATTGAAGGTAAATTTTAGCTTATGTATTTATTTAATTGGTTGGGTTTGGTTTTCTTTAAACAAAATTAGCTGTAGTGGGGGTTTTCTGAGCAGAAGTTATTTCCTTCCTTCAGTAGCTCATATACCCAGCACTACTTTTCAAAGACTGTAAAATTAGACAATATTGTATTGTAAAAATAATTAAAAAAAAAATCCTGATGTGCTGTCTTACTTCATAGCCATTTTGTTTCTGAGTTTTTGAAGTTTGCTTTAGTATAATCTGTACCACTGCCTACAGATACCTAGATAAGTGGATTGATTAGCATAGATGCTCTTGTCTTTTGGTAAACAGGAATCTTTTGTATGTTTGTATAGCAGTAGTGCCACGAGGGTCTTTTATTTTTTTTTTCATGCTGGATGCTTGACATGTGAAAAGCAAAGGTGGCCTATGTGTTTGCTTTAGGCTTAAGTGCAATGAGTGGTCAAAGAAACAAAGGGCATGTGTGAATCTGTTGCATAAAGAGAGGATCAGTCAATTGATTGCTAGTTCTCAAGAGACAAAATCAGTTTTGAGGGATTTTACTGCCCTGGAATTAAGACTTGCTTAGGAAAGGAGTATGCCGTGAGTAATGGCTCTGTGGTTCTCAGGTGATGTTTTTCAGACAAGAAATCCGCTCATATTCTGAATTGTGAAGATTTTACATGTTAGAATCTTCACATCTTTCTGTTCTGCGTAAACAGCTTGTATACCTTTTTACATTTAAGTTGGGTGCAATTAAAACAAGGCACCAATTCACAAGTTCGCGCCGTGCTCATGGTGTAGTGATTTGAGCATGACCTTGTTGATCCTTTACATCTTTGCTAATGTTGATAAAAACATCGTGTCTGATAGGCTTTGTTATGTGAAACACCTGTAAAATAGGAAATGAGCTCATGCCACATAAATGCCTGAACAGATGTTGTACAGGAGCAGTTTCCTGTTGCAGCTAATTTTTGGCTTCTCTGCTGGTAGTTAGAGTGGAAGGTTCTTTTCTGATCTTAATTATGTTCCAAAGGGTCTTATTCCAGTTGAACTATAGGTCTCTGTAATCTTAAGTCATTTAAGTTAATCAGAATTAAATTTCTCAAAATAAAGACATGCCTAGAAATATGTACTCTGAGTGCTAACAGAGTTTTGTGTGGGTTTGGAGCTTTTGTTTCAGAAAAGGGAAGATGGATCTAGACCTGTTTTGAAGATATATATTGCATGGTACTAATTTATATTATGGTTGTGGGTTTTGTAGAAGCTAAGCAGTTAGATGCTTAAATCTTACTTCATTTTTAACTCTCTACTCCTTCAGCTTCCTTTGAGAAACCCCATCCATCTTTTCTGTTTTGTTTTCTCTGCAAAACCTGAGAAGCTTGTAGTGAGGACTGCATTTCCTGGTCCTAAACCCCTTTAATTTCAAGATCAAAGTCCAGTGACTGGGGACAAGTCACAGGCCATTCCTTGCTTGCTGTTCAGTGTTTTGTTTATGTATTTGTTCAGAATTTAATTGTTTTCCTTTAAGAGACTTGAGTGAAGTGTGGGACCCTGGAGGGAGAGGAAGACTCCTCCTTCCCTTGGGAAGCTGCTGAGCCTGCTCAGAGGGAGAGTTTGAGAAGGTGCATGGTGTGGCAGGCCCAGGAGCAACAGTCCTGGTAGCTCATGCAGAGAGCAGGTTGCATGGGAGCGGGGAGAACGAAAGGGGACAGCAGTTCGCAAAGGGTAGATGGAACTTCCTGGGGCTCAAAGGGGACTGAGTGGAGTTTGCTGCAGCTCTGAGTCACTGGGTTGGAAGTCCAACCCTGCAAAGAAGGACACAATGGGTTTGTGCAGGGGAAAGTTGTGCTTAAATCACTGCTTCTGTTTCTTGTTCCTCTTAACTCCCTCCATATATAAATCTCAAAGTAATTAGTAGTTTCAATTCCAATGGGACTAGACATTTTTGAGTTTAAAAAATGTTTGGTGGTCTTTTGGATGTTCAGTCTGGGGGAAAGTCTAAGCACATTTTACTTGGAGACTTCTAGTGTCAGATCCTATCAGTGTGAATGGAAATAATTGAGGTATGGGTTTGGAATGATCAGTATCCTACCTGATTTTGAGAATTATTTTTTTTTTTCCCCTTCCATTTCAGTGACTGGACCACTTTCAGAACAGCAGATTGCCTATGTTAGCAGAGAAACACTACAGGTAGTATGTTCTCAGGTTCCTGTGATTGACTTTTAATGTAAAAGTATTAAAAGCTAAAAATGAAAGCTACAAATACTTGTGATGCTATGGAAGTACAGTGTTTGGATGGCTTAGCATTTTTCTCAAACTTTTAAGGAGGTCCTGTATTATAGCCTAGAACTGACTTGTACAATTGCATAACCTCAGATTATCACAGATCATTGGAAGAAAACTGTCATAATCTTTCTGCTGTTAATTTATATTTTTTAAGGGAGAAAGCAGCATATTTATTAATCCATATTTGTGGTACAAATTAGTTATTGCAAGTTCGAAGGAAAACTTAGAGACTCAGTTTTGCATATCTGATAGTTGATCTGTGCCAGTAAGAAAAAAAAAAAAGTCTGTGTACTTGAGATGTTCAACTTAAGGTCACCAGCCTCTCCTCATTGGTATGCTAGCTTTCATTTTCTTTCCTAAATTAAAGGTTCAGTTCACCAGTAAAACTGAATCAGAAACGGCTTTTTTGGTGGATGTCTTGCTTCCATGTGAGAGCAGTTCTTGGCTTGTAGTGAATGCAGATCTGTTGAATGCCATCAGTTGAGAGCTGCTGCCTCTCTCAAGATAGCTCTGTCCCTGAGCCAGCTCCCTTGCATGCCACTTAGCATCTCGCTATGCTATGCCAGAGATTGCTGACTTCTGACTTACAGGACATGGCTTTTTTTTTCCTTACAGTGAAGTTTTATGTGACATCTGGGAGTGTTTTGGGTTTTGAACCTTTAAACCGTTTAGTTGTTACGGAATCACAGAATAGTTTGGGTTGGAAGGGACCTTTAAAAGTCATCTAGTCCAACCCCCCCTGCAATGAGCAGGGACATCTTCAACCAGATCAGGTTGCTCAGAGCCCTGTCCAACCTGACCTTGAATGTTTCCAGGGATGGGGCATCTACCACCACTCTAGAAAACCTGTTCCAGTGTTTCACCACCCTCACTGTAAACAATTTCTTCCTTATATCCAGTCTGAATCTACTCTCTTTCAGTTTAAAACCATTACCCCTTGTCCTATTGCTCCAGACCCTAGTAAAAAGTTTGTCCCCATCTTTCTTATAAGCCCCCTTTAAATATTGAAAGGTCGCAATAAGGTCTCTCTGGAGCCTTCTCTTCTGCAGGCTGAACAACCCCAACTCTCTCAGCCTGTCCTCATAGGAGAGGTGCTCCAACCCTGTGATCATTTTTGTGGCCCTCCTCTGGACTCACTCCAACAGGTTCATGTCGTTCTTGTACTGGGGACCTCAGACCTGGACATGGTACTCCAGGTGGGGTCTCATGAGAGCAGAGTAGAGGGGGAGAATCACCTGCCTTGACCTGCTGGTCATGCTTCTTTTGATGCAGCTCAGGATATAATTGGCTTTCTGGGCTGCAGGTGCACGTTGCCGGGTCATGTTGAGCTTCTCATTCACCAACACCCCCAAGTTCTTCTCCTCAGGGCCGCGCTCAATCCATTCTCCGCCCAACCTGTATTTGTGCTTGGGATTTCCCCAGCCCATGTGCAGGACCTTGCCCTTGGCCTTGTAGAACTTCATGAGGTTCACATGGGCCCACTTCTCGAGCTTGTCCAGGTTCCTCTGAGTGGCATCCTGTCCCTCAGGCATGTCAACCACACCACACAGCTTGGCGTCATCAGCAAATCTGCTGAAGGTGCACTTGATCCCACTGTCTATGTCATTGATGAAGATATTAAACAGTACCGGTCCCCATACAGACCCCTGAGGGACACCACTTGTCACTGATCTCCATCTGGACGTTGAGCTGTTGACCACTACTCTCCAGCCAATTCCTTATCTGCTGAATAGTCCATGCATCAAATCCATAATCTTCTTGGCCTATGGAGGAGTGTTTCAATAGTTCAGAATGGAATTTATGAAATCATTATTTATTGTGTGGGAAGATTTCTTGGTTAATATGTTTAAATTGCTTCTGAGAAGAAAACTTGCTACTTTGTGTATATTTTCTAAGTGTTATCCATGGACCCATTTTTGTATATTTTAAAGCGGTCTGTAAATACATGCTTATAACACTCTGACCAAGTATAATATGCATAGTTTATGATATTTTGTTGTAGCTTACAATGCAGCAGTCACTTTCCCTAGTAAAAGCCTGAGAATATAGGCCATCCATCCATAAAAGTAATTTGTCCACTGTTAATTTTTTCATCAGTTTCCACGAATCTAGAGTTTCACTTGAATGCCTGAAGCATTCTATCTCCATGTTTAGAAGCCCTCTGAATGGTCTGTTTTCAAAAAACCACTTGCTATCAGTTCTGGTTGGAATCAGTGAGAATGAATCTGAAAATATAGGTCCTTTAGATATGGCCTTTAAAGTACCTGCCTTCAGGCATTCAGTTTTGAAAATGGTGTCCTCAGATTTTTCCAGGGCAGTGGTAAAAATGAGTGAGTTGTTGAGCTTCCTGTGCCAGTAGCATCCAGAGATTTAAATGCAAGGAGTGTACATGGGACTCTTCTAGCTAATGCCACTTGTTGCAATGGTCAGGTAGATGCTTTGATTAATTACACTCCGTACCAAAAGCAAATTGAATCCAATTTTTGAGTGCCTGCAATGAGGACTCTGAAAAACCATGGGACCAACTGAATATTGTTAGTCATTTCACCCAGATAAACAGGTTAAAACATCTGTGAGTGGTTTTTTTTTTTCTTTTTTAGTTTATTTAAGGAGTTGAATTTCATAACTGATTAGCACTTCAGCTACATTGCATTCAGTTTTTCATGAACTGACAAAAAAATACCCCAAAACTGTATCTTCAGTGGTACGGTTCACTTGAAAATCTCAAGTACCAAGTCACATAAGTAATTGTTTTCTCATTTTTACTGTTGGTGTATTTAGGACCAGCCATAAAAATGCTGATAATTGATTGCAAAAATAAATTAGGATTGTTTTCAATCTGTGATGTCTTGCATGAGCTGGCAAAAAACCTCTCTGTCTTGACATGGGTATCTCCCATGAAAATGTAGTTTTTGTTCATGAGCACAGAGTGAGGAGGATGTTTACGTGTCGTTTTACCCCTGGAAGAGAATTTGAGAGATAAGCCTGGCCTGTCACAAGTGACATGCTCTGTGATTTGTCATGCAAGGATTTTGTTTCATAGAATTGTTCCATAATTTAAACTTAAAGTTCTAACTTGAGTCCTAAAATACTTTGGTATTGTCATTGAGGCCCAGGAAGCCAGCCTAGTGCTTCTGCATAAATCTCTGAATTAGAGTTGAACTCCTGTATTAGACCCAAAATGCAGTCTGCTAGCATGCTTCTAAAATTAATTAAAATCTGTAATGATTTAGGAAATAACTGCACTAGGTGTCCAGTGATCTACCTGCTGAATAGAAGACTCTTATGCACTTTACGAGTAATTAACTTGGTCTAAAAAGGTGACAGTTACCATGTCCAGAGGAAAACTTGGTTGGGGGATGCTTTTCTTACATGGTGACTGGTATTCTTTCCATCTATCCTGTTTTAGGTATTATGCTACAACATATATTGAATTTGCAGATGCAGTTTGGATACACTAAAATACAAGAAAGTTCTTCAGTCAGTCGTGTAGATGGTTGAATTGGATCCTAAATATGTCTGATAAATAAGGAATGTATATAAAATTAAAAATATTGGACTAAATTGTTATCTAAATATTTTATGCAGGGACTATATTATCTTCATAGTAAAGGAAAAATGCACAGAGATATAAAGGTAAGTAAAAACTTAAGTGAATTTTGGTGGTTTTACAATAGGCTACATCACCTCTGATGGGTCTTTACTGTTAAATATCAATTTTGGGGATATTTTTAAATATGTAGAGTTTTTCTAAATATTAAAATAATATAAAACTTTCTGCCCAAGAAAAGAAAAAAACCCTCCTTTCTTTAAAATGCATGCATGGAAATACTTTGTTCTTTTAATTGGAGCCAAATATACCATTTATTTAGACCAGTGCTATAAAATTTAGGCATCGGCTAGTGTCCAGAGCCACTGTTGTTCAGATGGATGTAGGAGTGTGCAAAAGGAAAGGTTTGGTCTTTCCCACACCTCTCCAAGGAGCTCAACGTACCCTTCTCTCTGAACCAGCTAGTGAGCAGAGCTGGTGCTTTGGCGTCTTGTTCCTTTTCTTGGTGAGCAGATTGCAGGGCTGCTGTTCCACGTGGTTCTTGGAGATGACTACTGTCCCTTCCCTCGCATGCTAAAATTAGAGAGGGTACTGCAAATGAGGCTCTTTACACTGACTTATTTAAACCTTCATCTCAACAAAACTGTATCAAAGGTGGCTTCTTCAGACTCTTACATTCTCTTACATTCTCTGTTATATTTTCCTTCTGGTGCTTCCTGTTGACTTTTTGTCCTTTGTGTTTTACTACCTACTCTTTGCCTTTCCAAACACTTCCTTGCTCAGACTGCAGCTTAAAATTGGCAGGCTTCCTCCTGGAAATCCAACAGTAAATTATAATATTCCTTTGTGTTGTGTGGGGAGTTGGTTTTGTTTGGTTGGGTTTTTTTTTTTTTCCCAGACTAGGGATGCAATGTACATAGTAGCTTCAACTGTAGATGCCTTAATGCAGCCTGATTCCAAGTTGTTCTTGTTGACTGCAGAAGAATACAAAAATTAAATATTTTCATTATACTTTATAGAATGCAAAATTATGCTTGTAAGAATACAGTGCATAGATACTTGTTTCTAAACAGAACTGTGCTGATAAAAAATGCTTACAGTGCTTATGTTGAGAATTTAAAAAAACAAAACCAAAAATCTGTTCTCATGAGCATAGAAAAACTATCTTCATCTGCAGATCTCCTGACTGTTGAATTATGTTTACTTCCCTCAGTAGCTAAGTTATGTATTTAGAATATCTGTCCTGTTGGTTTTGAAAGGTGAACAAGGTCAAGAGCACGTTAACTGGACTGTCACACTGTTTACCAAGCTCCCTCTATAAGGCTCATTAACTATAGTCCTTAAGGCTATAATTATAATTATCATGGCTCTCAAACAAAACAAAACCAGCTCCTACATATGAAAAGAAAATCAAATTGCTTCCGCTTTGACCTTTAGAGTTCCTATTTCCTTTCAGTCAGTGTAAATAGAAAAAAGTAAGAATTCATCAGCATAGACAAATCATCATATTCTGCTTTTTGAGAGGGTTTTGTGTACAATGGAAACTCTGTAGTACCATAGGCTAAAGAGTACTAAACTAAAAATTAATGTGAAACCCTGTATATCCAAGTTTCTTTATATAAACAGGATGGCAACTTGCTAATTTCACAAACATTTCCTTGGTAAAGCTGCAGATTTCTTGAGCACACAATTCTTGGTTTGTCTTTTGCCTCTAGTTTGCCATATCATCTTACATAATTTTTTTAAAAAAAATATGATACTGGAAGAATCTGCATGTTTTAATTCAAGTATGCTTTCTTTTTTAAGGGAGCAAACATTCTTTTAACAGATAATGGACATGTAAAATTAGGTGAGTTAATACAATTTGGTGTTGTTAACCGATTTTCATGTGCTCTTAAGAAGCAGTCTTCTGTATTTTGTTTAATGATATAATGGTTCCTGTAAGGAATTCATGAATATCAGAATTCTTTTTTTTCTTGCTGGTAGTATCTAGCTGCACCATCTAATTACTGTATGTGGAGTAATTGGGTAGTTTTGGAACACTGAGGTAAAAGACTTTCTAATGTTGTATGGGGGAGGTAAAAATCAAATCACAGGTATTTATAATTTTTTTAATAAAATGTACCATCTAGAGTGTTTAAGTGTGAAATTTACCTTGAAAGGTTATCTGAAAGAATCTCTTGGATAATACTAAATGATGTATTTTATCATATTAAAACACTGCATGTAACTGTTAGGACTTCTGTGCTAGTCTGTTCTTTCTTGTGTTGATGGGGGCCGTGTTTGTGTGCACCCTGCATGTTTGGCAAGTAACTGAGAGGAGCTGACCGATGGTATCTGGGGTACACCAAGTTTCCATTATTTGCTTTTGTTATTTATTTTTTGTTAAATATTTCCAGCATATTTAAGAGACTCTTACAGTGGGGAAACCAAACTGGTGTTCATTAACAATTAATTACATCAAATCAGTTATTAACTGTTGTTTTGTTTTTGTTGGTTTGTTTTAATAGCTGATTTTGGAGTATCTGCACAGATAACAGCTACAATTGCCAAAAGGAAATCATTCATTGGCACCCCATACTGGTAACTGTGTTTTACTTGGCCATTAATCTATTAGTAGCATATATAATACTGTTGAAAAATTGTAATAAAAGTATGCTATGTCGCTTTCTGGGCAGACTAATAATTAAAGGCTGTGTCAGACTTTCTAGTGATCATATCTGTATTACTTATGCTAAATCCTGAATTAGCTGAGTGTCAGAGAAAATGCTCTAATGCCCTGAAAAATTGAAAGGCTGGCTGTGTGCTGCTGTCACTGTTGACTAATGTATTTCAATTTAGTCAAAAACTATCAACAATTTTGCTTGTTTTTAACTCTGATCTTAATTTTTTTCCTTGCCTGATTTTCCATTTTGGTGTTTTATGTTTCTTCCCCTACACCTAGATATGTTTTTGCTGCAACTCTCCAGTTAATAATGAGTTTCATTTGTTTATCACCACAGATTCTTTTGCCACTTGTGAAATATTTCTTCTAAGCCATTTTCTTTTTTATTTTTCTTTATTTGCCTAATCTGATTGAATTCAAACGTACATTTCTATTCTATCTGTACTACATCTTTATTCTTCCCTCAGTAAACTAGTTTGCATAATTTATCTTTTCTAAAGATTGGCATTTTATTTTCTCCTCTTTCTGCTGGAAGTGGTTGTTCCCTTTCGTCTTGAAGTAAACAACACACATTCTTCTCTGTAAAATAGCACTTCTATTGTATGTTTCCCAGAAAGATACTGCTGTCTGACAGCATAGTAGGTACAAGATAAAAACGTATATAGTGAAAAAACCCCTTACATTCAAGTATTCGATCTTGAAATAGTCAAGCACAGCATTTTTAGCATTCTTCTGCAGTGTAAGTCACGCCAAGGCATGGATTCACTTCCCTTTCAGAATGACACAAACACCCATCAGTCATGATTGTGTAATTGGTTTGTGTCTCTCTTTCCTAAGATGTCTGGGTGACTTTAGCCCTGGCCTGTATCACTGTGGGACTTTCAAATTGTGCCAGGCTTCTGAAATTACATATCATAACCTTAAACAGTAACTTTGAAAGCATTACATAGGTTAAATGCTGATGGAAAGCATTACATAGGTTAAATGCTGATGAAAAGCATCAGGTTTTCTTTGCAAAGCTTCTCAGAGATTTGAGAGGAGAAGCAAGGAAACAAAATTGTTGAGATTGAAGAGAAGGTGGTGTAGTTGGAAACAGGAATTTTGAAGGTGGTAGTGATCATTAGAGGTGTCTGCGCAGGTAAGGCTATGGAGAGAAATGAAGGTCAAAACTGCTGTGCAGTGTCTGCAGTTCTAGTAACCTTGCTATTTACCCTTGTGCTCCTCCTTCATGTCATTCTAAAGTTAACCCATGTTCCCCTTCTACCTTGGTAACTCCCTCCTTTTTGATTTAGAGTGACTGGGGTTTTTATGAACTCTTGAATAAATTTATGTAAATATAATTTATCTATGCAAACTGAAAATAAGTTGTACCACCAAACCTGATGATGTTTTCAGATCTACAGATAAGGACGTTTGTCTTTAAATAATGCATCATTTGAGATGCCTCCTGCTGCTTTACTGGAGCACTCATTTGGTGACATTCATCTGTCATACCCATATTGAGTTACATCTCCAGTTCCACTGCTGCTTTTCAAATGGTCTGGACTAATAAAGTTCAAAGCTAAAAAATATTAACATGTTTGCCATATGAATACAGGACAATCAAATCCATAATTCACTTTGGCCTTTTAAAACATGCAACTATGCCTAGTGAATCATTTTCTTTAGGTATTGCTATTTATATGTCAGTTATATTTGTTAATTTTTGCTACCTGAGGATGTGAACCTACTTTGTTAACTTAAATGAGGTCTTCTGACATTAGTAGACAGACTTTACAAACAAGGAGTGCTCTGTGCAGAGATGACAATGAGTCTTCAGGTCTCATGCTTTCATGATACAAGAAAGCTGACATTTTGTTCCTTTTTTTTTTTTGTTAGAATTCTTCTCTTCAAAGTCAGTTGATCGCTTTCTGGGGCAATGTGTGAATTTGGATATTATTTGAATTTTAGTGTCGTTGAATAATTATACTTTTGGCTCTTATGTTGTAGAATAGTAGTTTGTTGTGTGTCTGCAAAAAAGTCTTGGATAGATTGGTTTAATCGACTTACTGCTAAATTGCAGGAAACTGCCTGTTAGTTACTAGAAAATGATTGAGGAAAACTTCACGTATACATTACATAACTTTTTACGTACACACATGTGAATACATATCCACATGTATAAATGCATATGCCGTGAGCTTATAGATTGAGAGCTTTAGGGGAAAGAGTAGTAAACTGCTGTGTACAGAAGAATGTTTGATTTGTGGTGGGAAGTTTATCTAAAAATGTCTTAACCTTTAGGATGGCACCAGAAGTTGCTGCAGTAGAAAGAAAAGGTGGCTACAACCAACTCTGTGATCTATGGGCAGTTGGAATAACTGCTATCGAGCTCGCTGAACTTCAGCCTCCAATGTTTGACCTACATCCAATGAGGTTAGTAAGGGGTTAAAGCTTGGTGTGTAAATACAGCTTTGTAAATAATCCATTTGGAGTAGTGGCTATATGTGTTTGGGGGTACTGCAAGGGTGTTGGGTTCTAAGTGTTCTGAATGTGAATGATAGAAATTGTAACAACTCTATTTGGTGCATAAATATGTAATGTTGTCCTAGTAGCGTCTCTTAAAGTGAGGGACTCCTTCCTGCCAACTAAATAATGTATTTAATAATTCATCTCATATATGTATTACAATGTAAACCACATAAATACTGTTGGGTTTTTTTAGAGCACTTTTTCTAATGACGAAAAGCAACTTCCAGCCTCCTAAATTAAAGGACAAAATGAAATGGTAAGTACTTTTCTGTTTCAGTAGATAATGGTCATGTATTTCACTAGGCAATTGATTCTAATGCTTGCCACTTCATTTTACAGGTCCAATAGTTTCCATCATTTTGTGAAAATGGCACTTACAAAAAATCCTAAAAAAAGACCTACAGCTGAAAAGTTACTGCAGGTACAAATTTAGGGGATTTTTTTAAAGTTATAAAATTAAAATATGCTTAATATGAGTGGTTGGAATTTTCATATGTGTTTTTCCTTCGGTCTTTCAGCATCCTTTTGTTACCCAGCCATTAAATCGAAGTCTTGCTATTGAGCTTTTGGATAAAATGAATAATCCTGATCATTCCACTTACCACGATTTTGATGATGATGATCCTGAGGTAGGAATATATTTTATTCTTAGAATCAGATTAAGTTTTCATTTGCCAACAAAACTAAATTATTATCGTTTATGGAGCCACAGAAAGAATGTTTTGTGATCTGGGAATCAAGGGTTGCTTTTACTTTTGGTTGTGCTACTCTGTCACATGTACAGGCACTTACCAAAATTCATTATAT
Source organism: Balearica regulorum gibbericeps (assembly GCF_011004875.1). Classification (NCBI taxonomy): domain Eukaryota; kingdom Metazoa; phylum Chordata; class Aves; order Gruiformes; family Gruidae; genus Balearica; species Balearica regulorum. Next base: position 113,469,161 of record NC_046186.1, read on the forward strand.
TTGAGGGAGAGAAGCTCAAAGAGATGTAAACACTTTCAGAATTTTGTTTATTGTTGTACTTCAATAATTTTGCAACAGTAAATGTGCTTCTTCAGTCCTGAGTTCTGTCATGCATTCTGCTCTCTGTTTCTTTGTGGAATTATATTTCCATTCATCTGCAAAGAAAGCATTCATAAAAATCATTTTATACCTCTGTAGAACTTGTTCTTTTGTTCCTAATTTACTTTATTATGAGAAGAAGAGAAAGGTCTTGTAGTTGTTTTTGTCAAATGGTTTGCTATGTATTTCTTGCAGGTTATATTTTCTATCTTAGAATACCTTGAAACTTGATTTTACTTGAGGTTTTGTCAAAGGCAAAGTTTCTGATTTTCTGCTTTAACAGCTGGGAAAAAATAGCCTGCTTATGTAAAATGATAAACAGCGCAGGACTGAAGTGTTTCATAAGCAAGAGAAAACAGGTATTCTGTTACTGCATCCTGTCTTCGTACTTAACTGTGTGTTAGTGAAAACTTTCCAAAAGTTTACAATTCCCTAACTGATGATCTCTTTTTTTTGGGGAAAAAATAATTGATCCTTTTGACACAAATGCTATTGATTCATTAATTGTGTACTCGTCTCTTACTTTTTTTATAGATAAACTAGTCTAAGAATGCCTTCAAAGGAAAATAAGCTTAAAAGAAACAACTACTTTAAGATACTAATTTTCAGATTTTACAAGTTAAATGCATTTTTTACCTTCTGGAACAGCAAAGACAGGTTGGCATGCACCAAGTCTGTCTTCCTTAGGAGTTGAAATAAATAAATGTGGAAAAAAGCCAATGTATTTCCTAAATGGGAGGGAAGGAGAGGAAGGCGTAAGGGTTGAATAGTCAGTACTTGTAAAAGCAATTGCACATAGTGGAGCATATTTAGTAAACTTTTCTGTGTGTGTGTGAATTATGGAAGTTAAACACACAAGAAAACCCTTAATGTGGTTGACCTTCATTTCAGTGTTAAGAGAAAGGTGTCTGATTCCTGATGGAGACGTCACTGAGGAACTCGGATCTTCTCCTCATCGTAAACTCTAAGGCTCAGGTGTCCTTTAGTTCTCTCTCTGTTCATTGATGATAGAGAGCTCTGAGGCCTGTTAAAGCGGTATTTCTGTAGAAACCAGAAAAAACGAAGTTTTCATGAGCTGTCATAAGAAGAAAGGTAGCTGTTTGCAGTGTGCTTCCTGTGAGTTAGCTGCTTAGAGGATCTTCCCTGCTTTCCTGGAAACTGTACTGAAACCTGATGTGCCATTCCCCCATGTCACTGGTGTGTCTTTTCAGTAAGAATCTTGACCTTCATTTTGGGCCACTCAGGTGGTGAATCTCTCTTCTCTTCCTGTATGGTGTCACTTCAGTACACACTTTATTGATGGTTACTTGTAGCTTTCAAAATAGTGTTCAGTCTTTTATGTCCCTTCTGACTTAGCATTAAGAAGGCTCTTCTATTGTCTAGTGTATTAGTTATCAGTTATCCCATAATGAAGTGTAGTATCAGGGAAAAAAGCTATGCCTTGTCTAGGGAGCAAATGAAAAGAAAACAACCTCAGAGCAGTGATCTGAGAAAATGCATATTTTCATCATTTATAAAGGAGCTAGACTGGCTGACAGTACAGAGGACAAGCAAGCTGCTTGCATGTCTTTTGATACACATTTTTTCAGATTTTAGTTCATTTCTTGTTTGTCTTATGTTGCTGAGGGTTTCCTGCTGCATTTCTGGGCCTCTGTGCTTAGCATAATGATATTTCTCCATCAATTGTTCTTCACATGGCCTTGAGCTCTCCAGTGAGCTTCAAACACCATTCCCTGTGGTGCTGGATTATTTTCATTGGATAGACGACTTAGATGTCTCTTCTCATTTCGCTCCCAACCATGTTGCCAGGTAATTTTCCATTGAGGCATTTAAGCCACTTGCAAAATGAGATTGATAGTGACACTTGGGAAAACATTTTATTTTGTGATAAGCAAGTCTAAAACCCACCTCTGTGAATAAAGCAGGTGATAACTCATTATCTGATGCATCTTGAGCAAGGTCTCATTTCAAAAGAAGAATCTTGCCACAGGCAAAGCATTTGTTGGCATTGTGGTCTTTCCTATAATAGACCAAAGGGAGTAAGAAGTGCACATGCTCCTTTTATACACGGTTGAACTTGCTCCAATAGCTGCCTGCTCACAGAGATAGCTGGAGATGTTAATCTGAACTTGGGGGTTGACCACTCCTACACTTGTGGCAATCACCTGAATGTATCCATCAAAAATTGAAAGAAGTGGGATAACATGGTACAACATAAAATGGTACAAACAATGCTGGTGAGAATCTTGAGCTTCAGACCTGCTTCCCAGTTTGTTCAGAGTTTTGGTTGTTGGGTGGTGCTGTTTGTGTTTTGGGGGTTTTTTTGGTGGTGGTTTTTTTTTTTGGTTGGGGTTTGGTTTTTTTGTTTGGTGGTTTTGGTTTTTTTTGAGGCTAGAGTGCTTTTCCAGCTATCAGCGATCTTTGAAGGCAGGTCGATCTTTGAAGGCAGGTCAACTGCCTGGAGTGGTGACAGCTCTTCACCTGGCCTGTGCTGCTTTAATGGGGATGCTATCTGTTACTGCTTGGATAGTCAACAGAGTCGTGTGGGTCAAGTAGAGATTAAGATGTGACTTTGCCACCTCTTTGAGGAGTGCTGTACTACATCTTTAAATAATTCTAAACTCAGACAAAGGTGAAATGTTTAATGTGTAAAAACAAAACTGAAAACATGCAATCAAGTTATTTGGATATAATCAGAGAGGTCTCCCCTGTTATTCATTTGGCAGCAGTATCTGTAACTGACATTTGAGTATTTTTCTCTACCCCAACTCATGGAGGACCTAATTTGGTTTCCCATTCAGTCAAAGACAGGATTTCCATCTGGGACTCTGCTTTTGTTCCCTTAAGAATAAACCTTTGGAGATGTTAGCTACTGCCTGTTTACCACGTTTCTGCGACAGTGACTCTCATGATAGATGTGATATTAGCTGAAAAGGTGGCAAAGAGGGAAGTGCTCATGTTTTATCCTTAGCACACTGTAAGTTTTGGGGATAATATTGCTCTTGAGATCTGTACTGTGATTAAAATTGTGCCCAAGTGGCATTTGTGTCGGGAAGTTAACCTGCATTCCTTTGTCCTCTTGCAGAGCTCAATATCAGCTGCGCGTCTCAGTTTGTTGTCAATGTAGGTCTTTCAAGGTTACTTGAGGACTTTGTCCTCATGACTGAGAGATGAGGATTTGACTCCTAGTAATTCTGTGGTCACGGAGAAGGAGGTGTGAGGGCAGGCTCAGCTTGTTGTATGCTACAAACTTCTAAGGCAGGATGCAAGGAGCTCACATAATATTGCTGCAAAGGCAAAAATAATTCCCACCCCCACTACAGTCAGGCTCCTGGTGCTGGTATTACAGATGTGCACACATGTGCAAGTGAGCAATGCCTCTTAACAAAAGATTATAAATAAGCACCCTTTTAGCACTTAAAATGTTTGAAATACTGCAGTAGAAAACCAGATCAAATCTTGAAACACATCCTGATCTATAACAAATCATTTGTAAAGCTCAAAAGAATGCACGGTAGACAAACCAGAACTGAGGAAGGGAAGGATTGGTATACGTTACAAGAAAAGAAAAACTGCCTGTGAGGTACGTGGAAGAAAATACACATCCACAATCTGTAAGTCTATCCAATTTCAAAAAGACCAAAGTTAACATAAATGGGAGGTGAAACACTATGTATATATGTCTTGAATCCTAATATAAAGCAAGGAAGTACTGTGCAATGAAAAGGGGAGAAGGGAAATAATGCTTTCAGATAACATTTCAAGGATAAACAGAGTTGCTGAGCTATTCGTGACTTTTTGTGATAGTACAGCAGTTGAAATTCTCTAACTGTCATCACTTGGTAGTCAAAAGTTGCCAAGTGAAGATTATAATTAGTGTATATATAAAAGCAAAGCTAACATACCAGCACATCAAATTTCTGACACTATTGTGTCAGATTGCTTTAATTAAAAATTGTTTTCCTGCCACATATTCAACACAGAAATGTAGCGAACATGCACTTTTCAGAGATTATTTGGGCTAACATCACAGAGAATGAACTTTTTTTCTAAAGAGTAAGATCTTATGAGTATTTTCCAACCTAAATGCTGCTATGATTTCATTGCAGAGGAGATACTGAGAGCATGCTGTTAAGATTTATGTTGCTAATTTTGAGGCCTGACTGTATACAGCAGTCAGTTGGTCTTGTACTTTTGTTGAGAAACCTTAAGTTATAGTTTCTAAGAGAACCTGCAGTAGTGGATGCAGAAAAGAGAGGAAATCCAACAGGGGCAACGAAAAGAAAGCCAAATCTTAAAAGTTCATGACACTTCATCCTGTAGAGAAGTAAAGGGACATCCAGGGAAAAGATAGCAGTGGAACGTAAGTGTGAAGGTGAATTTGTAGAAATGATGGCATCACTCTTGCCACACAGTACAAGAGTACCAGGAGTACTCCCTTCTGTTCACCTCTGAAAACCTCAGGCTAACTTCTCATGTACTTAAGGAAACTAACTGACGACTTCTTAGGCATCATTTTAGGTTAGAAGCTGGGAAAATGACTGCAGCATCTAAATGAAGAAAATGCTGCCAGTAAGTCAGATTTAGTCTTACTGCTTATTTTGGAAACTACCAATACCCTTAAACTGAAAGGCACAAAAAGGTAATGTTATCTGAGCAATGACAAATGCTGGCCAGCATTGCCTTTATTAGCTCAAATCCAGTGTTTTAAAAACCCTTATCTTGAAGTTGAAGACACTACGGATAAAATGTCTCCACATAATTCTAACTTCGATGTACAAAAACATACACGCCATCTTTACTTTTAGTTTCCACTTGATTTCTTTCATTTTTGATATTATGCTAATGAAACCTGCTAAAAACTAGGTACACAATACTAGGTTTCAAGTGAATATATTTTGGTATTGAAGGACTTTATTTTTCTCTTGTAGCCTCTTCTGGTGCCTCATAGAATTCATTCGACAAGTAGAAATGTGAGAGAAGAAAAGACACGCTCTGAAATAAACTGTAAGCATGTGTAATATGACAACGTGAAATATTTTTAAAATAATCATTGATATTCACTTGTTTCAACTGGTATTCTGGGTATCTGACATACATAGAAACACTTTTAGTGATATATAGGAAAATAAAAACTTACGCCGTTTCTCTTAATGGGTATAGATTCTAGGTGACTATGCAAAAGAAATATTAGTGTAAAATATTTGAATACACCCTTTGTCAGCACTTCATCAAATCTCACTATTGCTTCACCTTAATTCAACAGGACACAACCTGAGCTTCTTTGAGAGCTGATTGGTTTAGCTTCATATGGCACTTCAGCAAGGATATTCAGAGTGATGCCAGATTCTGCTGGCTAACAGAATGGCAGAGGAAGATTTTTCTTCCTTAATTTAGTGTCTTGTAGTTTTTGCTTTTGAATTGAAACAGTCCTGTAGAAATCAGGAAAGGAGGGGGTTGTTCATTGGCTGTTAAAAGCAGACTCCATCCCCCAAACTGAAGTCATTCTTTTGCTTGAATTAAATCAGAGCAATACTTGGAGCTTTAGTTGTCTTTTCTGAAGCTAAAATTGAGGGGAGGAGTGTTAAAGAGTATCTGCCAAAGAGCTATCTTAGAAGGTGTGATTAGCTCTCTCCAGACTTCATTCAAGGCTCTTTAGTGCTGGTGAATCTCCCAGAAGAACAGATTCAAGAGTGAATTCACACAATAGATGTGTTTTTTCTATAACTTACAGCTGTATTGCCCTTCTAAAGAGGGCATGCACTTCAAAGCCCTGTTTGCAGAATGGTTTTCCTGATCCTTCTAATGAGTAGGTGGGGCAAATGGTGATTTTGCTGCCTTTGTGATAGAAGAGTACTTTCTATGCTCATTAGTTCCTAGCAAGCACAAGTTCGTTATGTACATGTATCAGAAGTTTCCATCAGTGGGGATATGATACACTCATTAAACTGTATTTTTCTTTTTTGGTAGCCTTTGGAGCTAAATTTGGTCTAATTACAGTCCAACTTAAATTCTTGTTTTCCTTTTCTCCTCTTTAGTTGGTCAAGTAAAATTTGATCCACCCTTGAGGAAAGAAACGGAGCCACATCATGAATTTGTGAGTAACAAGCAGCATGGAATATGCTCTGCACATTATTCCCTGCAAATATCTGTGGAGGAGGAGGAATCCAAGATGTGTAGTATACTTTCTTAGCACTACTAAACTTGGTAGCAAGTTTTCTGACAAGTCATAACATACTGGTCCTAAATTTTTTGGTGCCATTACACTATATATAGCAAGAACCCTTATTTGTGGGCTCTGCCAGGTGTGATGTATGTGCTAAGCAACAGCCCGTTGTCTTCTGGGTTTCCTCTATCCTTTATACCTCATTGCCAAGTATATCATTCCCTTTATTAGTATAGTTATTTTTTTAATTGTGGAATTACTGTGCATGCTCAAATGTTTCTCTCCCTTGTGCCTGCATTGACAATGAAAATAATAAAACTGAGAGACTGGGAAAGAGGTATGATACATTTTAAAAAATTGGATTTCTGTGGGGTTGTTATTTTTTTCACACAAACAATCTTTGTGGCCCTGCATCGTACCTAAGCCACAGTGAATCTGGCAGTTGGCGTATTCTGTAAAGGTGTGTTGCCAATGTTTCCTCCTATGCAGTCATCAGTACAAGGAGAATGAGAACCCAGTCACTGAGGGATAAGGCATCTGTGCTGTCTCACACGCAATTGCGGTAGCTTCCTCTCTTCTGTGGAGACTGTTGCTTTCCACGTTTGTGCACTTGGGCAGTTTCTTTGCATTCCTGGATAAAAAAGACACTCCTTTGCTTCCTTACTGCAAACTTCTGTGTTCTCTTTGTTTTTCTAAGGCAAGTGTTAAGGTGAAAAAGTTGGCTTAATTGGGAGTTGGGAGGGACATTGGCTTTGCACTGAGTTGGTTTTGGGAAGGGTGTGTACCTAGGAATGTACTTCCTCTTCTATAGTCTACAAACCACATACGAATAGTATTTCTGACACAGGTTTCCTTGTATTGCTCTGTAGTTCTACTAAAATCTACTTCCTGGTGCCTTGTCCTTTGGTAGGGGGACATCTGGCTCTGGGTGTATGAGCTTGAATATAATCTTGCTCTTCCTCAGCAACTGGCTGGACAGGTAGTCTGCAGTTTTTGACGCCTGTTTGAGATGGATGAGAATAGCTTACCAAATTACACGTAAGACTTAGGGAATTATTTCAGATATATTTTTTAAGACCTCGACATAACTGCATAACATCATTATTTAGGAGCCCTGGTTATACAAGTGTTTATCAAATATGGTAATGAAGTGAGTGTTTTGACCATAAACTCATTGGTTAACTCAAAGTGATTTTTTTTGAACCGATGCCAAGTTATCCTGGCTTTGTTTCCCTGTTACGTTGTCTGGATTATAAACAAAATACAGTTGATAGCATCATATAGTTCAGATGTATAATGCTTTTGCTCCGTAAGAATTTTATTTATTCATACACACATAGAATCATAATTACAAAAAGATCTTAATGGAGAAGCTGAAGTTTTAAAAATACTTTTTTTCCATTTCTTTCTTGTTTTATCAGTCACTGACTATACAAACCAGTTAGTGGACAACTTCATGGGGCAGAGAGGTGTTTCCATTGCACTTTAGGAACCTGAATTGCTAAACTGGGGAGAGAGGTTTTCTGCAGGGATTAAAGCACGACTTTTGAGAGCACTTCTTTGGCAGGTGTTGTCGGGAGGGAGGAATAGACCCTTTTCCTACCTTGTGTGTTAGCAATCAGGACCTTTGCACTTTGGACTCTCAGAAGCTCTTGCTGCTCCAAGAAGGGACTTGTATGATCCAGATTAATTCTGCTGATAAGAAAATCTCTTAGTATTGTCTATTCCTGTCAGAGTTGGCATACTTGAAACCTGTCCAAAGAACTTGCCTCATCTCCCTGTCTGTATGGAAGATCTATAACTGCTTGTTTGGATCTTTCTGAAGAGGGAAATTAGCTGTTCCACTGCTCATATCAGAACGAAGCATGCAGGCCTGATCTGTCCTTTCCAGATAAAACAGAACTATGATTTTGAAAATGATGATGTTAGATCTAGAGACCAAAGAAAACCCATATTTTTTAATCAGATATAGAACCAATGGGCAATTTAAATTGGCATGTCAAATGCAAACAAGAGATCTATTTAAAGAATGGGTGCTCTAGCAAAGAGCCTTAGCACAAAGCAGGCTGAGGGAGAAGTTTGTAACAATCTACATGCTGTGGGAGAGAAAGTCTTTTAAATGGAAGTGTGAGCAAGAGATGCCTGTCTCTTCCTCCAGCAATAACAGTGGGGACCCCTTTTCATTAAAGCAGTTCTGACCCTTTTGCTTCTGTCTCACTTAAAGCATGCTTAAACTTTATGCTTATTTACTTACGGGTTTTGAGTGCACAAGCCAAAGGACTTGCACTGCAGCATGATGAGTTATTGTTGGTGGTGCACTGAGATATCAAACTGGTACATACTTGCCTCTTACTGAGGCAGTTTGTCGCTCATTACCACAGCTCAGGTGATCAATAGTAATTCATTTTTTTGGTGTGATTCAGTAGTGTTTGGTAATGTGACCATAGCCTTAGCTGTGTTTTACCCCTATCCCCAGAACTATCTTAACATGGTTTGAGTTTGAACTAACAACTTCTTTCTTTTTAAGCAAGAGAATTTCCTTTTATGTATACCTGGCTTTCAGTCACAATGTAAATAACTTGAGTTTCTTGATCTCTATCTAATGAACAGCCTGACAGTAGCGATTTTTCGGACAATTCAGAAGAAATATACTACACTGCAAGATCTAACCTGGTATTTTTTATCTTATGCTTTTCTTTATCAGTGTTAGTTTTGTCTTTGTTTTCCTTTTTCAAAGCTTGTGTTTTGTCCTGTTGTTCTACTGGTGTTTTTATCTGTGTAAAAGCCATTCAATATAACTATTAGTCTATATGTGTATTTCTGTAATATAGGAAGGAATTCTTAGTATGTGCAGTATTGAAAGTATTTAACTTGTATTAGTGTTTAGTTGAATCACTTTTACAGAAGGGGCTCAGAATTATGCGCTCATTCTAATTTCTTTAACTGCCTTACAATGCATAACTTGTTAATTTTTTTGGAGGGTGATTAAAAATAGAAAAGCCATTATCTTCGTATTTTTGTCTGGTAGTTCCTTTAATTAGTCCCATGAAAAACTATAAAATTATGTAAATGTAAGTGTCTGAATTCTCCAGATGGTAATAATGTTACAGAATGAGTATATACTTAATACAAATAACAGAAAGTGGAGTCTTAAGTGTTTTCCATGGCATTTGGCACCATTTATAATCTGATACATTTTCCAAATTTTCTCTTACTGCACTACTAAAAAATTTAGCTGTTAGCATTGCAGTGTAGAAATTACTCTAGAAAGTGAGTTTTCTTATTTCTATGCTCTTTAGGTGCTATGTAGTTAGAAAAGTAACACTTTTAAATCTTGGACATCTTCATATACTGTTGAAAAAATGAGGAAACATTCTGTTCTAGAGGAAGAGCATTATTCTGCTTTCTTGGATTTGTGAGATGGTTAATATAAGTGCTCTGAGGGGAAAATGGAAAACTGGGGTGTTTAAGAATGTCTTGGTTTGGTTTTTTATATGATGTTTTTTGTTTTGGATTTGTTTGAGAGGATTTTTTTGGCATCAGTTGGCTTGGTGTGACTTGAATCTGCCAGTATGTAGTTACTGAGAGCTTAGACTGTTTTCCCCATTCTTGGAAGGAACTTCCTGTATTGCTTAATTGCAAAAATGTTTCACAAATTGTTTTGAGATCAGTAGCTTGGATTTCTCTGTGTGCAGTGGGAACACCTCCATCTGGTGCAATTGCTCTGGTTTTGGGAATGTGGTTTTGGTTTTTTTTTGTTTGATTTGCTTTTGGTTTTGTCTTTTCAGTTTAGCACTTCCTAAAATCTGTCTTTTTCAGGTTACTTTCAGTGTTGTTGCATATCTTGCTAGCCTAGTATCTGTGGGTCTAAGAGACGAATGAGAACATGTCTCCCAACTGGGTTGTCCTTTCCCATCCTTCTTTTGCCCCATGCTCTTCAGTACGCTCTTCAAAAAATATTACTATAATAAAGCTTTTAAAGCACTATTGTTGTCACAATCATGAGAGGATTTTTAAAGTCAATCAACAGCACTTTCTGTGTTACACTGCTTTCTTCACCACCTCCTGTGCTAATTGTGAATCAGAGGACAATTCTGATTTGGTGGCAATACTTCCCCCATTTGTGAAATTTTTCTAGTAAGACCTAATCCTTCTGGAAATTAGAAGAAATATTTAGTAGTTGGTTCATTCTTCTGTTGTGGACCAGGACATACTAATCAGACTTTCTCTGTCCTTCCCTCACTCCTCCTCCTGCTCTGACAGTATGGGCTTTTCAGATATGTGCAGTGAGATGGGATATGTAGATTTTTTTTAAGTGTTATCAAGAGGAAAAGGTTATACTTTTTCACAAGCATAATATATCACCTATTACTGTTGGGCTCTTTCCCATGCTGTTCTACTGGTTTTACAAAATACTTTAAGAGCAACAACTCTTTTGCAGAGGTATGTGTCTCTAAGGTCCTACCAAAAAAAACCAACCCAGCAGAAATTGGAGGCATATTTTGGGCAGCATGAGTCATAAAAAGTGTATAATTGAAGTTGAAAGCAAATTTGGGGAGTGTGAGAGAGTATTTTTAACTATCACCTAGCATTTTGTACAGCTGGATGGATCATATGGCAGTTTATGCAGTCACTGTGCACATTACCTTTTAAAAATTGGAAAACCTAGGATGTGGTTACCCTTAAAAATCATTCCTCCCCTTTTCCTCTTCCCCCTTCCTCCACCCCTGTGCTCCTGAAACAGCTACCTGGATCTGCCAGAAGAATGGAGAAATTCAGTACAGATCTTGTTTGCAGGGAAAGCTCAGTGTCCAAACCTCAGTATCCCTTCATGTAAATAGCAAACAAAGACAAGATAGTACTTCTCTTTGATCTTCTACAAATATATCCTTTTGATTCATACCTAAAGAAATAACAGAATATTTCACTCTAGGTACAAGTCTCTTCTCTTTTTCAGGATAGATCTTTTATACTTTTTGTGCAACTAGACAACAAGTTTCTCAGGAACTTGAGTACCTTCCATCATTTGTGATTTTCTTGTGCATGCTCCTTCCTGTCATTTAGAGTTCCTCACACTCCTGTTCTGGTCATTGTGCTGTGTTTTGGCAGCTGTCTTCTGACAATCTCTTTTTGAGGTGTGCTGGACTAAATAAAAGTCTTATCTTATGTGCACATTAGACTTTACGTAGGGTAGACCTCACAAATGCTTCTCCCATATTTTTCACTGTCTGTGTACTTTAAAAGCAGTTGTTTGGATAGAGACTCAGTAAGTTGGAGAGCTAAGCATTGCATTTGCAGTGAGCTCAGTAAATGGTTTAAATCAAAGTAATCTTCTCTAAAATTATGTACACCTTTGTTCTAGAACAATTTTAAAGTTTTATGCTATTGATCCTGGTAGAAGGACCTGAAAATCCAATGGCTAACTAAATGTATGACTGTTCATCTTGTATTGCAGCAGCCACTGCAATGACAGTCTTGGGAATCTACATGAGTTGTCATAGTAGGACCAAATTTCTGTCAGTTGAAATGTTTTTGCTATAATTAAGCATATGTTTAGAAGTAGCCTCAAGGATATGACATCCTGAAAGAAAATGTGCAACTTCTTTCAGGTTATTTTTTCCACCAGATCAGTTCCTCATTGAAGTTCCCTATGTGGCATTGCAAATGGCTGTGTCAGTAGGGAGGTGCATGGGGTAGAGAGAAGCTGGGAGGTAAGGGCTGTTAAACCCAGCTTCTGCAGAGCTGTTGCTGTATGTGTAACAGCATCCACCTCTCAGAGGTGATGTGTTGTACTTATGAGTGGTGGGGTCATAGAATCATAGAATGGTTTGGGTTGGAAGGGACCTCAAAGATCATCTAGTTCCAACCCCCCTGCTATGGGCAGGGACACCCTCCACTAGACCACGTTGCCCAAAGCCCCATCCAACCTGGCCTTAAACACTTCCAGGGGTGGGGCTGCCACAACCTCTCTGGGCAACCTGTTCCAATGTGTCACCACCCTCACAGTAAATAATTTCTTTCTAACATCTAATCTAAATCGACCCTCCTTCAGCTTAAACCCATTACCCCTTGTCCTGTCACTACACTCCCTCATAAACAGTCCCTCACCATCTTTCCTGTAGGCCCCCTTCAGGTACTGGAAGGCTTCTATAAGGTCTCCCTGGAACCTTCTCTTCTCCAGGCTGAACAACCCCAACTCTCTCAGCCTGTCCTCATAGGAGAGGTGCTCCATCCCTCTGATCAGCTTTGTGGCCCTCCTCTGGACTCGCTCCAACAGCTCCATGTCTTTCTTGTACTGGGGTCCCCAGAGCTGGATGCAGTACTCCAGGTGGGGTCTCACCAGAGCAGAGTAGAGGGGCAGAATCCCCTCCCTTGACCTGCTGGTCACACTTCTTTTGATGCAGCCCAGGACACAGTTTGCTTTCTGGGCTGCAGATGCACACTGCTGGCTCATGTTGAGCTTCTCATCAATCAATACCCCAAGTCCTTCTCCTCAGGGCTGCTTTCAATCCATTCTCCACCCAGCCTGTAATTGCGCTTGGGATTGTGCCAACCCACGTGCAGGACCTTGCACTTGGCCTTGTTGAACTTCATGCGGTTCACACGGGCCCACCTCTCCAGCCTGTCAGGGTCCCTCTGGATGGCATCCCTTCCCTCCAGCGTGTCGACCACAACACACAGCTTGGTGTTGTCAGCAAACCTGCTGAGGGTGCACTCGATCCTACTGTCCATGTCGCCGACAAAGATGTTGAACAGTGCCAGTCCCAGTACTGACCCCTGAGGAATGCCACTTGTCACTGATCTCCACTTGGACATTGAGCCGTTGACCACAACTCTTTGAGTGCGACCATCCAGCCAGTTCCTTATCCACGGCACGGTCCATCCATCGAACCCGTGTCTCTCCAATTTAGAAACAAGGATGTCATGCAAGACAGCGTCAAATGCTTTGTCGAGGTGGATGATGTCTGTCACTCTTCCCTTGTCCATCAATGCTGTAACCCCATCATAGAAGACCACCAAATTTGTTAGGCACGATTTGCCCTTAGTGAAGCCGTGTTGGCTGTCACCAACCACCTCCTTGTTTTCCATGTGCCTGAGCATAGTTTCCAGGAGGGTCTGCTCCATAATCTTGCCAGGCACGGAGATGAGACTGACCGGTCTGTAGTTCCCTGGGTCTTCCTTTTTTCCCTTCTTAAAAATGGGGGTTATGTTTCCCCTTTTCCAGCCAGTGGGAAGCCAGGACTTCTCAAATACGATGAAGAGTGGCTTGGCTGCTTCATCCGCCAGTTCCTTCAGGACCCGCGGATGCATCTCATCAGGTCCCATGGACTTGTGCACCTTCAGGTTCCTTAGATGGTCTCAAACCTGATCTTCTCCTACAGTGGGTGGTTCTTCATTCTCCCAGTCCCTGCTTTTGCCTTCTGTGCCAGTCTGTCAAGGGGAATCTGTACAAGAATTTGGCTTCTGGTACCAGAAGCCCCATTTCTGAGAAAGAGAGCTTACTGTTGTTCTGATTCAAAACAAGAGGTCATGTTGAGCAATTAAAAATATTTTCATTCAGGTTATCCTGATCTGCAATGAAATATTGTGGCAAAAAGTCTTTCTGCCCTTTCATATTGAGCTGAAAAATAATTCCAGTTCATATACAGTAGACTGAGCTGCATACCTTGTTAAGTTTTAAATACCATCAGAGAATCCCCCAAAAAAGATGAGATGGGAAGGAACCCCTGGACATCTCTAGCCTACTCCTGGTTAAAACAGGGGCAGCTTCCAAGCTAGATCCAGAGCTTACGTTGGGCTTGTCCAGTTGAAGTTTGAATCCATTTCAGGATGGAGACAACCGAGCATCTCTAGGCCCTGTCCCAGGGCTGCACTGTCCCCATAGCGATGAGTTGCTTCCTTATGGCCAAAGTTTCCATTACTGATACTTGTGCCCAGTGCCTCTTGTCCTTTCGCTGTGCATCTCAGAAAAGTCTAGCTCTGTCTTCTCTATAATGCCTTGTGGGGTAGATGAAGACACCAGTTACTTTCTCCAGGCTACAAAAGCTCTGTTCTTTCAGCCTTTCCTGTTGTTCTGCTTGCTCCATCACTTGAGCAATCTTAGTGGCCTTCTGCTGGCTTCTTTCTAATCTGTCAACATCTTTGTCCTGGGAAGCCCACAACTGGACACCACATGCAGATGTTGCCTTCCAAGTGCCAAATAGAGTGGGTAGCCCCCTCTGGCTTCACTATGGTTGGCCCCCTATACCACAAGTGCATGCTGCTGATGTGTAGTCCCCTCCTTGTCTGCTGGCACCTCCAAATGCTTTTCTGCAGAGTTGCTCTTCCTGCCTCCAGCCAGCTTGTCCTCAGCCTCTTCTTGTGTATGTGGTTGGTCTGTCTTAGCTGCAGGACTTTTCAGTTGGCTATGCTAAACCCCATGGTGTCTTGTTGCCTATTCCTCTAGCTTATTGAGGTTCCTCTCACTAGTAGCCCACTCTTTTTGTTTGTTTGTTTGTGGGTGTGTTTTGGTTTTTTTGTTAGAGAGTGCTGTCATAATAATGTTGTCCAGCTACCTCAGCACCTTGGATGCATTCCACCTGGTCCTATTCTGCATCATACTAACTGATTTGTAACACTATAACTAGTCATTTATTTTTTCTTTGTATTAGGGGAAAACTTAAATGTTTCTTCATTGGCCTCTATTTAATTTAGCCTGGAGTATTCAAGACATAGTGAAAGGTGTTGAATTCTACTGGTTTAGAAGGTGGCAGAGGAGATGAACAGAACTTGGATTTGATATCTCAGGTTCCAATGTACAGTTGTTTTCATTTGTTATGAGCTTAACATTCATTTTAGACTTCTTTAGCAAAGAATTCATTAAAAGGTTTGCAGTTACCACGTAATCTGCACTGTTGTATTTCCAGATGCATTTATGCATTTGGTACTATTTAAATAATTTGGTCATGATTAGTTTTTGTTTTGTTTTCGGCTTGTAAAAGTATATTCTGGGTTTAATAATTTATAATAGTTATTGGTAACAATTTTAGGAATGCAATGTTTCAGCATAGCTTTTCTGTGTTAGTTAATTATTTGTGGCAGAAGAACTAAAATATTGGTAGGAAAAGATTTAATTAAAGAGATTGACATAGATAATAGAGAACTTTGCCCAGAAGCTACTGCCTTTGGTGTAAGTATTTTTTCTCCTCACTACACATGCATGCATATGCTTTTCCTTTGTTACAAGCCGTGAAGACTCCTATTCTACTTAGTTGCAATATGTTTTTAGAATTACGTTAGCTATCAACACTGAATTTCAGAGAGTGTCATCATATTTTGTTCAGCTTTTGGTAATGAAATGCTGTGTGGTACTTACGATCAGAATAAAATAAGTGGAAATGTGGGGGAAAGTGCCTGAGGGTTTGGGATGTATTTTTTTTTCTGTCTTTCTTTTCCTTCCCTGTATGTTTTGGGTATTTTCTGCCTTAGCGAAAGTAATAGAGAAAATGAGATGTTTGATTTTATTGCTAGGAGGCAGTTTAAAAATGCTGCATACAGTTGCCTGTTGCATTGAGGCCTTCCCGTAGCTGGTTAGGGTAGTGATGTTCCATTACGTGAGTATGAAATAGTGCTGTTTGTGCCAAGTGGACATTCATAGGCAAAATGCATAGAGAACTGAAATGCAAGGGAAGAAGGGAACAGTGGTTGTGTAGCAGTAATGTACAGTAAAACCTCAGTCAGTCACCAGTGAAGAATTATATTTAGCATGTTTAAAAAAAAACCAACTACATATAACTTGCTCTTTCTGATGTGTTAAGCTGTCCAAAGAAATTCCAGAATGCACTCTTTAGTGAAATAAAGGCATTAAAAGTATAGCATATGCATTAGGTAATATTAGGGTCTTTTTTAAATTAACATCCTCTTTTATAAAGCAATGTGATAGGAATTGCTTAATCATTTGTGGTGGGTCGACCCTGGCTGGGGGCCAGGTGCCCACCAGAGCCGCTCTATCACTCCCCTCCTTCTCTAGACAGGGAAGAAAAGGTATAACTAAAAAAACTTATGGGTCAAGATAAGGACAGGGAGAGGTCATTCCCTAATTATCATCACGAGCAAAACAGACTGAACTTAGAGAGGGAATTCATCTTATTTATTACTAAGCAAAACAGAGTAGAGGAATGAGAAATAAAACCAAATCTTAAAAACACCTCCCCCCACCCCTCCCATCTTCCCAGGCTCAACTTCACTCCCGGCTTCAAACCTCCACCCCTGTCAGTGGCACAGGGGGATGGGGAATGGGGGTTACGGTCAGTTCATCACGTGGTGTTTCTGCCGCTTCTTCATCCTCAGGGGGAGGACTCCTCTCATCGTTCCCCTGCTCCAGCGTGGGGTCCCTCTCACGGGAGACAGTCCTTCACAAACTTCTCCAACGTGAGTCTCCTCCACGGGGTGCAGACCTTCAGGAGCAAACTGCTCCAGCGTGGGTCCCCCACGGGGTCACAAGTCCTGCCAGCAAACCTGCTCTGGCGTGGGCTCCTCTCTCCACGGATCCACAGGTCCTGCCAGGAGCTTGCTCCAGCGCGGGCTTCCCACGGGGTCACAGCCTCCTTCAGGTGCCTCCACCTGCTCCGGCGTGGGGTCCTCCACGGGCTGCAGGTGGAATCTCTACACCCCTTCATCCTCCCTCCATGGGCTGCAGGGGGACAGCCTGCTTCACCATGGTCTTCACCATGGGCTGCAGGGGAATCTTGCTCCGGGGCCTGGAGCACCTCCTCCCCCTCCTTCTTCACTGACCTTGGTGTCTGCAGATGTTCTTACATCTTCTCACTCCTCTCTCTGGCTGCAAAAGCGCTCTCTAACTGTTTTTTCTCTTTCTTAAATATGTTATCACAGAGGCGCTGATTGGCTTGGCCTTGGCCAGCAGCGGGTCCGTCTTGGAGCCGGCTGGCATTGGCTCTGTCAGACACAGGGGAAGCTTCTAGCAGCTTCTCACAGAAGCCACCCCTGTAGCCCCCCCCCGCTACCAAAACCTTGCCACGCAAACCCAACACATCATTTTATTGAGAAATAGAGATGTGTATGTGCCACCTTGTTTGATATGTTAGTAAGGGGATTTGTATTCTTTGAAATTCAGGGTTACCCAGCACTTTGCGGATTAATTTTGTCACTTCACATGATCTTGTTTCTCACTAGATTGCAGGAACAGCAAATGTAGGAAGTAACTGTGAATTGCAGGTTCACTGTATACATTTGGTTTTGTTTTTTGAAGGACTGAATACCTAAAAATAGATTTCCAGTACAGCTTAGCCCTGTAGAACAAATAAGGAACATAAGACTGTCAAAGTTACAGTAACAATTAATTAATCATGAAATTCTGCAGAAAATAAATACCAGTTTGTGAAATTTAAACTGCAGAAGGTATTGTAGATTTGACCATATCTGGGAAATTTGTTTCATAGCATGGCCTTGCCACCAAATTTGTCTTTGCTTTGAGGAAACCTTTATACTGTTTTTAAGTCATTGATTACTTTGCACATATAATTTACCTGAAAGTGTGATTTGCCTTTCTACATGACTTCTTCATTTAATATTACCCAGGCTGTTGAGAAGAACTGGTAATTATTCCCTATATTACCTTTTTTCCAAAGCGATCATTGCCAGCAAATAGCAGTCTGTCTTGTGCACAGTTGTGTTGGTTCAGGAATGGGTCGTTGGTAACCTGAGGCTGAATGCAGGATAATCTGGGGTTGCATCCTTGATTTAACATCAAGGTTATTGACCTCTTCTCATTCCTACTGGCTGTAGATCTTGAGATTCTCTTGGGAAATATCTGTCTAGTCACTCAGATTTATTCCATGTGAATGTTCTCTGATCTAAAAAGAATTTTAATTAACTAATTGACATTGTATGTATGTTAAATTAAAATATTAATGTAGAATCATAAAGTTGTTGTGTTACTTTGGGGATGCAGGAGCTTTTATTAAGCCAGTTGTTGCATTATTTAGTAATTAATGCTAATCTGTTTTTCCCCGTGGGAATCCATAATTTACAAGATTTTTGTTTTGTTGAAAAATACCTTTGTGTTTGGCTTTAAAAAAAAATTAAAATCTAGCTATACTGGTTGTTCTGATAAAGTATAACAGCTCATTGGAGGCTTTGCAGGATATATGCAGTATTTACTGATGTTTTTGTATCAAATATGTAGCTAGAAGGTTTATAAAATCATAACTTCTGGATATATTTGGAATAGAGAGTACAAGGAAAAAAAATGTGTTGCGCTTTTTGAAAGCTCTCTAGCTCTCAGTATATATCTGTCAATAGTGCAAAAGAAGGAATTTCCCTAGCGACAGATAACTTCATCCCATGTTTGATGTGAAAACAAAGGGCTTAGAAGAACAATGACACGCTAGTTAAGGCAAAAAATATACATATCCAATTAGAATCATAGTCAAATAAATGCTAATAGGCAGCACAATAGTAAACTGAATCAAAACAAAGCTTTTGTCCTCTTGAAGCATTTAAACATAAGTAATTTTGGCAGATGTAATTTTTCATAAATAAAATTCCAGTAAGGCTTAAAAAGTCTGGTGACAGATGAAGGCTTCTTATGTTTTATGGGACTTTGCTTATTTTCTCTCATTAATTTTCCTGTCATTGCTGTACAATATATATAGCCATACATTGCACAGTGTATAAATTAAAATGGACATACATTTTGGCTCTGCCCAGCATAAGATCTTCATTTCCCACTTCTGATTAATGTGATTTTGCAATATGTAGACAAAACGTTTGTCACTTTAATGAAATCTGAGATTTTCACTTTATACTCATCTGGGATTATTTTTCTCAACAGCCTCCCAGTCTTTGTTCTGGCATCTTCTTACATAGACACACACAACCTGTTTTACCTCCTTCTTTGTGAGTCTGGTGACATCTTGTGTTTCCAGTCCTGTTATTTTCTGCTCTAGAGCCTGAATCCTCAAAATACCTGTGCTTACATGTGGAATTTTTTGAGATTGCATCGAAGTAATATAAGTACAGTAAAGAAAGTTAAATCTGTGTTTCTTTGTGGTGGTGAGGACCAACAGAAAGGGATTGTCTGGATAAGGTGACAGATACCGGGAGGAATGAGGAGACCAAAATTGCGGAGGGTCTAGGATGGCCTTTCTTGAGGGAAGGAGACTTGCTGAGCTTGTTTGAAGCAAGGAGCAGGAGAGTCGAGATCGGGGCGTATGAGGAGGATGAAACTGTGAAGGAGCATGAAACTGTGAAGAAGGAAGATCAGGATAGCAGAAGGGATCAAAGATAGCCACGACTAACACCTGACCCCTTGTACCTGCTACCTTGCCCAGGATATGTTCCTGGAGAGGAGCAAGCCTTCCTTCCTGCTGGCATGGCCACTTGTGAGCCATTCTTTCCTGTCACCTAATTTTGTAGCTCCACTGACAGATGTCTAGGGGAAAAGTCGGGTGGCCCTTGTGAATCAGATCCATAGAAGTGGAATGGGGATTGGTGGTTTTGTAGTTTCTTCGTTTAATTCTAGAAAAAAGATGTGTAATAAAGTTGGTATGAAGATTGAAAAGTCAGTCTCTCTATGGCTCAGGAAATGCCAGCATCGGGATTGCCTTTGCAATTTTTATTCAGCTCCTTGGATCTATGCATTCTTTTACATCAAGTAATTATCAATTACATACTTTTTTTTTTACACAATATCTTGCCTATCTTGGGAAAATTTGGAAAGTCACTGAAGCAATCAAATACTACGGACAGCTGTGTTAGAAACACCCATGTGGAAACTACTACAGTAGTTTTGCTTTACAGAACAAAATTGAGGGTGCAGTAAACTTGGAACTCCTCATCAAGCAGAAAACAATATATACAGCTTTGTATTAAAGTGATTGCCCTTCAGTCTGTAACTGAAAGGTGCAATGACTTCTGCTTCATGAGCTTGGAGCACTGGCAAATCTAGTGTGAGACTTTTCCTCTGAGTTTTAAAAATGCCCTTTTGAGACATCAGCCCTGTGAGGAGTTGTCATCTAATCCAAGCTTATTGCTCTTACAGCTTGGATATCTGGGCATCTTTCTGAAGGATGGCATGCTTTTATAGGGCTGCAGCTGAAAGAGGCCTGTTGGACTGAAGATGTTGGGAGACCTTTAAAATGTTTCCTGGAAAGGAGCAATGTATCTCCATTTATCACTAACTTAGGTGATCAATAACTTATTTCTCCTGGTGAATACACTCAGTGTTTTGGGAGCAAATTTATGCTCAGATTTTTCCTGTTGTGATCCACCTGAAGAAAAAAATACCCTGTAATTATAGCAGTATCCTCCTGGCAGATGAAGATTTGATGGTGCTTCAATATGGTCCCTGTATTCCCATTAATGCATTAAATCTGTATGGCATATGGCATCTATTGCATAATAAGTGTTGGAGGCCTATTGCCACTTCTTTTTCTAAGTAGCCGATACTTCATGATTGCTTGAGTGCTTGGCTTTGCTGTTAATATTGTATTTTTTTCTTTTTGATACAAAAGGTGATTTTAAAGTATACATGAGAACACACATAGTTATCCTTAAAATATGTATTGCTATAACCAGAGTTATAAAAACACTTTTACTGTCCTCTCTGCTTATTTCTTTAACATCCCCATGTGCTAAAGGCATTTCAGGCTCCCTGCCAGAACTACTCCCCATCTGAAATGAATACTATAATGTGCCAGTGAGGGGTGGTAGATCACAAAGTCTTTTTTTTTTTTTTTTAAATATTATTATATTTTTGTTGTTGTTTTGTTTCCTTTTCTGCAGCTGACTTTATTTGAGCAAAAGATCTGTGTGTCCAAGGATGGGGCTACGGTCAGAGTTTTAAAAGGAATTAGAGATGCAGAAAACTGTCAGAGAGGGAGATTTTTGGGTGCGATGGGCCTGAGAGTGGTGTTAGGGGCCAGGAAAGCCAGAGGAATAAGCTCGTTTGGTAGCTCAGGTGTGGCAGAGGGGATAACAGCAGCATGACACAGGGTATTTGTTTGCTCACTTGTTCATCTTAAAGATTTGTTCTCTTGTATTTGTAGGATCTACAGCTAGAATATGGTCATGGTCCTCAATGTGGCTACTTCTTGGGTGCAAATAAGTGAGTAAGCAGTGGCATTTTCTTTTTAATTAATTCAAGACCATTTTAATCTAAAAATCACATGTGTTAAACACATTAGCTGAAACCAATGTAGTAAAATGTCAAACTTGTTTATGTCAGTTACAATTCAAAATCACTATTTATTTCTAAAATAGTAGCAATTCCAATGATACAGAATTATAGCACTTTTCAGTATTTGGGGCTATGTTGACCATATTGTCTCTATGGTGCTGTAAGCTTCCTTTTTAAGAGCTGTTATCTTGGTCTGCTTGTTGAGAAAATGTTCTGCATGATAGGTCCCACAGAGCACAATTTTACCCCATCTAGGAACTACCAGTGCTTTGACATTGCTTTATGCCTTTTTTCATGTTGTAGGGCACTAGGAATATTCAATTATAGATGCTTTAAAAAAATAAAACTTACCTGTCTCAGCAAATTCCTTTAACTTCATGTTCATACATTGAATAATTTTGTTGTATTAATCAGATAAAATAGTTTTCCATGTAATTTTTCCTTTCCACCCAATTTCTTAATTCACATTTATGCATGTCAGAATTATGATACTAGCTTTGCTAAATAAAATCATATTAAAAATGCAGAAAATCTAAGCATAGAACATGACGTTTTTACCCAATCTTTTAGATGGGGAAAGTAGGAATACTGATATCTTCCAAAATCCTGTTTTTTTCATCCCTGTGTTTTTCCTGCTATTCCTCCCTGTCTGTGTTTTCAGACAAAGACACAAAAATGAAGAATTTCAGAATGTTACAAAAATTAACTAGGGAAGAATGAATTTATTTCAGTAGTAGTTTAATCCTCTTGTTAGTGTGATTTTTTTTTTTTTTTTTTAAATTATGATTTTCTTGGATAGTGTGGATTTGGTTTAAATTGGATGAAGCTAAGAGAGTTCTTGTTTTTCAGTACAAGGAACAAGGACCACAGCACTTAATAGTGATAGATTAATAAATGCATATGAAAGTGTTGTGTAAAAAAAAAAAAAAAAAAAAGCAGCTATGTTAATTGTTCATTTGTATGTGGATGTTTGATGAATGTTCTGAAATCCAGCTGAAATAACGTGCTTTGGATTATTTACTGATAATAAATAGTAGCGTTTGTCCTGGCTTTTGATAATTAAATTTGTGTGCCACAATTAAACTGTATTCTTATTCTTATTTAATGCTGAAGGAGTCTCTTAAAATCAGTTGAAGAAGAACTGCATCAGCGGTAATTCTATTCTTTTTTTTTTTTCCTTCTTGTGTGTTTCAAAGTCTTCTGTGTGTTGATTTCTTGTGTCTGTCACAACTAGTTCTTGCTTGTCCCTGTACTTGCCGAGACAATATGGGAGAGGCTTAGTTGTCTGGATTGCAGCTGTGCTTTAAAGAATAATAATAATAATGATAAAAAAGCTGGAAGGCAGTAAAATTCTGTAAAAGAGCCCTTGAGTTCAGAATTTTTCATAGTAGCCAAGGTAATTTTATAGAACTCAGCCATAGTACCTTGTTCATTTTCTTAGGGGACATGTGGCACATTTAGAAGATGATGATGATGCAGATGATGACCCTAAACAGTAAGTCCTTTCTTCTCGTAAAAATAAATAAATATATAAAAAGCTGATTCTTGAATAGATGAATATTTAAAAAAAAAGTTGAATCCTGTTTTATCCCTAATAACTCAGGATTCTTTTTCTTCTATAGCATTTTTAAAGATAAGGATTTAATGTTGTTCCTAGATTACATCACCAGAAGTTTTCTTATTCTGCTGATAAACTTGTGATAAATTGGGGGGGAGAGGAATTTTGTTCCTTGCTTGATACAGTTGTCCTTTTATCTTCTATTAAATATGGGTGTAGTTACATTGAGCTAGTCTGACCCCAGTCCTGTTGTCTTCTGTAAAACTGATGACTGTATATTAAAATAAAACTCATTAAAAATTACATAAAATATATACATAACTCTTCTGTAGATGATTAAGTTTGTTCTTGCCACATTCTCAGAAGGATGCTTGTGTGGGTGCTTGATTTTAAAGTAGAGCTGGCTCCTTTACCACAGAGGGAGCAAGGTTATGTGATTGCAAAGGCAGTATCAATAGGCATGTGCTAAATTAATAATGTTCACATTAAATTCCACTGGTATAAGTAGTCTTGGGCTCTTTTCGATTGACAGATGAGAGCTGTAATGATTTAAAATGCACAGCCAGTATGTGGAAATTCACATTCCTAAATAAATCTGATGTAAAGACCAGAAAGAAAGATGCCATTGAGACAGAATTCTTGTTTACTTGCTGTTAATGGATAATTTTGAAAGCTGTTGCTTCATACCAGAAACTTGCAAAACATGCGTTATCTATTGCTGGCATCTATCTCTTAGAGAACCAAATCTCTCTCTCTTTTTTTTCTTGAATTATTTTACTGCTTTTCTTTTATAACAGAGGCAGAGGTTTTTATCACTGTACTGAGCATGAGGGACAGCCCCCTTCAAGAAGGGTAAAGATACTGATAGTGTCAGATGTCACATAGGTGATGAGTACATTAAACTTGCATTGTTTAATGATCAGCTTCTGAAAACAAGAGTGTTTGCTGTTTGATGCAAGTGATATTACAGAAGGAAAATAATTTTTAGTCAGTTTTTAGCAGGCTTTACCCTCCTGCTAATTCCTTAAGAAATTGTTCATATTTCATTATTAAGTGGTTGTTTAAAGGCATGATTGATTATACAGTTCATCAATAATATGGAGCACCCATGTCTCGTCTTTGAGAGGAAGAAGTTGATAATGATACTCATTTATTTGCTCCCCTGCATTTGGACTAAGCTGAGAACCTGCTTTGCTTGTAGCTGGATAGATCTTGGTAATAACTTAGGCTTCCTGTGCTGTAGGATGTAATGGTCCCCTATAACTCCATACTGCCAGCTCCACTCTGATGGCCTTAAGTGAAGATGCTCTGGATGTCTGTGCTGCTGCAAGCCAACTCAGCTGGGTTCCTAATCTCTGGATGTTTTTTGTGTACAGCTCTATGTCTGTCCATTTTTTGCTTAATGTTTTGGGTTTTTCCCCCCTACTTCTTGCTCTGCTTGCAGCTATTTTTTGCAGTTCTATAATAACTTCAGTAATGTTCCAGGGCTTGGAACCTCTTGATCCCTGCTGTCTTAAAGTGCTTACACTGATTACTTTGCCCAGTACTTTGAGATCTTTGTTCCTTGCACAAGCTCTACTGGAACTTTGAAACACCATTGGTTTTAGCTGCTTCTGTCACTGTCATGTGTCTGTGGATTTTCTTTCTCGGGGTAAGCAAGAAAGGACCTGATAGCTTCCAGAGAGGTTCCAGTTCATCTGACCCTAAGGACAGTCACCAATGGTCTTCCAAAAAAGTTCTGGTGATTTTTTTGCTTCTTCTCATATTATCCTAGATACTCTTGCCCTCCAGAGAGGGCCTGACAATTTCCTGTAAGCAAGCACAGGGGTAAGCCTTGAATGCCTCAACCTTGGATCAGACAGATTCTGCATCTGTGCCTTTCCTCTTGGTAGGAAGAGAGCCCAAAGCTCTGCTGCAATGTATCAGTTCATCAGCTCGGTCTCAGATATCTTTCTCTGGAGCCCACTGAAGATTCAAGGCTTTTGTTTAATTTATGTTTTTGTGAGATGGAGCTGCAGTTGAAGAGCATATGTGACATCGATCACTTCTCCCTTCAGATCCAGAACAAAAACAATGAATCAGCTGTACGCCTTCCAGTCCAAACTAATGCCACTGCATGACTCTGAAGCTGGGTGATTCATAGCATCAGAGAATCCACACACTTCAGGGAACAATATAAAATTCTCTCCATTTAATAATTTTGATTGTTTTGATACTTCTTCATCTGTCATGTGCAGCAAAGCTGATGAAGCTTGAACTTCCTGGTTATGGAAGCCGGGAAAGCAGAAATTCTTGAGGTACTGCCCTGCACGATCAGCAGTAACAAACTGCACACAAACCTTGCAGTTGAAACCGTGGCACACAGTCCTTTGTACAAACATCTGTCACATTTATGCCAGGTCGGCTTTTTTGATTTTTTTATGTTTGGCTGCTCAATAACACTGTGATGGCTGTCTGAGGTGCAGGGAAGAATATGAAAGAAAATACAAATGGAGCCTGGACACACGTGACAGAGGACTTAAACTTGGCCCCATGTTATGAAGAGAAGATAATTTCCACCACCACAGCAGGTGAAGTGCATGGCACAGGGTAACCCATTCTCAGAAGTCCGCTTCCAGCTTCTCTGAAATAAAAGCAATTGATAAGATGCCAGGACAGAAACTCCTGAAAAGAACAAAGCAAAGCACACAAGTTGTTGATCTGTAAACAAGTAAACAGATATCTTACTACTTGGATATTTTCCCAAAACTTTGGAACATAATTTAAGGAAAATATTGTGCAAGAATGTCAAGTTTTCACAGCTGTATTCCTTATTTAATGGAAATAATTTTCCATTCCAAAAGATTAGGAAACAGGACATTGTAAGAGTTTTTTAAAAACATTAAAAATTCAGGAATTAGGATTTTTTTAAAAAAGCAGCATATTCTTTAAAACACAGAACCAGCAGAGGAAGAATGCTCCTGATGTTTCAGCTTTCTTTTTGTTGTTGATATCTTGTACTGTTGAGCCAAGCTGTTGAATTATTCTTGTGTTAAAAAGTTGTCTTTCCCAAGATTTTAGTTAAAAAAGAAGGGGGAGGGGACAAAAACAAACACCCCCACCCCTTGAGAACAACCCAGACAGAGACAGTAGGCTAGCTGTCCATTGCAGATGGATTTTGCTTTCTGAAGTAGTCAGTGGTAAATTTTTCAAGGAATGGTATTCATCAGTTTTCTTGTAACTCCCCTTTGCCTTATGTACCTACAGGTTGTCCTTTAGAAAAGCTCACTGATACACTAAATCGTTCTCCTCAACAGAGTAAATATCAAGCCTGCTGTGCATCTTCCTACTTTTTTCTGCTAAGTATGTACATCTTCAACAAATCAGTTCATGTCACTTTGTGCTCTCTAGGGAGGATCTTGAGTTTTCGGATAGTATCTGTGGTATGCACAGCAATAACAAAATGTTTGAAAGTATTCATGATGCAGTTATTTGGATATAATCATGCTGTTGACAAGTCAATGGTGTTTATTTGTATGGCATTTATAAAATCATGTATAATTTTGAACACTGCAAAACAAGGTTCAAAGCGCTACAGTGGATAACAGTCTGTTTTGTTTCTTTTCTTTATAGTGCTACTATGAAACCTAAAGTGCCACCTCCTTTACCACCAAAGGTAAGTGAGGGAGATTTTGCTACACAAGAATAAAAGGGCACTTTAAATAAATAAATGAATGCAGCAGTGTCTAAATGACTATACTGATGGTTCTCTCACTTGAGCCACCACTTGAAGATTTGAATCAGGTTTTAAGTCAAGGGTATATATAAGGGATTGACCACCTCTATGTTCATAGCCTTTAACTGCAAATCTGCAAAAAGTCTTGCACTGTAGCATATTCGTCAGTGTGAAAGTGCTGTTTCTAACTAATTGCACTTCTGAAGAAATAAATTGAGTAGCTAAAAGATTTAGTGCCACAAGTCTTTTTTAATAAAGAGCTGCCAAATAAAGCATCTACTTGCTGACTTTTGGTGCCTGAATGCTGATCTTCAGAGGCACGCCTGGATCAGACTAGGTTTTGCATGCTCCAACTTGAAGATTAAGTGAATCTTTTCCCACTGAAGTTGTCTTAATATGAGCAAAAATAAAAAGAAAAAACCTTTTTTGTGTGTGTGTGTGTGTCTGGCTGTCAGTTCCCCAGGCAAAAACTGCAGGTTTGATTACTTACCCTACTGCACTAATTATCTTTGTGTAACTGAGAAGGATTTTTACAAGCAACATTAGTGCAGCCAGTGTCTAAACAACATTGCCCTTTGTGGTCACATCCCCTATTTGGGATTCTTTACACAAAGTTCTGGCTGTATCATTGAATGTTTCCTAGTTTCTGCTAGGGAATGTTTCCTAGTTTCTGTCTGGTTTGGTTGTCTGTAGTCATAAACAGTGACATTTCCACACGCCAAGTAGTTGTTTAATGCATGACTTGAATATAATGATTTTGAATTTGTACTTTGATAACAAGGTTTTCCTTGCTACTATGTGTTTCCTTCTAGTTTGTTTGGGGTTTTTTTTAAATAAATTTGCATGGCAGAACATGTTGCTTTATCAATTTACTTGTGAAAATACCAGAATTCAAATATTGCATGTGTTTCAGTTTTTTTCTCATTGAGAAATAGCATGGATGCTTTGAATCTTTTTGCAGTATGTTTTTATTATTACTATGTCTTTTTCAGCCGAAATCCATCTTTATCCCCCAAGAAACTCATTCTTCTGAAAATGATAATCAAGGGACAATCAAGAGATGCCCAACATCAGAGAGTCCAGCAAAATCTGCATCTCAAGTTCCACCCAGACCGCCACCTCCTCGATTACCGCCACAGAAATCTAATGCTTTAGGTAATGAGTGATACAAAGAAGTATACAAATATTTCTTAAATAGTCTAATTTGATTAAGATGTAGACATCCTCACCTATGCACACATTAAAACATACTGTGGTAATTTTTCTGTGGTGGGCACATCACAGAAAGTGCATGAAAGCCAAAATGCACAAAAGAAAGCATGCTTACACTCTTAAGAGGGTCAAATGTACCTTCTAGTAAAGTTACTGACGTGATTCCTGCTGATGCCATTGGTGACACAATTGCTTTTCTAAGCAACAGGCTTATGTAGCGTATCAGGATAGTCGTAAGGAATAAAAAAGTTTTCCTGTATGTAGGTTTTGGATGCTGGCCCTGTATGTCAACTGTTGTCATTTGACATGTCAAGAATAGTTTTGCTTTCAAAGTTTGCTTTTATATGTAATGAACTGAACTGGGTAGTATAGCAAGTAATTGTGTTTGTTTACTGTTTGCTCAGCCTGTTCCTTTTATGCTTTTGTTAAAGTCTGATATTTTGAGAGTTGTCCTGGACTGGCTTGTTTGAGCAAGCTTAATGTCTGACTCTTAATTGATTAAATCTTGCTAGCTCTTCTTTGCTACATATTTGATACTGCAGTTGACGTGTTACAGATTTGACTGTAACACTTAAGCACCCAGTACTAAGAAATGCCTCAAGACTCTTTATAAAGAATCGACAATTGAAGCATTAGCAATGGCCAAGTTTTTCTTTAAGTGTGTTAAATATATTTTTCCTTATAACCATGACTGCATCCCTTTCTATGCTCACAATAGATTTGTTATATTAATTACTAAAATTACCATGGACTGAGATTTAACGTGGATCTGTAGATGGTTATATGTGCACATGTACAAACATGTATGCTTTAGAAGTAAATTAGGGTATTGGAAGATGTTCTGACATAAGTGGAAATTTTGGCCCTTCAAAATTGTTTTTAGGCTAGACCACTCTGAGTTGAAGGTAGAACAACACATTTTTAAATATGAATCTTTCTAGGTAATGGAGTCACTTCTGCACAATTAAACGGTGAAAGAGAGGGATCACCACATCAACAGAATGAAGCTAGAGACACTAATTTTTCAAGGAAAGAAAAGAAGGAAATATTGGTAGGTATTTAAGCTTCTGGGTGTTATTTTAAAGTTGTCTGAGCTGTTTCATGTGCACTATGAAAAGAAGTGGGCATATTCTTTAGTATAGAAATGATGCTGGATGGTATCTTGTTTATTTCAAATCAAAGCACAGTTTTGCTAAACCATCTAGTTGTGATACAGTCTTAAGCTGAAGTTTGAGTTGGTATTTAATTTTCATTAGAAACTAACGTAATCATGCATATATGAGATTTACTTGCTTGTTTTCACATACTTGAGAGACATGTAATGAGAGCAAGATCCTGCGAGAGAGATGTAATGTCTTGTACTGAGTAATGACTATTTAAGCAAATGAGGAAATTAAGGAACGTGCTGCCACCTGCTGGCTTGCTGGAGGATTTGGCTGGCCCCGTGAAAGGAGCTGAGTCAGGGCTGTTCCCAAATGAGTCTTTCCCCTGTCCCAGATGTAGGCATACAGGCTTTTGGTGTTCAAGGGGGGAAAAAAAGATGGAGAAACGTAAATTGGGGGTCCAGATATGTAAGCTGTTTGCCTGCTGGCCTCTGCAGCTCCAGGTGTCAGGGTTTTTCAGCTTGGGTTTAATGTCAGACTTGAGCTTCATGTACTCATGTGAAGTTGCAGACATGGAGAGAATGCAGTTTTACACCACGTGTAATCTGATCCAGCTGTGAGCTGAGGAAAAGGAATATTCCTGCATCCCTTTCTCCTCTTCCAAGTGAGTTTTTTCCATCAAAGCAGCAAATGGTTTCCAGAGTGGTCACTCTATAATTGTGATGCAAAAGTGGGACAGTGAGATGGGAGAGAGTCTGTAGTTAGATTAAAAGTAACATGAAACAGCACTCTTTGGGGGCTTCTTCTAAGGATGAGGTTGGAAATGTTGCTCTTTTAAAAGAAGTGAAGAGGAAATAGAGCAGAAACATTGCGTACGTTTTTGTTTTGTTTTAAGGAAGTGCCAGTAATACTGGCAGTACTTTGGAAAGTATGATTTCCTGAACTGCTTTGAACTTGGCATTTGAAATTGTGTGTTTGAAGTTTCCTGTGTTACCTGTAAAATACCTTTCTGTAGAAGCATGTTTTTACTAGGAGAAATTGACACTGATACAGGAAAGTGGGTCTAGTACTGATTGATAGAGTTTAATGCTGCTTGTAACATTGAACAATTGCTGCAATATTGCTTAAACTTTGTATTGCTGGATGTGGCATTCTTTCAGGTATCATCGTAATGTGAAAACATTGTGCAATAGACTATGCAGACATTCCATGAGGAGGCATTAGGGAA
Source organism: Balearica regulorum gibbericeps (assembly GCF_011004875.1). Classification (NCBI taxonomy): domain Eukaryota; kingdom Metazoa; phylum Chordata; class Aves; order Gruiformes; family Gruidae; genus Balearica; species Balearica regulorum. Next base: position 113,499,420 of record NC_046186.1, read on the forward strand.
TCATAGTAGAGGTTTTAATGAAAGAAAAATGGTACTGGTAGTTTGTAGTGTGTGGTCATAGAGACATGTGGTTAGCAAACTCATATAGAATTATGGAAATGTCGGTTAGAAGGGAGGTCTCTAGCCTAACTTGAAGCTTAAAAACGGGACAGTAGCCAAAGCTCAGCCATGGCTTTCAGGTCTAGTACATGTGGCATTGGACACAGCGGAAGGTCCCAGTTGGTGCCTAGTGCCTTCCATTTAGCCTAGTGTGGAAATGTACAACACAACTCCTATTGTCTTTAAAAATCTGCAGGGAGGGTTTTGTATCTATTTCTTATGTAGATATAAGTATCGACTTTTTATCTTCTCCTAATATAATTATGCTCAATTATTTATCAAGTGCTTTTAACAGCATTTGAAAAAAAATTTTTAGACTTGTATTTTGGTTATGTTATAGTGTGGGGAGACAATATGCATATTCATGCATATGTGCACCTGCGAGTGTAAACCTACTTTTTAACTTTTATTTTCTAGAAACCAATTAGTAATGGCCTTCCTCCCACGCCTAAAGTACATGTGAGTATTACTGAGTCATACAAGTGCATGTTGGAAGCAGGATGTGTTTTCTTACTAAAGCTGAGAGTACGTTTTTTTGAATGTTTCTAGTATTTTCTAAAAAAGTTATAAAAGCCAGTATCCCTTAGAAACGTTAAGCTACAGGTAAGATATTTCAGAAATCACCCTTGATTTTGTGCTCTTGAAGTAGATTTTGGAAGGTTTTGTGTTTCCTTGTTCCATTAAAAAGTGAGTGAGAGTTCTGTGACTAATGTCACAGGAGTACTTCCAGTGTACTGAAGGTACTTACTGATCTGAGTTGCTGATGCCTCTCAGGAATTGCAAATAGCTCAAAGTTTATACTATGCAGCTCTAGGTTTCAAAACTTCTGAAGATGGAATTTATAGATGCCTTAGGGCTGGAAATAACTATGTGCACCTTCATAGCATAAAGCAAACTAGAATTTCATTGTAGTATCTGCACGGACTTGTCACTGTGCTTTTAGCCAGCACTGTGATCAGAAACAGCCAGTCTTTCCTCCTTCTTGACTATTTGTTTCTGCCCTCACCACTCTCCTCCTTGTGCACTGGAGCATGCATCCATGTAAGTTGTGCTGTGCACCAGGTGGGGGATTAATCTGATTTTAAACTAACCTTTTTGCTACGTTACTCCTAAGCTAGATCAGTTTCTCGTATTTGGATAAGAAAATGAAATTGCTACAAGGATGTGTAAGTGCAAATGATACTATTTTTTGCTTCCTACCGATTTTAGAGAAGCAGGACAGGTTAAGGTAGAAGGCACGCTTCTGTTCCTTAGAACTGTAATCTCTTGCATAAATGCACAGGATTATTCCAGAGCTGTGAATTCTTGATATGTTTAGCATTGTTTATTGAGGTCAACCATGTTTTAATAAACTAAATATTAAACTAGATGCATGACCTAAATGCATGGCCTAGGAGTGCGTACTTTAAGCTAGTGGATGACAAAGTTGGAAGCATTGAAGAAAACCAAATCATCTTGGGGAGGGGATAGATTCAGTGACTGGAATGAGAAAAAGGGTAGAAAATAGAATAGCTAAAAATGAAGTCATATGTGTTGAACTTTTGCCACAAACTTCAGGAGCAGGCCATCAGAGAATGACTGTGAGTTGCTGATATAATGAAGCTGTAAAACGAGACTGACCAAAACAGGAAAACTTCTGAAGCTGGTCAAATGAGTCTTTGGGTATTGGACTGCGCTTGGCATGTCCATGCATCCTTGTAGTGCACTAATTCTCTGATTCTGCTGGTCCTCAGGTTAGAAACTCTTTTCCCTTTCCTCCTCTTCCCTCATCACACTCATCTTTTATGAATAACAAACTTTCTAACCTTTTTGTTAACTGTTGAAGACTGATTTGGCACTTTAAATGTTTCTCTCTGCCTGTTGTCTCCATCAGTTACCAAATAATGAAAATATGGGTGAAGGAAGGGAGTTTTTTCCCTAGGTCATTTGGATTACTGGACTTTTTTACTTTTCTCTATTGTGGAACATGTTTTGCATCCTAACATCACCATTTAACAAATACTCTGCTACTGCAAGTAAAACTTTGACAATAGTTTAATCTCTCCTGTTCTTTTTCTGTGGTACATCATTGTTCTGATTCTTGTTTGTGGGTTTGGTTTTTTTTGTTTTGTGGTTCTAAAGTTGCTAAGTGTTAAGTGTTTTGTGTTCTCACTGTCCCCTAAAATAATTAGATGTTCTGGAGCTCTGTTTAAAATGGCATTTATGCATGGTTGCCTGTGACTCTAGAAATTTTGTTCAAATTTCTTGATAACCCAGTATAGTAGTGTTTCCTGCTATTTTAGGTGGCTTGCAGCACAGGGAGACCTGTTAAATCCTACCAATGACAGAATGCCCTGCCTGCTGAAATTCCTCCAACTTAAATGCCTCTGTGGCAGCAGTCAGATCAAGCAGCTTTGCTTCAACCTTTTATTTCGTGTTTGTAGTTTGGTTTTTTTCCACTATCACCTCAGTTTAATAATATATCTGATTCTCAGCTGTATCCTTGAGATTTGTTTGGTATTTAGAGATGATACCCTCAGGCTTCGTTTACCCTTCTGAGGCATTTGCAGTAGCATCTTGGCTCTGCAGGCTTCCTGGAGACCAGGGCTGAGAATGGCCAGAGGAAAATGATTAGTCTCTTCTGATTTCCATCTCCTCCTTCTTTTTTATCCAACTTATCACTGCAGAGCTCAAGTAGGTCTTAGCAGTGAGCACATTTTCCCTCCACTGTGTCCCTCCACCTCATCTCTTTCAGTGCTTGGAAAGGGTCAAGGAGAATTGTGTAATTGGTTACAGGAGCAGCAGAAACACTTCCTAGTATTGTAGGAGATCAGTGGCATCTGGTTAATTTCTGCTGAGTGCCTTTCAGTGCTCTGGGTGCTTGGGAAGAGGCTTCCATAAAACCATCAAAAAAATCCCTTTATTTTTTTTCTTGATATCATTCCTCCTTCAAAATCCTTGCTGCCAAGGGATTTGGCAACATTGAAGTGTCAGTACCTTGAGGTCATCCTGTATCAGTATCTTCTCATATCCCTGCCTCACGTGTATCTTTTCTCTTCTGTTCTTATGCCTGCAGAAGGACCATCTCATTGCCTAGCAAGCAGCCAGCTCCCCACCTCAGTACTCAGACTTCTGCAGTGGTACTAGCAGTGCTGAAGTCTTTCCCCTTGTCTTTCACGTTTTGCTGATTACCTTAATGAATTTGATTCTTCCCTCACATAAGTACATATGGACAAACTCATGGACTTCATTGTAGTGATGTGAGAGTGAGAGATGTCTGAAGCACAAAAAGGGTCTAATTTCTGCTGGTTTTCATCTTAAAGGATCAATTACGAAGTTCTTTTTCTTATTAAACTGAACTATGTTCATGTGGTGGGTTGACCCTGGCTGAGGGCCAGGTGCCCACCAGAGCCGCTCTATCACTCCCCTCTTTCATTAGACAGGGGAGAAAAGGTACAATGAAAAAAAAAAAACTTACGGGTCGAGATAAGGACAGGGAGAGATCATTCTCTAATTATCATCACGAGCAAAACAGACCGAACTTAGAGAGGGAATTCATCTTATTTATTACTAAGCAAAACAGAGTAGAGGAATGAGAAATAAAACCGAATCTTAAAAACACCTCCCCCCACCCCTCCCATCTTCCCGGGCTCAACTTCACTCTCAGCTTCAACCTCCGCCCCCCTCAGCGGCACAGGGGGATGGGGAGTGGGGGTTACGGTCAGGTCATCACGCGGTGTTTCTGCCGCTTCTTCATCCTCAGGGGGAGGACTCATTGTTCCCCTGCTCCAGCGTGGGGTTCCTCTCACGGGAGACAGTCCTTCACGGCCTTCTCCAACGTGACTCTCCTCCACGGGGTGCAGACCTTCAGGAGCAAACTGCTCCAGCGTGGGTCCCCCACGGGGTCACAAGTCCTGTCAGCAAACCTGCTCTGGCGTGGGCTCCTCTCTCCACGGATCCACAGGTCCTGCCAGGAGCTTGCTCCAGCACAAGCTTCCCACGGGGCCACAGCCTCCTGTGGGTGCCTCCACCTGCTCCGGCGTGGGGTCCTCCACGGGCTGCAGGTGGAATCGCTACACCCCCTCATCCTCCCTCCATGGGCTGCAGGGGGACAGCCTGCTTCACCATGGTCTTCACCACGGGCTGCAGGGGAATCTTGCTCCGGCGCCTGGAGCACCTCCTCCCCCTCCTTCTTCACTGACCTTGGTGTCTGCAGATGTTCTTACATCTTCTCACTCCTCTCTCTGGCTGCAAAAGCGCTGTCTAACTGTTTTTCTTAAATATGTTATCACAGAGGTGCTGATTGGCTTGGCCTTGGCCAGCGGCGGGTCCGTCTTGGAGCCGGCTGGCATTGGCTCTGTCAGACACAGGGGAAGCTTCTAGCAGCTTCTCACAGAAGCCACCCCTGTAGCCCCCCCGCTACCAAAACCTTGCCACGCAAAACCAACACAGTTCAGAAGTGACCAAAATGCGTGCAGATTTTATTCAGCAGCAGGTTAACAAAGAAAAATTGTCCAAATGCTAACACGAGAGTTATTTGGTTAATTCAGTTTACAGATGGATGATAATTCACAAAGTATTAATATAAAGTGAAAACATTGCCATTCTGTTGTAGCTATATTATAGAGCATGTAGCCTTGCGTAAAGGTGATACCTGCTTATATTCAGGATGGCAACCCTTACTGAGTATTCTTATAAATGCCTGCAAATGCTTGCACTTCACTGGGGGGGAAGATGGAGAGATTGATTATGTTATACTATACAAGCCACTTAACAGGCAAACAGATTTTATTACAGTTATGCTGAATAAGGAGTGGGATCTTCTACCAGAGGTTTCCCTTTGGGAAGCAATCAATATTGAAAATAAGTTCAAGTAGAGAGTCTGAGACTAAGATTTTGATTGTTGCATGACTTAGAGTTTTATTATAAATGTGTGAAATATGACAAGAATAAAGTTTCTCTGAGACTTTCTAAAGTCACAAAATTCAGGAAACTTTTTCAAGTTTCTCACCTGTGTAGTAAGTAGGTGCTTAGACTATTAATTAAAGAGCTACTTCCACGATGCTAATTCTGGTATGTTTGTTCAGAAGGGTCTTACACACAAAGGAAAAATCACTTTAAAAAAATATCCCTTTGTTGATTTGTTGTCTGGATGAGGTTATTTTCCACATGGCAGATGAAACTACTCTTAACCTTTTGTTACTACTTTAAGTAAAAATAACCCTGTTGGAAATGTCACATTTTAATTTTTCATATATATGTTTTTAATTGTTTTTACTTCTACAGATGGGTGCTTGCTTTTCAAAGGTTTTCAATGGCTGTCCATTAAAAATTCATTGTGCAACATCATGGATAAATCCAGATACAAGAGGTAGTATATCACATATATTTTACCAATTTTTGTCCTCTCCTCAGATTTCAAGAGTTCTTAGATGATCAAGGCTATTCCTTTTGAAAATAGACATATTGTAAAATAGGTTTATTTATATGAGCAGAAGTTCTTCTTTAATTATGCCACTGCTGAGGCATAATGTTTTGTTTTGTTTTTGTTTCTGAAGGTCAACGTTTTGTTTTGTTTTTATTATGTTAAGATAAATGGGGTGTAGTCTAGCTTTCTTAGTAAAACACCTTCCTTTCAAACACCGTAGCTACTATAGATTGGTTTGTTACAATGTGTGTAATTAAGTCTTTTTTTTTTTTTGTAAAGAGCTGCGTACTCTTATGAAACAAATCTTCCTTAAATCAGGATTTCTAGGTTGTTTTTGTTTGTGTTTGCAGATCAGTACTTGATATTTGGTGCAGAAGAAGGTATTTACACACTGAACCTCAATGAACTTCATGAAACATCAATGGAGCAGGTATATTTATAGTTTGATATTTTGGGGAAAAAATACACCTCTGTAACTTTTTTAGTCACTTAGATTAATGTTATATAATCCTTGCAAAAATTGTCTTTACTACAGTTACATAGGCACTAGATGCATTGAGAATTAACCTTAAATGTTTACTACAGAGGATACCTTTCAGTCGTGTTTAAGTTTTTTGTAGGCTGAACCATGTTTAAGTAGGAGATCTGCATATATCAATGTATTGAACTTCATTGTAGTGCATTGTCCTGCAGTTAAATGATTTGTTTAGTAGTATGGAATTTCCCTGATATTTTTGGATGAAAGTTTTTCTATTTTCTTGAAAGCTTTGTTACAAGATAGAATATTTACAACAAACATTGTGTTTCAACTACAGGGAAGCAAGGAGATCCTTTGTACACTAGATTCCATTCTTTTCTTCTTAAAAGCAGCTTTGCTGATGAGACTCAGCTTCCTGAATCCCAATTAAAACTCTGTCTTTGCAGAATCTTATAAATAGTAATTCTTTTGAGGGGGATAGTGTGTGTGGGGGGGGAAATGCTAATTGCAGGCTTTTCTGTATGGTGTCTTCTCCAGCTCTTTTGTTAATCTCTAAGAGACTTGTTTTCTTTCCTGCCTTCTCCCTAACTTAGGGAGCTATGCATCTGCCATCAAGATGGAGGAATTTGCAAGGACAGCCTTCACACTGTAAGCTGGAGGCACTGGTGTTTGTTCATCTTCCAGGGTCCAGACGTTGTAGATATGTCTGTTGTGTTGAGAAGGAGCCCTAGCTAGCTTGCACTGAGTTCCATGTAACCCATAATCATAGTGGTGCTTGAGTTAGCTAGTTAAACTTAGCTCAGGTACCTCTCTGCTGCTACGCTGCAGTTGTAAAACCTACCCTGAGACATATCACTAATACAGTTATTCTTGTAGGCCAGGTAGACCATGGAAAGTTTTATTTGTTTTTTTTGGGGGGGTTATTCTTTGTTGGTTTCTGTTTTGTTTTGTTTTTTAAATTGGCAAGGAGAATAGGTGTAATGAAACTCATGCTCTCATATCCATCCTTGTTTTCTCTAAGCACCATGTTCTATAGTGCATTGTCTAGTGAGCTTTTAGGGAAATGTTTTAATAATCACTTAGATACTAGAAGAGATGCTTATGCAGCTACAGAAGACCAATCAAACTTGCACATTAAATTTGGATGCAGCCAGGCTGGCAGATTATTACTGTTGGTTTTCCTTACAGTGTATTTAGGTTAAGAGAAGACTTCAGGAATAGAAGTGCACCCTTGTGCTAACCATTTATTACATTGTTGTTTATTATAACAGGCAGTAGGGCTTTAATAGCGTTTTCAAGTTCTGTGTTTCACTTCATTGTTTACTCTCTAGGTCTGATATAATTCAGTGTAAAAGCAAAAGTAGTATCCTTGGTTATTTTTCACTACATTCCACTTCACTAATGGACAAAGCAGAAATAACATGTTTCGGGAGTTAGCACAGCTTCAAGTGAATCTCTTGGTCTTTGGCAGAAAAATATTTCAATTAATTTACAGATCTCCTCAAATCTTTCTAATAAACCAGCAGTGAGGGGGTTTTATTGTTTGGGTTTTTTGGTTTTTTTTTTTTCAGAGCCAATGAAACAACATCCTGAGTGGTTTGTCTAGCCCAATAAGCTTATTTCCTAAAGTGGCAGTAGGAAATGCCCGTAAGTTTGGCCACTGTCTGCTGTCCGTTCTTGTCAGACTCCGCTGCAGTCATTGGATCGGGGATGTTGGAGGATCCCTGCCTATTTGCTCTTTGTGTCCATTTATGGACCTGTTGGACATGAGTCTGTCTAATCCCTTGTTGATACTTTCCACCTCTGTGACCTCTGGCAATAACAAGCTCCAGAAGTTATGGGGGGGGGGGGGGGGAAAGTACCATCTTTTTTTAAAATCTTTTTTTTTATTTAAAGGATGTCTTGTTGGCTTCAGTCCCATCTTTCTAGTAGTTGTGGGATTTGACAAATAACAGTTCTGCCTTGACCATTTGTTGCATTTCTTGATCACTTGCAGATGGCGAGTTCCTTCAAGTGCCAGTTTTAATTGTTTTAAGAGATTGGAACTGTCACAGACTTTAGAACGGCTATGATGTGTTGACCATGCTTTGTTTACTGAAGTTTGTGTTGTTAAGCTTTTCTCCTTTAATATTTTAGAAAAAGGATGGATTGATCTTTAACAACATCTTGTGGGCTAATTGTAGTATACTTGAAGACATGAATATACAACGTACTAATTGTCTAAATGTTAATGTGTATGTTAAATATATTGTGTGCCTAAGATTTACTCTGAATTAACTCTGGAATCCAGGTAAACATTACTTGGTTTAAGCTAATTTCTGCTACAAAAAGCAAGTCGATAATTAGTTTTGTCCTGTCGTCTATGCAAATATTAATTGATCAACTTAATGTGCTCTCACTTTGCATATATCAAATTGAATGCTTTTCTTTCTTTGTTTTTCTTTCCCTTTATCAGCTGTTTCCTCGAAGGTGTACATGGTTATATGTCATGAACAATTGCTTGTTATCAATATCTGGTAAGTTACTGTGCTATCTTTGAGTGGTAGTGGTGGTAAATATTTGGTTTCGTATTTGAAGTGTGGTTTTGTTTTCTAATTTCCAGGTAAAGCTTCTCAGCTTTATTCCCATAATCTACCAGGACTCTTTGATTACGCAAGGCAAATGCAAAAGTTACCCGTTGCTATTCCAGCACATAAACTCCCTGACCGAATACTTCCCAGGTAAATACATGTCATCAGATACGTATTTTAATTCTAGGAATTCAGGATATGCTTGTGAAACTCTGGGAATACCAAATAGTGTGGAACTCTGTTCACAGATTGCCCATATGAGTTATTTATGGCATTAATCAGAGGGTAGACCCCTAAAATTACATGAATCAAGATGTAAATATACTCTTACTAGAGAAGTGGGTTTTGGTACATCTTACCTTCTTGTCATGAAGCCTCTTGTTTCTGGGCATAGCTCTTTTCAGGTATAGACTAGTATGGTTGTACTTGATGCTAAACAAAATCTAGTGTCAGTATTGTACCTGTGATATTTCAGCCGCGTAGAAATGATGATCTTACATTAGTTACTCTGAGTACTATCATTCCATTCTATTAAAATAAAAAAGGTGGAGGATGTGTAGCCTCATACTGCAGGGGGAATGACCTCATGGGTTATTTTGAAAGCTGGGGAGAGTACAACTGGAGTACAGATTTGACATTCCTCATTGGCTAGTCATTTTTTGCAGGCCACTGTAGAAGGTACTTTTGTCCCCAGATGCCTACAACACTTTGTGCATGCAGTCCCTCCAACTTTATTTACTAACAAACGCATACAAAATCCCAGAGACTGAGCACAGTGGTGGCTGCCAAACAAGCCTTAGCAGCCAATTCAAATCCAAGAGGAGGAGGTAGTAACGCTAATCTAGTTTGCAGAGAAACTTTTGATTCTTAAAGTGCATAGTGAATCACTGGTTCTCTGCTACCTTTGGTTCTATTAACATCCTGTTAACATTTAATTCTTGGATTCGGGTAAGGCTTCTTGTTCGGTCATCTGCAAACATAATGGTGCAACACATGTCTGAAAACTGTGTTCTTCCTAGAGGCTAAATTCTAATTACCTAAGAGATAATTTGTGCTTTGAATTGTTGTCTTCTGTGTGCCTGCACCACTGTTCTGCTCTTTTCTCTTCCAAACTAACTTTGGCTGGGTGACTTTGGATTGAGGACTGCATCAGCAGTGAACTAATAACCATAATTATCATAAGGATCATATGAGGAAAACCTTCAGACTACATTCAGCCTGGAATGACAACTCACTTAAGTCGCAGAGGACTCAGAAAATTTCTTGTCCAGTCATGTCACTTCCCAAGAAAAATGCAGCACAACCTGAATGTGCGAGTGCCAAGCCAGTCATTCAAAGGCAGGAGAGATTCATTTAGATAATCCATTTTTCTGTTTTATCCTTTGCTGTAAGGCATCAGGGTAGTAACATTAGGCAGGCAGAAGTACATTTGAAGTATGTACAAGAGCATTTTTTTCCTACCAGACCACAAAGTATATTCTTCTGCAAGTTCCAGTACACTGAGGTCTCCCCTCAGCCTCCTTTTCTCCAGACTAAACAGCGCCAGTTCCCTCAGCTGCTCCTCACAGGACTTGTGCTCTAGACCCTTCACTAACTTTGTTGCCCTTCTTTGGACATGCTCCAGCACCTCAGTATCTTTCTTGTAGTGAGGGGCCCAAAACTGAACACAGTACTCAAGGTGCGGCCTCACGAGTGCTGAGTACAGGGGGACAATCACTTCCCTGGTCCTGCTGGCCACACTAGTTCTAATACAAGCCAGGATGGTGTTGGCCTCCCTTATCTAGGGAAGAGTTTGACAGAGAACAATGGATACTTAAAGAGCAGTAAGTATTTGGCTCAATTAAGTTGCTCTCTACAACTACCCGAAAGGAGGTTGTAGTGAGATGGGTGTTGGTCTCTTTTCCCAGGTAACAGGTGATAGGACAAGAGGAAATGGCCTCAAGTTGTACCAGGGGAGGTTTAGATTGGATGTCAGGAAAAATTTCTTCACTGAAAGGGTTATCAATCATTGGAACAGGCTGCCCAGGGAAGTGGCTGAGTCACCATCCCTGGAGGTATTTAAAAGAAATGCAGAGGTGGTGCTTAGGGACCTGGTTTAGTGGTGGACTTGGCAGTGCTAGGTTAGTGGTTGGATTCGATGATCTTAAAGGTCTTTTCCAACCTAAATGGTTCTATGATAATGAGCGCTATGTAAAAAATATAGATATGTTAAAAGCAAAGGTTTTGGTAGAGAAAATGCAAAGCAAAATAGAATTCAAAGTAATTTGTGACATTCGTATATTCACCTGCAAAATTGTCTAAGCTCGATTTATGATACTTGGTAGGCAAATGTTCAGTAGCAGAATATATGTCTGTGATAAGTCTCCTTACCAGCTTCTTTCCCTTGAGTGTCCTTGAGCAGTCCTTTCAAACCTTCCATACCTTCTTTCAACCAAAATTTGTGGCCAGTACTTGGTTTTCATGCTGCTCAGTCCTGCTGCATTATCAGTCACTTCTGGACAGCTTCATTTGAAATGCTGTGCAAGTATTTTCCCAATTCATAGCTTTGACCGCAGCATCTATCTATCACTCCACTTATTCCTATCTTTTCTACGGTATCAAATTAGTTATTTTTACTGTCAAGACTACTGTGGCCAGTCTCCATACTGTCTGTCATCTTCTAGTCTGTACAGAAACACCGATTCCCACTACCAGCAAACATCATCTTCCCTGGCTTATCTGATAAATTTTCAAGGAATTGTTTACATGATTTCTCAGGGAGTGTCCTCTGCACATGAGAAAACATCTTGCAAAGCTGCCTTCCAGTCCTCCTTCAGACCTTCTCTTGAAATGCATGCTGTGCTGCCTATGAAAAGTTTTGCAAAATTTATGCTGTTAGTTTGCAAGGACTGTGGTCCAGCAACCTATCCAGTATGGCACCATTTCCCACACCCTTTGGGTCCATATGTCTTGTCTTCAAACTATAATGTCCTTGGAACAAAGGTGGACTTTCTGTTGTCTGTGTGGTATCCAGCACAAGATGCAGTAAGCTACAGCATTACAGAAGAATGGTGATGGGAGTACCAATAGACTATCCAGGCATGTGTATAAATACATATAATTAAATAGCAAGAGATAGTGTTAAATGACACTTGAAGGTACTGAGGTACCTATTCCTCTCCGTTCCTGACTTTTAACTGCATAACTGAGCAGCATCTCAGTGCTAACAGAGGGATCACCATGTATGTTCTAGGCATATAATTTTGAGAAAAAATATACAAATAAATATATTTTTAGGTTGGGGGGTGTCAAATATAAGTTTTCCACCAACAACTCTAAAAAGCAAATTAATTCAATTGTTTTAGTTGATCAATAATTCTATATTTATATCTTGTAGGAAGTTTGCAGTGTCTACAAAAATTCCTGACACTAAGTGGTGTCAAAAGTGTTGTGTTGGTAAGTAAAGATCTGAAGACAGTGCTGTCTCTGAAGCCTTTATAGCGTGTTCAGAGTGCCAGCTACTGAAGTATCAAAGCTGCACTGTGTTGAGACATGTTTTAAAAGGAGGATGAGGGCAGATAGATTAAAAAAAAAAAAATCCAACAAAAAACAACACAAAAAAACACAACCAAAAAATCCCCCAAACAAACAAGAAAAAACCCACAGCAAAGGTAACTGTGGATGATCTCCTGGGCTCGAGCTCTTGTCCCTGGAAATGTTTCACCTGGTGTTCCATAATCAAATGTTTGGTGTGAGGAGTTGTGTTATACAGGAGATTTTTAGAGACTTGGTGGTAAACAAGCATCTGTCATTTATTCTGGCAAAAACCTCCCCAATATTGCTAAAACATCTGATGTTTGTTACCACTTCTTTGTCCAGCTCACCTGTTAAAATTTGACTTTTTCTGGGATACAAATCCTCTAGGGTGTGGTAGGGTGTTAACTGTGTGTACTGTGTATGTCCAGGCCTTGCCCTAATTGAGACATCTAATCAAGCTGTGAATGTTAATGGCTGGGGAACACCCAAAGGGGTGGAGTGACAGCAATCAGAGTAGGTAAAAATGCTGGCTTTCTGACATGAAAATTAATTTGGAAGTCCGCATGTTTTCAGGTCTCTCTTTATGAAATGAGAAACCTGGTGGTGTGCTCCTCTGTAATCTTACTGTTTCTGTACTAACAGGCACAGAATTTAACAAGTGTGCGGTGGGATTTGGCGTTACGAGGGGGAGTCTGCTGTCTTAGCATTCAGAGATACCTTAGCCTAGTAAGCCTGGAGTCCTCCTTGCATGATAGGCGTGATAATTTGTGATGGCAGCAAGGGCAACTGCAAAAGGCAGATCCAAGGGGAGACATGATGGGTTCCCCTTTCCTGCCCTGCTTACTATGTGCAGCCTGAGTCTCCTCCATTCCTGCTGGCAGCATAAGTCACCCTTTGGCCTGGGGAAAACAGCAGTGCCACAGGAGGCAGAAAAAGACGAGAACTTCTGGTCTTGTTTCTCCACCTTATAGGTGGTGTTAATTGCACGTTTTGTGGTTTCTGCTGCTGAGTTCAGCCTTACTAAGGGTCATGCCAAGCATTATTTGCTGCAGTTTGCAGCCTGACTGATGTTCAGTGAGAACTTGGATTAATGAAATTAAGCTTTGATGTTGAAGGTGCCGAGGGATTGCTAGTGGATTTCCTTGGCAGTAAGGTAGCAGGAACATATTTCATTTACGTAGATAGTGCTGGATTGTAGAAGCTCGTTATCTGAACTGTGTTGTTAATTGCCTGTTGGCACACCATCACTTTACTGCACTTTAAAATCTGGTCTTTATATGTAATTGTATAAAGTGCAAAGGAACACTTGTTTGTCTTAATGGGCTGGCAGTGCTTAAGGAGTGAAATTTTGTCAATATTATAGAATTAAAGTTTTCACAGTGCCCAATTTTGCAACTTTATTGTTTTCTTCCAATTTTTAATTGAGTTCTGACAAACAAGAGAAGAACAGTTTAATGGAAATAAATGATGTCACTTTAAAAAAACCTGAATTTTCTGCTGGTCTAGAAGTGTTCACCAGAAATGTAGAGCTCCTGGATTTCACTGTGACAGTGCTTGGAAGGCAGCCGAGCAGTTCTGAAGTGGCACTGATGCTATCCAGTTCAATGCCTGCTGGATAACTGTGTGTCATAGAAAAAGCCATTCTTTAACAGCTTCTTATGATGATTTGGAGATAGCTTAGATTAACCAACAGGGTAGAGCAATATATTTCATATGTGTATGGAGTCAACTATTTTTTAAGACTATCTAAAATAGTAAATCCCACCAATCAGTCTAAAAAAATTACAATAAACTTTATTTTGAGTTGGAGAGGTGAAACATACCACAGTGCTCTTAAGAGTCATGTTTATTATGGCTTATTTGGCACCAGCTACTAGCTGTTCATGCCCAGTGGAAGGACAACCCCTGCTCCAGCATGCTCACTATCACCATTTGCATACTGCGGATGTTGACTTTTAAGCAGCTTCCTTTATATAAAAGATCAGAGTGGTGGTGGGTATTTTCCAAAAGTGTATGGACTGTTATTTAGTTGGAAATTGTTTATAATTTGTATTTGCTTAGTAGACTAATGTACTCTACCTCTCCTTTTTTGGCAGTGAGGAATCCCTACACAGGCCACAAGTACCTCTGTGGAGCACTACAGTCTAGCATAGTTTTGTTAGAATGGGTTGAACCAATGCAAAAATTTATGTTAATCAAGGTAATATTACCATAAGGTGAAATAGTCTTGTGTTCAGTTCTATTTATCTTGTAATGACTTGTTAAGAATAAGTATTGGCCATTTCTTGAGTGATTGGACTTTTCTCTTGGTTTCTGTTAGATTACATTGAAAATAGTAATTTAAATGTGTAATATGTATTAACTGACTCAAAAATATTTATAGGAATGTTGTTGGTTTTGTGGTGCACTTCAGTTAGAGAACAAAGCCCTTCTTTCCGTGAACATTGCCTTTTAGTTGCACAGTAAAAAAACCTGGCTGACAGAGACATGGCGGAGTGGAGTGGTAACATGACTTAACAGTGGGCTTGCTCTGATATCAGAAAGAAGGTGCCCGCTTATCCTATGCTTTGTGGCACTGGAGGTGCCCAGAATTGCTTGTTACCTCCCCATCTGACACTGCCTGAAGAGATGGAGCCAGGGTGGACTCACATTTCTAGAGAGACAGCTGCTGCAACTTGATCAGCCTGGGAAACAAGGCTTAGGGACTCCGTAGTCAGGGAGAGCAGTGATGGGTATAGCACTCTTGGCATCTGTGGGCAGCTGCACAGGACACACATGAAGACAGGCATTCTATCTTACTTTGACTGAATTGGCATGAAAACTCTCTAAACTTCTATCAGTTACTGTTATCTGAAGAAGTAAACTTAATGTCACAAAATGTATGGCATAAAGTTTACCGTACAGTTTAAATAGCTAAGAGCAACTCAGACTAAACTTGTTTCCCTTCTAATATCTTTTTTTTTGTTTCTTAATCTAGCACATAGATTTTCCTGTACCTTGTCCGCTGAGATTGTTTGAAATGCTGGTAGTCCCTGAGCAGGAATTCCCTTTAGTTTGTGTCGGTGTCAGTAGAGGAAGAGACTTCAACCAGGTGGTGAAGTTTGAGACACTCAACCCAAATTCTACCTCTTCGTGGTTTACAGAAACAGGTTTGTGTGCTGTTGTAATTACATTCAGAAATGTTCCTTGCTCTTCTATTATAGCTGAAGCACTAGAAAGGTATTTTCCTCTGAGGAAACTAATGGCTAAATTGTTAAGTCTAAGTGATCATTGTAAGTTCTCTGTTTAAAGGGGTATCTGGTTGTACCTGCTTGCACATACACTTTTTTTTTTGATGTTTCTACTTGTTGAACTGATTGGATTTCTTGAGATTTTGAGTATAGCAGAAGATGAAGTTGTGGTTTCTTGTATTTCCATAAATCAGGCTGTACTTGACTATTACCTACTGTGCTGTTCTGAGCTCTACCCTGGGACCATGACTTCTGTTTATTTAATAGATTTTAATAGAATTGCACTCTGAGCAATTTCTTTTGACATCACTGAAGGTGTGGTTTGGCTCTCCTGCAATAAGTCAGTGTGGGGAGAAATAGTGTTATCAGCCTCCTGCTGAGGGAGAGCATATTTCTATTCTTCCAATGTTTATGGAAAGTGAAAGGGATTAGGACCACTGGTACCAGGAAACCAAGTACCTGTCCATCACTGATTTGGATGTGATGAGTGAGGAGGCCACCATCTGAGCAACAGTAGAAATTATCTTAAGAAGGAAGTGTGCTGAGAATTACTTATCTACAGTTGCAAGGTTCCCCCCTAAACCTAGATACAGTAGTGAGCTGACCCCAGTCATAGCTTGCAGGTTTAGTAGTAGTAATTAACTTTGTTATTACCAGAGATAGAGCCCTTGTTGGTTTATGATGAATTTATACATAGCCCTGTGCTGGCTATATATATATGCATGTGTATGAGTCCAGCTGATTGTGTACTGTGGAATTCACTAAGGAGTACAGTTTCCACTAGGAAGACACCTGCTGACTTTCTTGCTGCTGAAAAGTGCATCAGATTTTGACACAGTTTAAAGCATAGTTAACAAAAAACAAGTGATCAGTGGATGGCAAATTAATGCACTTAACTACTTCAGAGTTAGTGCATTTTATTTTCAAACTCGTACATCTGTTTATGTAACTGTGTCACTTCAGTAGAGTCCATAAAAGTAGCATGTTGAAGATAAATTCTTTGACCTATAGTGTCCTGTTGTCATTCTTTTCTCAGTAATCCCATCATGGTTCCTTTTTTTTAATGTGAAAAATTTAACATTGCATTGTGCCTTCCAAAAATACTGCTTTAGCTTCCTTGAATCGTTTATATGTTCTTGTGTTGTGTCTATGTTGTTATTTTCTCCTATTTGTTTGGCTCTAAGTTAAACCCTCATGTTGTTTTGGTTTATTTCTGTCCCCTGCTGGCAGGAGAGCAATAGTGCAATGAAACAGATTTTCAGTGTTTTTTAAATGAGGAAAGTGTGTACTGTATGGTCTCAAATAGTTTCCATCAAATAGTAGTTTTCATTGTTTGACATTTGACTCTTTTTGTAAATGTCCGATAAAGACGTTTTTAAAAAAATTAGCGGCCAGGGACTTACTGCAGGGGGTTTCTCCCCTTGCCATCCTTCTCCTGTTAGCTTTGGCCAGTGTGGCGCGTGTTTCCACATCGTGTAATGTGGTTGCACAGATGTATATCCTCCAGTCCTTCTGTTGCATGCTTTCATCACGGCTATATCCACCTTTGGTTAAGATCATAAATGTATACATTCCAAGATAAATGGCGAAAAAGAGATGGAGGGACCATCTCAAGGAGCACATTTCTGCCATCATCCTTGAGGAGTTCTTTGCTTCTCAGCAGGACCATGGATTTTATTATTTAATTGAAAGTTCCTTTTGTATTTTAGGTAACATGCTCTAATTTCTCATCTCTAACAGATATAATGAGTTTTCTTTTTTTTTATGGGAAAGAATGCCTACAGAATTGCTGGCAGTAACGCTGAATTAGTGAGAGCTGCTTTTTGTGTGTTTTTAATGTTGACAAACAAATGGACAAAAACTACAGTTCTCTTTTGAGTTGACGTGTCCACTAATCACTTGTGGGTCAAATTCCCCTGTTTGCTGTGATGGAGACTGCTGCAGCTGTAACCCAGAAGAGAGGAAGGTAACCCTTCTATTAAGAGTTTGGAGAAGGAAATAATCCCTTATTTTTGGAAGATCTGGGGATGGAAAGTCTGAAAATAGCAGCAAGAATTAAGTACTAATATTAAAGTCCCTAGCAAGATTTAGAAATAAAGGCAGAAGAAAAATGGAATGAAACATTCGGAATTAGTGTGAGCAGTTTAAATAGCTGCCTTTTTTTGCTACAGCAATATTAAATGACACCAACAGAAAATAAAGGGAGAACAATGTAAATGTGAACTTGCTTTTATGACATGGCTCAGAAAAGGCTGGATTAAGTCCATACTTTAATATTACAGCTTCAGTTTTCCTGTCACAGTCAACATGTTGGATAAGTGGACATGCCTCTCTAAGAGAAGAGAAATGTCACTGGTAAGATGATTATTTTAAGTAGATAAAAGCACACCAACCCATTAAATTGTCTCAATCTCTAGAACTTCCATTTCAAATTTCATGGTAATTTATGTTATGAACTAACACTGTCATTTTTTTTATAGACACTACAGAGACAAGTGTTGTACATGTAACACAGCTGGAAAGAGATACCATTTTGGTGTGTTTGGATTGTAAGTTGTAGTATCAACTAAATATATATTTATGCATGTACGTGCATACTGTCTGTCTTCAAATTGGGTCATATATTGAAGATTAATTCTTGGCTGACATATCCTATTTATTGTCTAGGCTGTATAAAAATAGTGAATCTGCAAGGCAGGTTAAAATCCAGCCGCAAACTGTCATCGGAGCTCACGTTTGACTTTCAGATTGAATCAATAGGTAAGTTGGATTTCTATATTAATATTGAATATCTGGACAGACTAGAGAGCTGGTCAATCACCAACCAATTTAACAAAATCAAGTGATGGACTCTGCACCTGGGATGGGGTAACCCTGGTTATACGTACAAATTGGGGGACAAGAGGCTGGAGAGCAGCCCCGCGGAAAGAGATCTGGGGGTTTGGGATGATGGCAAGTTGAGTATGAGCCAGTAGTGTGCCCTGGCAGCCAAAAGGGCCAACCACCCCCTGGGGGTGCATCAAGCACAGCATTGCTGACCAGTTGAGGGAGGTAATTGTCCCACTCTGCACTGCACTGGTGCGTCCCCACCTCGAGTGCTGTGTGCAATTTTGGATGCCTCAATATAAGAAGGACATCAGGTTATTAGAGTGTGTTCTGCATGTGTGTTCACGCAGTCCATTTTTATAAAGCAGCTTAAAGACTAAATTATATGATATGTCACACTTTACATAAATTTTGTTTTCTTGTGAAGATTCTGAATTAATTAAGATTTGTGAAACAGAAAAACAGAATACATTTGTTTTTACATTTCTTGAGTGGTTACATACCTGGATTTCATCACTTGCTTATGAAAGAGGGACGAGGAAGAATGTGCACACAGATGGAGGGTAGCACCAGAAGAGGAGGAACAGTGGAAACAAAAATAATGAGTTGGAGGGAATTTACTTCTGAGGAGAAGCTTTAAAGTTTCAGGCACTTCGAACATAATGTCTCACGGAGAAAAGGATAAAAAAAATTGTCATGGAAAACATTACTTTTATGGCTCCTGTTGCTTAGGAATGGAGGGAAGGAAGGAGTACATGTACTTGAAGCTGCTGACTGTGGGACCTCTGCATGTGCTGTAGTCTTGTCCTCTCTCTGCTCATCACAAACGAGCTACCGGTGTCCTGTTCTGGCCTGATAGTATCTCCAAAGAGCTCTGCTCTCTTTCCTGCATACCTGCCCGGAGGCAGGATGCTGGATGCAGGTGGGACAGATTGTTCCAGGGGACCTCCACACTTGCCCTCTCTTTGAGGAAGGCCCTACCCCTGTTTACTTTCACAGGGTTCGAATGTAGGTGTCTGTCACCACATTTGTGACAAGGGGAAGGCCTGGGAAGTAGAGGGCTCTCTATACATTTGCTCCTAGTATTAGAATGTGAAGGGGTTTCCTGTTCAAAGGAAAGGACACTTTTAGGGCTAGACAGAAGGACAGCTTTAGAACTTTTTCTGGTTGGGCGGTAATATTTTTAAATGCAGTCATTAAACAAATACATAGTAGCAGCTACTTTTGAGGCAGGTTCAGTGATTCCTGTGAGACATTTTGCAGCGTGTGGGTGAACGTGATACAATAAAACATACATGCACAAATTTTAAAATTGCAGTCATATGCTTTTGGCCTTAAAAGCACAAGTTGACATTATGCCTGAAAACTAATTCCAGTGTTCTTTGTTACCAGTCTGTCTACAAGACAGTGTGTTAGCATTCTGGAAACACGGCATGCAAGGAAGGAGTTTTAGATCAAATGAGGTGAGTACTGCATTTTGCTTCAAATTCTAGCTGCTTATATAAGCCAAGTAGAGGATGAATGCATAATACTGTGGTCTGAAAAACAGTAAAACATTTCAGTAACTTCCTAGGTTAGACTGGAAGATGGAAGTCTCATTCTAAGCATGTTTCATAAGCCACAAACTAATTAGTGAAGCTGTACAAGAGCCCCTGTCAAGTCTAACATAAAAAGCAGAAAGCAACAGGAGACCAGGCCATGATGCCATAGAAGATATCCAAGCCTAATTCTTGGTAACATTAACTTTTTTTTACCTTAAATTGCATTGAAGACTAGTGTCAGTCCCACAGACTCTCACACATGGATACCAAAAATTTGGGCTTTGCCAGTGGTTGAATACTCCACTTTAGCTTTTTGTCACAGCCTTGAATGAGTTGCCTGTTGGTTATTTTTTAAGTCTCTTCCATGTTCCCTTGGCTCCCTTGGCTTACAAGTACTTTGAAGATTTTAGTCCCCAGCTTTCACAATAAGTATTTTACATTCTCAGGAGAAAAATGTCAGATTGACCTAAAGATTTCTTCTGAATTACCCTGTAGTCTTTTTTTTTTTTTTTTTTTTTTTAGCTAGCTTGATGTGATTTTTAGGCATTGTAAAACCATTATAAGTACCTTCCCAACTCTTTTTTTTTTTATTGCTGCAAACCTTGTGCATCTGTGTGTTAGTGGAAACGCTGTGCTTTGTAGGATTTTAATGAGTCTTTTAATTTGGTTATTCAAGAATGTTTGCAAACTTCACCAGTTGTTTTATCAGTGTCACGTTGGCTGAGAAATTGAGCTCGTTATGACTAATTGTATTTTAAGGTACACATACAGTCACACAATGCCAAGCTTAGATATTCCACTTTGTTACACAACTGCATTTATTTGCACAAAGCCAGAGCTGACCTAATCTATACTTGACAATAAGCCTGCTCTTTGTGGGAAGTTGGACCAAAGACTAGAGTTGGTATAACTTCTTATTTCCAAGTCTGCAAATGGTTCTTGTGGCATTTGTGCATGTTTGATCCCCAGGCATGATTGTCCTTCTCCCAAGAACTCATAATAGTGAACCGCAGCACCCTGCTGTTAGCACATGAGGAGGAGATGATGTTGCTAGGCACTTCTCC
Organism: Balearica regulorum gibbericeps; assembly: GCF_011004875.1. Lineage (NCBI taxonomy): Eukaryota > Metazoa > Chordata > Aves > Gruiformes > Gruidae > Balearica > Balearica regulorum. Next base: position 113,520,151 of record NC_046186.1, read on the forward strand.
AACTCCAGACTCCTGCTAGCAGCGTTCTGCAAGGCTCAGTGGATTACTCCACTTGTTGGCACTCAGTAGCTCTGATCCAGTTGTTAGAGAATATGCCCCAGAGCGCTGCAGTGCAAGTGGGTGCTTTATAATGTTTATGTAAAGCATAAGGAACGCTGTCTGCTTGTTTTGTTATTGTCAAGCCAAAGCCAGCACCTAAATGAAGAACAGAATGCAGAACTGAGCTGTTGTCAGAAAGCAAGCCACCCAAAACTTTTTCTCTGTAGAACATACAGACTAAGCTCTCAGGCCTGTTTAAATTCCTTATCTCTCTGGCTGTCCTACTAGCTACAGCTATTTAGAAAACAAAACAAAACAACTGATTTTCTTCTGTAATATGAAAAACCTGCATTACCAAGCTCAGATCTTGATCATATTCGTTACTTTTGGGAAATTTTATACTATGTAGTATGTGGGGACCAATTACACAGGACAAAAACCTGACCAACCTAACTTTGCAGCACATTTGTCTTTTGAAGACATTATTGGTTCAGATTCCCTGATGTAGTAACAGTTGGTCTAATTGGGGATGATTTGAGCTGCTCACAAAGTTATTTCCTTCCACAACCATGACCTTCCACAGTGGTTTGATTGAGTGGGAAGAATGAAACAGGGAACTGTGTGAATTCTGAGACAAGACGCTCAAAATTTGGGCCAAGATTGTGCAGACTCAGCCCCACAACAAGTAGGAAGTAATTTTCTTAATAAAGAGGGCAACTTCATTGTTGTGAATTAAAATTCTCTTGCAAGTTCTCTGTGCCAGAAGTGAATTCACTAAGTCAGCTAACTCTACTAGGAGCTCAGAAGGAGAGAAGAATATCTTCTTTCCTTGAGAATGTGCAGTGTGGCTGTGTAGAAAAGGAGCTTTGTAAACAGTGCTGCCTGTTCATGGTGTGACTTGGTACCCTTTGGAGTATGCAGCGAGCTTCGGTTGATTTTATTGACTCATGTGATGTTTTCTTTAGTGCTTTGGTATTCATGTGAGCATAAAGGTGTGTCACACAAGTACAATTCACCTGCAGTAAACAACGCTCTATTGCACTAGTCTGAAATGTCAAAATACTATGTTGGGCATAAGTACCACAAATTAGATTGTTTCTCTGTTAAGGTTTTCAGAATATGAACTTACTGCATCATTACTATGATTCAGAATTTCAGCAAAATGCATTTTATATGTAATTTACCTGACCCATTTTGGATATCTACTCTGGAGTGAGACAATTCTTACAGCTACCTATTTGAGTCATGGCTGTAAAGAGAATTGCACTGGTAGCTCGGATGCTGTGCAGTGCTGAGCCCTGCTGTTGTGCTTGCAGTTGCTACCAGAGGAATTCACACAATGTGGCAGGAATTACAGAAAACATTTAGATCTCACTTAAAAGTGACAGTTGCATTAAATTCTCTTATCTGATTTAAATCAGCAGTAAATTGGTAACATCAGTCAATTCTTTTCTCTAGGTTGATTTTAAAAACAAAATAAAAACACTTGTGCATTTAACATGTAAACACTTGTCTTATTTTTGTCTAGATCACACAAGAAATTTCTGATAATACAAGGATATTCAGGCTTCTGGGATCTGACAGGTATGAAGAGAAGTGAACATGGCATGCTAAAATAGAAGAATAACATGTGTTCCTCCTACCTTAAAGTTCTTTTTGCTTGTTTCTTGTGATTCCTTTTTTAGCCATCTTACTCATTCCTTTGTGTACGTGTCTACCTTTCAGCCCTTCAAGTTTACTTTTCTTTCTTCAATTAAAAAAAAAAATTAAAAATTCTTCTGAAAGTGTTTTTGGGCTTCCAGAAGTACTCAGCTAGCAAGCTCTTATTTGGCTGCAGTCACAACCTCCAGGAGTGTCTTCCTTTTTTGTGCTGTCATTCTTTTTTTTAAATTGGTGAAATCTTTACTTTCAGATGCTCTGCTGCAGTAGCTCATCCAGATCTACTTCTTGAGACAAATGCAAAATATACTTAAAAATTTAAATATCTCACTTTCACCCCCAGAAAGGAACTCTACCAGTTGTCCTCCCAACATGACAGTTCAGGTCTTGTAAGAGCTCTTGATAATTTCCAGTGTAGCTGTTCTTTGGCATCTGCTTTGCAGGACACCAACACCGTGTCTGTCTGACCCATCACGTACCAGCTTGCCGAGTCAGTAACTGCTATTTTAGGAGTGTCATTGACTTCCTCAGCTTTCTCTGCCCTGCTGACGAACTTTGTACTTCTGTAACAGCCACAAAAACAGCAGATGTTTTGTTTTCTGGGGAGTGCGTGCTGATGTGATGGTTTCACCAGTAATGTATTCATATGAAGTGCAAAGATAGGCTTTAATTTTTCCTTTTGAGAACTGCCTCTCTCTTATGCCACTCACAGTAAACTCGCTGTCTTGTGGCATCTTAGAACTACCAAAAGAGCTTCACATCAGCCAAAGGCTTTCCCCATGTTTTGCTTCTGCAAGCTTGATGCATAGCCCAGTAATTACCCATAACATCTACAGCAGCGAATGGTGCTGTGGCTTTATCAGCTAGCTACCAGCGATTTTTGGTGGCTGGGGGTTGAGGATTCTGCCTTACGTGTGCAATACCCGATAGCTTTTTGGTAATGGGTACTTGTAAGTAATACTTACCTCTGACCTGAGGGTTTTACTCTCTGTTCCAGTGAGGTGTGCGTTGACCTCAGCTTTATTATGTCATTTTTCTTAGTTGTTGAGAGACAGCACAACTCAATTTAAAAATGACTCTGACTTCCCAATGGAGGATGACATTGCAAATCATTGCCTTGGAAAAATAATGTCCTCTTCCCCAAATACAGTTCCATCTATTTCTGGCTTGTACTAATAGTCTCCCAAGTGTGAGACAATGTTTAAAGACTTTACACTGCAATAAATAACAATTCCAATTTCTTCAGATACTATTTTGCTTGCAGCTCCATCATATTTTGTGCTTGAGCTGTGAAACCTTTTTTCCAGTAACACATGTCATCTTCTAGGCAGTTCATAGGAACTGGGGTTCTAAAAAGCTAAAAAACTGACATCAGTCTGATAAGAGCTTGCATGTAGCTTTCTCCTGGTGAGCAGGGAATGCCTCATGGCATGAGGTGTCATTCCCTTTGTGGAGCACATTGAGGAGAGGGTAGGTTTTCTGAGCGATAGTTGTGAAGCACACAACCTCTCCTTGGGTGAATGCACAATAGATGGATTTGAATTTCCCACAATCTATTTTCTCTTCAGGGTGTTTGTGGAGGAGAATTCAGTCATGAACATCCTGGTCCATTTAGCAGTTTTAGCAGTTCTTGCCTGATTAAAAAAAAAACTCAAATAGTTTGTGAAACAGAATTATGACACTAATTTCTCTCCTTTGAAGAGAAAGGTGTGATCTAGGATATCCCTTACAGTCTTTGCAGTTGTAGTGGAGGTCCAGCTAACCCAGTCTTCTGTCTCCAGTGCTGGCCAAAAGTGGGTGACAAGAAAAGTGAGAAGATTCTGCACATAGTAATCCTTTCCTTGAGGACTCTCTCAGCCTGCAAGTCTTTGTCTCTGGAACTTTCAGATCTGGAGGAAGTTTCTGTGGATTTAGGTTACATGGGCTCAGGGAAAGATTAGAAATGCTCACTGAAGAGTCAGCTTTGGTCACCTGTCATGTCCGGTGGCAAAGGGCAGACTAATGACTTCCAAAACTGGAGCCTGATTAATGGCTCAGCCTTGCAAAGGAAGCACAAGCCCAGGCAGTAGGGGAGTGATGGACCCTCCTCAGAAGCCCCTACTTGACAAGAGGCAAAGGGCATACGTTACAGCAAGGGAAATTTCAGCTGGCTGAAGGAGGGCAAAACATCATGGTGAGGGTGGCTGAACACTGCAGTAGAAGCCCAGAGAGGCTGTGGGAGACCCTAGGAGACCTTGCTGGACAAGACCCTGAGCTCGCTTTGAGGTTGGCCTTCCTTTGAGCGGCTTTTGGACTAGAGGCAGCCAGGTAAAGAGAAATGACCGCTGGTTAGGTGGATCCTGGGAAAGAATACTTAAAGTTGTATCCAGGGATGTTTTTAAATGAAGGCTTAATTGACATTGTGGCTTTATTTTCATTTTAGGGTCGTGGTGCTGGAGAGTAGGCCGACAGATAACCCAACAGCCAACAGCAATTTATATATCCTGGCAGGGCACGAGAACAGTTACTGAGAAAAGCGGACAGTAGGCAGCTCACTGAGACAAGAGAACACTCCTGCTGCAGCAGCATCTGCGGCTGGCTGAAACTGCACAAAAAGCTGCAGTAACCCGACTTCAGTTACTTTGTAATTTATTGTGGTATGAGAGGAAGACAAGAATTGTTTGTGGTATGGACACATAAGCATTATGATACCACAGAAGTGCTTGATTTACTGTTATGTAATCTTTGTACATATACAGTATTTTTCAGTGAAACTTCTTGCTGAAGACCTACACTGACTTTCTGTAGATAGCAGTCCTCCTGTTAAGTACAAGTGTCTTACCTGTACAGATGTAAAAGTTACTGAGGATGCAAAATTCAAATCGGGGTACTATTTTAAGGACTTCTCATGTGTTTATTATAAAGTGGGATGCTAGGAACAAATATAGTACATTTAACAACACTATTGTATTTTATTATATGTAATTTACTAATACAAATAAATCTTAACTTTTAGAAATTGTAACCAAGGCTGTAATCAGATTACAATCTTGTTTTAATTTTGATGCAACACACTGGTGTTCATGTTTGCACAACGTATTGAGATGTGATGTATTTGGTCACAAAGGTAAGCTGTGACTTTGTGGATATGACTTGGGCTTCAAAGTTCCTTTTTTTTTAGTTTACTCGGGTAGTTTTCTCTGTGAAACAAACCAGTTAAACACCTGTATTTTTATATTTAATTAAAACTCTCCTTACAATTACTTCTTTATGCTTGAAAACAATACTTTCTGGATGGGTATCAGACCCAGACTAGTGGTACCTGGCTGTAACACTGCAATAGGTGTTTGAATTATTAGTTGTATACAAATGATAGAAATGAGTATTACTGTTCATCTTACTAAATAGTTTTATGTCACAATGAAAACGAGCAACATTCCACATTGTGGAGATGGCTCAAAGATGTTGCCATTTTGACTTTTTTTTTGGCCTTATAAAAATCTTCATACTTTTTTGATTTAGGATGTTAACACATGGCCAAAATAATTTAGTTACTACCTCATTCAAATAATACAATGGTTACTACGCATCACAGGAACTTAGTTTTGATCAGAAGTGTTTTTGATTGCTATTTTCCAATGGAGTATGTAAATGCCAAGTTTTAGCAAAATGCACACATTTGACTCCTTTTTTGTATATGTTCTTTATATTTTATTGTGATAATATACACTAAAACCAAACTAAATTTAAAGTGATTTATGGCCTGCATTATTGTTGTGATTGGTTATGCTTTGAAATATGTTCCCTAATGTATATAATGTAAAATAAACTTTTTTTAACATGTTGTTGTACAATTAGATGACCACCTACACTAATTTTCCACGTAAGACTAAAATGGAACATACTGAGTTTTGAATTCTGCTATTAAATGTTTGTGCCAAACACAGAAGCTGGGCATTTCTGAATGTATGAACGGTCAGACCGCTGGAGCTCACCTCAGTTTAGGCTAGCACTTGAGGGTAGGTGTTATTACCCTTTTGGCCTTTAGGCAATGGATATATGTATTTGAGAGAAGTCTTTCAAAATTCCAGCCTGTTTGATTTCTTCCCTCCATCACCAGCTTTTCCACCTCTGTTGAATGCTGGGGCGGAATATCAGTTTTTCAGGGTGTTTTTTCTGTGTATTGGACTCAAGCTTGCTGCCTCTGCTGGTCCCATCTCTTCTGTTCCCTGGCACTGAACCTCAGCCCCACCCTGTGGGAGAGGTGGCAGTGCAAGCCCCGCTGCCGAGAAGCTGAATTCTCAGAAAAGGCGAGAACTTGTGTGTGTTTCACAGCACGCTTGTGCTGCTGCCCAAGGGGGATTTCCATCCTGCTTCCCATGGACTATTCCTTGCTTTGACATGCAGAAAGTAGCTAAATTTTAACCAAGTACAGTATAGTTGATGTGCTATAAACATGTTTCCTCCTGTGGGGTTTCTGCAGCAACTGTGGCCAAATGTCTTGCTGTTTGGGGCTGTTGAATTACAGGCAAGAGGAGCTAAGGGATATCGGGTTGAGTGTTTTGGTACAAGAATGCATGCTGGGATGCAGCTGGAAGAGCTAAAAATAAAGAGCACAGGGTAATGGCATGTGGGAAGAAGAGGAGCATTGTGCTAGGGCAGGCTTGTCTCAAATCTATCAAGATAGCCAGGACAGCTTTGCTCTCCAGATGCTGCTCCCCAGTCTGAAAGAAAAGGAAGAAGCGAAGGGTTCCTGCTCTTTGAGGAATTGTCCTGTTGCAGGATTTGGGGTCTGCGTCACAAAAATGCATCTTCCTGCATCCTGAGCTGCTCAGCTCCTCGGCCAGCAGCTGCCCTCAGCTGAGCCCAGGAGCCTGGATGTCTGGTAGAGCAAAAAGTCTCATTTGCTGGACCTGCAATTGCCATGAACTGAAAGTTCCCACTGAGCTTCCACCACCCCCATTCTGATGTAAGATTGGGATCAGTGTGCGGCTGACTGGCAGGAGCACAGTCAGAGCCAGGAAAACGAATCACAGGCACAACAAGGTTAGAGCAAGGCTTCTGCCCACAGCAAGTTGACAGAGCTTCTCTAAACCTGCGTGGCTTCCCTTTTTCAGTCTCCTCCCAGCCCCTTCCACTCTGCTATCGTTGGCTTCTAGCTAGTGCTCCTGGCCGCTAACAGGCAGAAGTGGTGTAGCTGCACAATGGGGCATTCACCAACCTGGCAGCAAAGTCTGATCAGTGCAGGGGCTGAGCTTGGGTCGCAGTTTGAAATGAGCTTTTCTAAAGAGAACAAAGCAGCAGGTGGATTGGGTCCTTTGCAGAAGTGCTCCTAGAAGCGGGGAGTACAGGGGAATGAATGTTGCTTTTATCCTGTTTTTGCACATCTCTCCATGTAGTGCTGCGCCTGCCTCTGTCAGAAGCAGGATACGGTGACCTGAAAAAGAGGGGGTTCAACTTCAGGTTCTGTGTCCCACTGCCCCTTGACTGAAAACAAGAGCTGTGCAAGGCAAAGCTCATGTTGCTGTCTGCCCTTGTAGCTTTGTCACTGGGACCTTGGGATTGGGCTGGGGGAACACACCAATACTGTGAGCAGTGATGGGGAAGGATGCGTCCCCTGGGCAGGGGGTGGTTCTTACACTCCACAGGGTTCAGCTTTAGCAATAGCACTGCTGATTTGTGAATGAACCTATGTGAAAAGGTGGGGAAAAAAAACTGGTAAAAGCAGGGAACGTGCCAAAACCTCTTACTTCCCTGCAAGGAAGCACTACAGGTTGATCTAAAGTACAGGTCGTAGGGAGTCATGTTCCAAGCCTGTGTCGTCTATTGAGGGGTGCAGAAGGAGCTGGGGGAATGTGTCTGGGGAGGGAGACATGGACCTTGGTGGGCTCTCAGGTGGACAATGCTGGGTTCGCTGTCTGCTGAGCATCATCCTCTACAATACAGCAGCATTACTGTTGCTAGAGGTCTCCTTCCCTCCTTGGGTACAGATTTTCCCTTCAGGGCTAATTTAAATCTAACATTCAAATTCAGGTCCCCCTTGTGTTGCTCTGACAGACAGCTATTCCTAGCAGGAGCCTGTCTTCTAGGCTGAATACAGGAGTACACTGTCAGCTCCTGGCAGTCCCTCCTGGTGGCACCTCCTCACATTCCCCACAGCAGCTGCTGGGGGCAAAGGGGTGCTGCCACTCTTCATAAGCCCACGTTACTTGGCCAGCCCTTGGGACAGTAGGGCAAAGGGCTGCCATAACCCTCCTCCACCTCATCCTCCTCTCCCTCCTGCAGCAGCACTGGGGGATCCTGAGTGTCCCCATGTCACCCACAGACATTGTACACCCCCATAAAGCCACCGCTGCACTGGCTGTGGCCTTTGGTTTCTGCTCCTTCTGACAGCAACAGCAGCAAGTCTCATCTTCACTTCTTGACATAAGGGCAGGTCATCCCACCGCCTGGCTCCTGTGTTGGGTTTGCGTGGCATTTTGGTAGCGGGGGGGGCTACAGGGGTGGCTTCTGTGAGAAGCTGCTAGAAGCTTCCCCTGTGTCTGACAGAGCCAATGCCAGCCGGCTCCAAGACGGACCCGCCGCTGGCCAAGGCCAAGCCAATCAGCGCCTCTGTGATAACATATTTAAGAAAGAGAAAACCAGCTAGAGAGAGCTTTTGCAGCCAGAGAGAGGAGCAAGAAGATGTAAGAAACTCTGCAGACACCAAGGTCAGTGCAGAAGGAGGGGGAGGAGGTGCTCCAGGCACCGGAGCAGAGATCCCCCTGCAGCCCGTGGTGAAGACCGTGGTGAAGCAGGCTGTCCCCCTGCAGCCCATGGAGGGAGGATGAGGGGGTGTAGAGATTCCACCTGCAGCCCGTGGAGGACCCCACGCCGGAGCAGGTGGAGGCACCCACAGGAGGCTGTGACCCCGTGGGAAGCCCACGCTGGAGCAAGCTCCTGGCAGGACCTGTGGATCTGTGGAGAGAGGAGCCCACGCCAGAGCAGGTTTGCTGGCAGGACTTGTGACCCCGTGGGGGACCCACGCTGGAGCAGTTTGCTCCTGAAGGTCTGCACCCTGTGGGAGAGACCCACGCTGGAGCAGTTCGTGAAGGACTGCAGCCCGTGGGAGAGACTCACGTTGGAGCAGTTCATGCAGGACTGTCTCCCGTGAGAGGGACCCCACGCTGGAGCAGGGGAGCGATGAGAGGAGTCCTCCCCCTGAGGATGAAGAAGCGGCAGAAACACCGCATGATGAACTGACCGTAACCCCCACTCCTCGTCCCCCTGTGCCACTGGGGGGGGCGGAGGTTGAAGCCGGGAGTGAAGTTGAGCCCGGGAAGATGGGAGGGGTGGGGGGAGGTGTTTTTAAGATTTGATTTTATTTCTCATTCCTCTACTCTGTTTTGCTTAGTAATAAATTAGATGAATTCCCTCTCTAAGTTCAGTCTGTTTTGCTCGTGATGATAATTAGTGAGTGATCTCTGCCTGTCCTTATCTCGACCCGTAAGCTTTTCATTATACTTTTTCTCCCCTGTCTAATGAAGGAGGGGAGTGATAGAGTGGCTCTGGTGGGCACCTGGCCTCCAGCCAGGGTCAACCCACCACAGCTCCCTGCATGTCTCTGTGCCACTGAGCTTCCTCTGTCACTACGTGCCTATGAAAGCAGCCCCAGCTTTCAACTCCATGCTCTTCCCTGCAAAAGCTTGCACTGTAATGAGCACCCAGACGGCTGCAGTCCTCCCTCTGGGTCCTCAGACACCCTCACCCTGGAGACGTGCACATCCATACATGGTAACCACTAGCGCCTGTGCCCAGCTGCGCTTCACCTGCCTGTGCTCTCCACCATGGATGGGGTGCAAAGCCAGTGGCCTGAGACAGCAACTGCTGGGCCAACAGCATCCTATTGCTCTCAGCGGTGCTCTGTCCTTTAGTGGGCCCATGGGACTTCTCCCATCCGGCCACGCAGGCTGGTTTATTTGCCACGAGCAGTGAAGCAACAGCTCCTCAGACAGCCCTGGAGATAGTTATGTCTTGTTCAGTTGCTTTCCAAGCAAAACCACACCCTCCCATGCAGCACACAAAGTGAGCACGATCAGGCAGAGGCCGGTGAGGAACAAGGACAGCCCCCTCAGCACGACTAAACCCAGGATGTCCCCAGGCAGGGGGCACTGATCAAGCACTGAAAGCCAGGAGAGGAAGGCTATCAGCTGGGCTAGTGGCTCTGGGGGGGAGGGAGACCTCAGGCCTGGACTGTCCTGTGCCCTTACCGAATGTTTGACCAACCGAACACGGTGCCTGCAATCTCACGTTACCCAGTGCTGTTTTGTTTGAAGGAAAGAGATGCTGTAGACCATTCACTGGTGGTTAGGAGTCCTGGCACCTTCCTCTCCAAGTAGAGGGGCAGGAGCAGAGCACTGGTGCAGTTTTACACCCAGAGTTGCACATACTTGGGAGCGGCTGAAGATTTAAATTCCAACAGACTGATTTTCCATCATAAGGCAGTGAGTGCAACAACTCCGCAGCCTGTGAGACGCTGTGATGATGTCCCTGAATGTGCAGGTAGGCTGCTAGACCAAGCAAATACCTCTGAGACACGAATATTCCTGCTTTTCCTCCTTGTTCCAGCAGCTCAAAGCAGAAGTCTTGACTGCTTCAGACAGCAGTACCTGTCTGGAGGAAAAACGCCTGAGGAGGAGCTGTGGGTTGAAGACAGCTCTTTCTGAGAGGCTCCATCCATTACCTCCTAAAGTACTGCTTGGCATCTCAAGAACATCGCCTGTCAGAGCACTTCACAAACACTAATTAAGTGAGCCTCCCAACATGCATGCCATTCCTGACAGGTGTCTGTGCGACCAGCCCTTGAGACAAAGGCAGACTCAGCAGTCTCTGTGCGAGCAATCTGTGCAGGTACTGCGCTCCCCTCCCTGCTGGAAAGCTGGTCCTAAACCTTCCAGTGACCAGCAAAGGTTTTCATACATCTCCCTCCCTGGGCTCCCCAAGAGCAGCTCACAATTTCCTCTTCTGGTCCGTGAGCTCTCCCTTGCCCCTTGCCTTGCAAAGCAGAGCACAAAGATTTGCTTTTCATCTCCAGCATCATCCTCCTCCCTCCACCCTACCAGGCCCTGCAGACCACCACAGACTTTGTCCTGTTTAAACCACTGGGCTTTATTTGCATTCTGCCTTTGCTTTTTCTGGCCTTTTTTCCAAGAACCAAACTTACTTTTAACCGTTGAGGGTGTTCTTGTGCTGCTTGGATGGGGTGTTTATTTATCTCTGATCACGGTCCCCAGTGAGATGACAATGTCTTTCAAACAGGGAGTGACAGAGCTCTCAGGGAAGAGTAACGCCACCGCACCGCCTCCAGCCCTGAGCAGACAGTTGTCACAGGCAGACGGCACCTCCTTGTGCTCCAGGTCACCCTGGCTGGTGAGAAGCCGGCAGCGAGATCAGCCGTGGTCTACAGGGATCAAAGCCTTGGGGGCATTATTATCAGCACGCCCGCAGAGGCACTAGCTGGGAGAGGGGCCGTGCCTTCCCCAGCACGGCTCCGTTGGGGTTTGACACGGACCCAAAACCCTCTCTCTTCCCCAGAGCTCTGCCGGGCTGTGTGAGGCCACCACCCCTCTGCTGCCAGACCCTCCCTTGGTGGGCACGGCCCGCAGCCTGCCTGTGTGGCTGAGGGGTCCTAATGGCTCCCCAGCGCCCTGTCCCCTCCCCAGGCCCTAAAGGGGCCCGGCCGCGCCCCGCTCTCACAGGGTCGCTCGGGCAGGCAGAGCTGGGGCTGCACGGAGGGCCTGGCGGGCCGCGGCCGTTTCCACACCGCCGCAGTGGCGGGGGGCAGCCGCGGTAGGGCCGCACGGCGGTGCCCGGACTTGGGGAGCTCGCAGGCCTCACTGCACCGGTGCTGGCCCCTCCGCGCGGCCCGGCCCGGCCGCCCCAGAGAGCACCGAGCGGTTCCCCCGACCCCGCGGAACGGCGCGGCGCCTCCGACGGCAGGGGGCGCGCGGGAACCGCGGCCACCCCGTGAGGTCACTTCCGGCGGAGAGAGGCGGAGGGGGAGGAAGGTCCCGACCACGCGTCGCCGGGGCGCAGGCGCGGGGCTCCGCTGCACCGCGCATGCGCCGCGGCCGCCAACCGTGCGGGCGAGGACAGGGAGCTTGGAGAGCGGGGAGGCGGCGGCGCTCGCGCTCCGGGCGCCCGACCCCGCCCCTCGCGGCCCGCGCGCCGCGTGACCCCGCTCCCGCCGCCCCCTCCCGCCGCCCACCGCCGCCCGCCGGGGCGACCACCGAGAGCCGGGGGCGGGGAATGCGACAGCCGCCGCCTCCCCCCGCCGCTGCGGGCCTGCCGCCGGCGGCGGCGGCGGGGGGTCGCCGGGCCTCCTGCTGAGGGGCGCCCAGCGCTCCCGCGGCTGCCTCCTCGCGGCACCCGGCCCGGCCTGGCCCGGCCTGGCCGGCCCGCCCCGCCCGCCTCCCCGAGCGGGCCGGGCCCGGCGGCACCATGCAGGCGCAGCCGCTGCTCTACGAGTTCTTCAGCGAGGAGAACGCGCCCAAGTGGCGGGGGCTGCTGGTGCCCGCCCTCAAGAAGGTGAGGGGGAGCGAGGTCCCCCGCCCTGGCGGGCAGGGCCGCAGGAGCGGGGCTCGGCCCGAGGCCCTGCGCGGCGGCCCGGCCTCGGCGCGGAGTGGGCCGCGGCCGGCGCGGCGCCTCGGCCGAGCTGGGGGCAGCGGGGCCGGCCGGCGCTCCGGAAGCGGCTTGAAAGGGGTCGGCGGGGGTCGGTCGTTGCCACCCTGCCAGGCGGCCGACTGCCTCGGCGGATGCCACGGAGGGAGGGCCCCGGCGTCCCCGTGCAGGGCCCGGGAGCCGCGCTGGGGCGATGCTCTGACAGACGGAGCCGTGTAGATAAAAACTGGTTAATGAACAGGCGGGTCCTGGCCCCCTCTCGCCAAGAAGGAAGCAAGCAGTGCTGCTGCGGGTTTCTGGTAGGCTCCCTTAGTGCCCAGAAGTGACACGGCTGTGTGTGTGTGGGATCGTTATGAGGAACTGCTGAGAGAATTTTGGTTAATTAGTGTTTGGGCTTAATGACTTTTAGTTAAGCTTCTCTTAGTTTAAATGCCGTTTTGCTGAGAAGGCTTCATTAGGACAAACTAGCAAGTCTTGTTCCCTCGGGATGGTGAAGTTTGTGCCTGTAGTGTGGAAAGAATTTATTTGGAAGAGAGAAAAAATGGCGAGGGCTCCTCTTCCACTTCTGCAGCCAGAGCCCAGAAAGTAGAAGGCTTAAGAAACAAGAGGTTTCTGACACCGTTGCTTGAACTGGCTTCAGATTGCAGAACTTGATGCTTTTTAGTCGTGTGCGGCAATGCTTTATGAGTCCGTCTAGTTACAGTCATTAACTGCAACTTTTGTGTAAAAGGCTTGGTCCTAGGGCTAGTTCAACTATTGCATCCTCCAGTATGGATTGGAAGTCTAAAGTGTTGCAGGTGTACTGGTTCAGTATTTCTTTCTAATTTCAATGCATTGCCTTGCTTTTCTGGGCGTGCTCTTTGAGGTCTCCTACACTGCGCAGTTTCATCCACTTCTTGGAAGTCTTCTTGCTTGTCTCATCCATGGCATGTACTGTTAATGTCTTATGCCGGATGGGTAATGGCTTCTTTGAAACTATACTTCTGCACTGACCGTACAACTGGCTGCTTCTTGTTACAATGTTTAACATTGTTAAAGTGCTTGTAAGCTCTTGGCCAGTTGTCCAACTGAAGCCTGCTTGGAACCTGGAGCTGCCCAAGGTCTCGACCAGCAAGAGCTCATTCCTTTGGAGGACGGTTTATTCCATGGTGTAGCAGAGGCTTGTCAAATTTGGAATGAGGCTCAGTGCTAACTACTGGAGGATTTAAAGTGAGGATTCAAGGCAAGTATGAGCTAAGACTTTGGAATTACTTGCTACATCTGAAGCGCAAGATATCTTCCCAATGGACAAGCCATTCATGGAGTCACCCTGCATTAAAGATGCTTGCTGAAGGAGTTGGATAAATTCCTTGGGGCAAAAAGGAATTCTGGAGTCTGAAGTCAACAGAGAAGGCCAATGATGACAAGCTACCAAGGATGACAAACTGGCCCTGCAAGGTATAGTTGTCTTGGTTTTGTTGTGCTATGCTCTATTTCTTACTATGGATAGAGGGATGGCAGGAGTGAGGTGGAGTTGGTTCTGAAGGCTTCGCACTCAGATTTGCAACTGTCTGCAGGTGTTAACTCTTTTTAACCTCAGTTCTTCATGAGATCACCACCTGCTTCTTACCCTCTCTCAGGCTATTACCCCCTGTGCCCCAGAAGCACAGTCTTCTGCTGCTTACTATTGCTGTTCCTGTAAAGGTAGAAATGATGAATCTGTCTGTATTGTCACCTGCTTTACTGAACAGCCGAATATTTGAGTTACAGGAAAAGTAAATGGCAGCTGAAAATATTAAATAATTATCTTAATGGCTTCTTTGTTAATGGAGAAACCAAAGTGGGTATTTTACTGACTTTTATAGGTACAGGTAGCGTTGGTTAGGGTGTTTAGCCCTGATAAAGGCCCAGTAAAGTAATGAACCTGTCATAGGTGGGAGGTAAAACCATGAACATTGCAGCATACTTGCTTTGACAATCATCTGTCGTCGTTCACAAGACAGGTGTGATACTGCAGCTTTGCAGTGAGTGGTTTTGACACACGGACCCCTTGCTCTGCTAGCCAAAGACCTGGGCTGTACCTGGAGGCCAGCATGTGGGACTAGTAAAATAGAGAATGTGGCAGCATATGCCAGTGAGGTCAAAGGGCAGAACTGTCCTGGAGGGAAACTAGTGCCTTGTGGCTTTGTCTGCTGAATTGCCAGAGCATGCTATCTCAGTAGGAGCCAGATTATCTGAAGTTAAGATACATCCTGTAGTTATGAGAGGAGAACGTTTCCTTTATTTCTTCCAGAAATAAAGGAAAGCTGACTAGATGCTGATACTCGTTCTTAGGTAGTGACAGCAAGCTGCTTTCTGAACCCCACCTTGAAACCAGGTAGATGATTTCCTGCATAGCTGGAAATAAAAACTTAATAGTTTTGGAAGACCCGTGCTGAACTAATATCTCTGATGAGAAGAGCGGCATTTAATTTAACATTGTTAAAGTGTATATACCAGAATGGAATGTTTGCAGCTATTGGAGAAAGCTGCCACACGTGGACTGAATCATTAAAATGCCATTGCCCTTTTGTAACTGTGAGTTGGCTTGTAATGCAGAGCTCAAACTACAGCCTTGGAACCGCTTTCTTAAAAAATAGGTATTGTTGAATCATTGCAAGTAGCTTTCTTTTTCCCAGTGAGTTAATTTGATTCTGTTTTTTATCAAGCAACAAACCCAAGAATATGTAGTAAGAATAAATCTCTTCCTACATCAACAAATTCTTGGGAGACCATGCCTTGTATTTCATTAGACATGAACCTGAACAATAGAACTGTGTTTGATTGAACAGCTGCATTTGTAAAAGACCAGCTCTTGTACCATTCAGATCGTAATGTAATCCCTTTTCTTCCCATTCTCCTTCAGATGCTGTCAAGATAGACTCCAGTGTACACAATTAGGAAGAAAATGATGTGTACTGAGATGCTTCTCTGGCTGGTCACTGTTGTTTTGAAGCAGCATAAGAGGAGTGTTGCCGGGTTCCTTGGTTGCTGATGAAAGACAGTAATCGTGATGATGAGGTACAAGAAAAGGAAGTAAAAATAACAGCTGGTGTCTGAAATTGTAGTTGCAGAGACGGACAGAAGGTGAGATGTTGGGCCTGAAGACAGAGGATTCAAGACACATGACACACCAGAGCTCTTGGGTGGCTGGAGATGGAGATACATGGCCTTTAATACACCTTGGAAAATGGACTCAGAAGCAATGCCTGCAAAGTGATGCCTCTTCAACATTGGTGTTCCTTTGCTAGTAAAATTATACACTTTATTCTGATCATAACTTTTTGGATAGTTTTTTCCTAAACATCTTTCCTTGTGACTTCATCTTGCTTGCATAACTCTTGTTTACGCAGTCAGAATTTCTCTGCGTGCCTATGACTTGCGCCTTCCCTAATATGTTGGTTTTTACAGTAGAAAGCATGTCATCCTTACTGATTGATACCTTAAGCAATTCAGTGATAGAGAGAAACAAAAGAACTTTCTTACCATATAGATATTCCACTGTTTGTGGACCTCAAGTTGTTTTGAATCAGTTGCAGAGTTAACAAGGAGTACTGTTGGAATTTGTTGTGGTCAAAATGATTGGACTGGTGTGGCTTGACAGCTGAGGGGGATTTGCTTTCTGTGTTAAGGAAACTGTTCCAGACAGTATGCTTCCAGGTACTCCAGGTATTGTATAGTAAGTCTTCTGTACCTTTACACAGAGCAAAAGAGACGAGAAAAGCTGCTTCAGTGACTGCAGAGTACTTGGGAAGCTGTGGCTGACAAAGATACTTCTACCTGACTTTTAATTACCTAGTTTTTCAAGTTGATGACAGTCCAGTTGCCACTTGCTACTCAGAATGGCACTTCTTATCCTTAGCACTGCTTCACTGCAGATGCACTGCACATCCTTTGTTTCTGATCACTCTGCATTCTCTGTTCTTATGGCTATGGAGGATAAACTTAAGATCCTCCTGTGGCTCAAGTCTTTACTGTGAGTTTTTTCACGTGATCATTGGTGCAGTGTAATACTACTGCCTGGATACATAAAGAGAAAGGTTAGCAAAAATCTGAGTCTCGTGGCCTCAGTGAATTTTTGCTGAAGTATGGATCCAAGATGCTTTTTGTATTTGGTTTAATTTACTGGATTTTTAATTGACCAGGATGATAAAACATGGGCGGGATTGCCAAATATCAGCAGAGATGTACAAGAATAGAAGAAAAAAGACCTTTTTATGGAGTACTTGTACTATGAGAACGCTCATGTATGCAAGCTGTACACAGAATATTTCATCCTGGAGCATTTTAGTGATAAGCAGTTGCTTGTCAGTAGTTTTATAGTCATATAGGGAAGATTAACAAAAGATACATTGAGTAAAAATAAGGGTTATAGCTTTGAAAGTATTCACTACTGTTACTGAAGTGAAAAAATTCTCCCCCTGCCCCCCAAAGAACCTTCTCTGTAGCCAAGTCATTTCTACTAATAATCAGTTGAATAAACTGTGTCTGTGAAGGTTTAGAAAAATGCTTATAATCGGTAAAGTTTCACCCTCTCCGATAGTGCTTTGGAAAACAGCCTGGCCTGTCATCTCATTGCAGCTTCTTCCATTTTATTATCAAAATGGTGTGGTAAATACGATGGATTTTTTCCTTTAGACACTTTCTTACAAGCACTTCAGCTGCCACTAGAGACAACTGACAGCACAGCAGTACCTGTACTCAGCAGTGAAATGCAGTTGTTCTTTAGCAGGCATTGGTTTTTTTGATTCGTACTGTGACTTCTTGCCAGAATCTCAGTAGATGAGTAGTCTTGCCCAGATATGAAACAATTATCTGTAACAACAGTAGATGCTTCAGTTTTATTTCAGTTTGTTATTATGTAGCTTTACAATTATTTTCTTCTGTTATGCACTTTTCTGAAGCTGCCAGAGCTGCTGCTGCTCCTCAAGGGACTTAGTTTGGTATTGTTCTCTCTGTAGCCTTTCCCACATAGGTTTTTTCTGGTGTGTTCTGTGTTTAGGAGAACAACGGAGAACTTGCAAGCCTGATTGCATTGGTTGTTAATGGTGATTTGGGAGCATTACACTGGTGTCTAAGACGTAAAGTTGCTTTAAGGAGTCTTTGGAGAAGTTTTTTCATTATAAGTTGAAATTTTCCAGCTTTACAATCAATGTAAATTAGGCTTTTCCTCATGGCCACGTGAGGAAGAGGTAACTGCAAACTGTTGCTAAGCAACTGTGGTTTGGTATCAATCAGATTGCTAAATTTGCTGTGTGAGTTTTCCTTTCTTACCTGTTATTGAACGCTTCTTTCTAGTGCAGAGTGGGCTGCTGAGTGTCAGTTTAGACTTGGGTTTGAGTCATCTTGTGATCAGCCTAGGAGTTGTCATATTGAACCAGTCAGAGACCAAGCCTCTGTGTAAGCTGAAGCTGTTTGATCTGCAGTCCTTCAAAACTTGTTTCTGGGTTTGGTCTAGGTCCCTACCGCTTCCTAGGATGCTTGTGGGAGTATTTATATTCTAATTTATTATGTAGAGTTTGAAAGGAATGGTTTGAGAAAGCTTTATATAAAATAAGTTGCTAAGGGTTATAAAGTAAGATCAGATATATTTATCTTTGTATTATTCATTAAGCAGTTTTTTTAGTTGGTTTCATTGACTTTTTCTGGCAGTTTAGATTTAAGGTTGCCTAATTTTTAAGCTGTTGCCATTCCTGATAGAAATTGTTGATCTGAAGGGACGAGGGGAAAAAAAAAGCTAACTGGTCATATCGTAGGATTTTCCTGAAGTGCTATGAATTTTCTTAAGCAGACACTGCTTGTCTGTGTGTTTTTAAACAGAGCATGAAAAGATGTTCAAGAAATGCTGGCTCTGCTTATCTTCAAATTAAGAGAATCTTGGTCGTTTCCCTTTTAGAGTTAAAAAAGATCGAGAAGATTGAACATTCAAAATAAAAAGTGATTCGATGAGTGGAGATGCAGCTGTGGAGGCAGGGATTTGTAGCTGATGTAGATTGTATTTGCCCATTAGAATTTGTTGGGGTATTTTGAAGAATTGAAGCTTTTGCGAAAAGATCTTAAACTGTTCTTTTAGTAATCTGCCTTATCATAAGATAGACGTTTTGAGGTGTGTGTAGGAGGGAAGGGATCAGTTCTGTCATTATTTAAAGTGAGAGGTGAAATGCTTAGATAAGAATCTTACCTAAACATCACTACACTTCAGAAGTTGTTAGTCTGTTTTTTATCATGTGTATTCCTAACATAGGACTGTGAAGGATTTGATGGGATTCAAGCCATACTCCTTTTCAAGGGTGATAAGGCAAGGTGGCCCAGTTGGTTTTTTTAATTTAAAATCTGAGCTGACTTTATGAGAAAGATGGAAACCCCCTGGTAACATGATCTTCTTTTTTGAAACTGCTCATGTGATGATGCTAACAGATATTCTTATTTCTTGTCTTCTTTTACTAAATCTTGCATCTTACCCAGTCTTGCATCATGTCGTAGATAATGGACTTCTTGGGACTTGCTTTGAATACCCTCAAATAGCACTGTTTCGTTCTTGGTCTGAGCCTTTAGGTACTACAGTAGTGCAGATACTAAAATTCCATGTTTCTATAATAATTGTACACCAAGCTATCCTGTAATTTTCCTTGTTAGTCTAGTTGTTTTCTTGCTTTTGCTTGTATGACTTTGAACCCTAAATGATACTAAATCTCACTTAAGTAGCAATGAAACTCATTTACTACCTACCTAACATAGATAAACTACACCTCATGATGTTTTCCTCTGCCGAGGTGGATATTCTACTATAGTAGAGCTTGACAGTGCCAGAAGACGATGGCCTTTGAGAAGAATGATGTAATTGCCCCCCAAACATAAATGCTTAGGAAAAACGTTTGGAACGTTATCTACTGAACTAGGAGAAGGTTATCATTGTTGACTCTGTTTCATCTGACTATGGATAATGTTTAAGGTCATGGCCTGATGTGGTATTTTTGGTTGTTTGTTCTTACTCCTATGGACTCTGTGTTACAGGCTGTGAAGGAGTTGTGATGAGGCTATTTAAGTCTACAATCTGTTTTCTAAGCAAAGGAGAAAACAGAGCTGCTCTTCATCACTCTGGTTTATCAAGTTCTGTATTTTTACTGTTGGATTGACTTGGTAATTTAACACTTCTCAAAATTCAAAGTGCTAGAGTATACTGTAGGGAGAATGTAATACAAATTTGTTCACTTTTTAAAAAAAAAATATCAGACAGCATCTTCCAGGCAGCTCACATCAGCTCTGATCTTTAAGAGAATACTTCTGCAAGTCTGTAATCTCTGGTGTTAAGATTTTCCAAGCTGGTACAGTATTTCAAGATGTCAGTGTTTGAATTGTAAATAATGCTTGGGACTGCTGGGCATGCTGTTACTCGGGTACCTCCACAAACACACTCTGTAGCTGTGCGTGGTGAAGTTCTTAGGAAAAATGAAACTGTTGGCATAATCAAAATAGTTGTGTTAGTCAAATGGAGAGAAGTTCTCCTGTTCTATTTTTGCCAGAGTGCTTTTAAGTTAAAAAAGCAGTAACTTCTGGAGATGTTCTTTAAGACCTGCTGCATAAGGATATGCAATCTGCAAGAAACTAAATGCATGATCTAGTGTATTTAAATCTCAACAGCAGTTAAATGAGCACCAGGACCATGCCCAGACATGAAGTTTTCAAACTAATGAGTGCCTTAGCAGGCAAGTGGATTGCTATTTGAGGCTGTTGTGTGTTTTGAACTTCATAACACTTAACTCTTGCTATAACTGCAAACAGGAATGAAAACTCAGGTGTGAAATTAAATAATTATGACTCCACTATTTGAATATAGACATGGGCTTAATATTTGGATGAGACAGATTGTTGAGTTTTGACTAAGGTGGTTAAGCTCTTGTGTTGGTGATTGGGAGAACTGGAGGCATTTTGAGTTGTGTGCAGTGGAATGGTAAAATGATGAAATTCGGGCTTGAAAGATGAGTTGCGAGAGTTAGCAGTCAGCTTGCTCTGGCATAATATTTGCCATCGGTGTAGGATTGAGATTAAACTGCCTGCCTGATTAAGCTGTGAAACACTGAGCTTTGCGTGCCTGCAATTTAAACTGGTTAAAACTGTGCTCTTTTGTGAACTACAGAAGTGCAAAGGGAAGCTATACTGGAGGCTTGTTTCAGAACTTAAATGACTGTCTGGAAAAATAATGGGAGGAGCAACGAGGATTGTGCCTCAGTGGATTTACAACAGTGAGAATTTACAGATACTTATGACATACTAATAAATGTATGGGCATCAGACTTACAAAACCTCTGGAACTCCCACTTAATGCCAGGATAACACTGTGGCCTTTTTTGAAGTATTTTTGGGTTTTTTCTTACTCTAGAGGCTGACATCTTTTTAAAAAATCAGTATGGAAACAAACTTCTAAACTAATGTTGTTTTAGTGAGAGCTAACTGAGAATAGATTAAATAATTTGAAGACTAAAACCTGCTGAAATAATTGCTGTTCCGTAGCGTGCTCTCTGTGAAAGAAGTTCTGTATTTCATTATTATAGATTGATGAACAATGAGTTGTAAAAGGGAGAAAACCCCATGTCTAAAATGTCTTGTACAAACAGTGGTTTAAGAGCTGGGGGAGAAAGATAAATATATGTAGGGTTTTCCTAATTGCACTGCTAAGCACTGTTATTAATTAGCTGCTTTCTTGACATTAAAGGTCACTTACAGTGATTTGAGTACATTTGAGATTTGTATTTCTATCAGGTGTAGATGAGTCGCTTACATGTTTATCTGGCGTGCCTTAATAGAGCTACATTTTGGGTTAGATTTTTCTGAGCTGTTTGGCTCATTCTTTTGTCATCTTTTTTTGCAAGTAAAGCATGTGGTTTGGGGAAGAGCAAAACTCAAAAGCTTGAATTCTTCTATTTCCTATAGGTTCAGGTGCAAGTCCATCCTAAACTTTCCTCTACTGAAGATGCGTTACAGTATGTGGAAGAGTTAATTCTCCAGTTGTTAAATATGTTGTGTCAAGCCCAACCAAGAAGTTTTCTGGATGTAGAGGTATAGAGAATAATTATTACAAATCTGTAATAATTTGAACTGTTGCATGAAAAGTTAATATATTAATCATTTCACATGTACAAAGGAAAACAGTTGTTATGTATCTTTATGTAGCAGAACCTTCTGTGTAAAGCCTGCTGAGTTACCTAATAGCTGATTTTCCCGTTGGATTTGTTGTTCAATGCACAGTAAAACTATCTCTGAACTGTATTACTGTATAGTAGATGTTGAGTATAACTTGTATACATAAAGCTGACTGGTTCCTTTCGAAAGACCTTTTTCCCCCACTGATACTGCATGCAAACTATAGCTGCTTAGTCTGAGGCTCTGTGCTGCTTTCTCACCATGGAGATTTAGGCTGATATACTCTCTCCACTCCCAGATTTGAACAAAAGTAATTTAGTCACTTTCTCAGAATAAGTTGAGGAACACTTCTTTCCTCTATATAGAAACCTCTTCTCTTACAATTGCCTTTTCAAAGGTCTACAATCTCTGTTACTCAGAAAAGCAGCTTGATCTGAGAGTTTCTCCATCTGAGAAAAAAATTAATTAAGCTAAATGAGTTAAGCTTCTAAGCCCATGAATATCGTGGTCGTCCTTTGTGCCTAACAATGATTTGAAGGCTTTGGTGCCAAGCTACAGACTCTGCGTGTAGTGTGCCTGTTGGTTTCCAGTACTCAGGGGCTGTGCCTGAGCTGGGTTAGGTAACAAAACAAGATGCAACTTCCTCACGTTCTGAAGAAAGTGGACTAATAGGTAAAAAAACAAACCCAACCACCAAAACCCCCTAAAAAAGGTGGCTGTCTCTGAGCTTAAGATTAATGAATTTCATCCTTCCTCTTCTCTTTTGAACACTGACACCTCTAATGGTGTTCCAGTGTACCCCTTAATGGCTGGCCTGTTTTGCAACATCGTTCTGGTCTGGCAGCTCAAGAGAAGATTGTTTAATGCTGTGTTTTAAACAGTGCTAAAAAAAAGCTTGACATACAGCGTTGCATTATGAGTCTTTTGGCTGTGAAGTCAGGATGAGAAATGCAAGAATTTGAGATGATCAAGCAACCTCAATTTACCCCCTTTGTGTTTATGCATAATGATGCTATCTTTAATTATATAGTCGTACACATTTATTTTCCCCCCAGGACACCTTCAGTGTTCAATCAGCAGGCTGGACTATGTTAGGGGAGTGAATTGGTATTAGATAGTGAATGAGATTTTTTTTTTTTTTGGTAGAACCTGTGCTTTCCTTTTGCAGAAGTGTTATGATGAGGGGAGTAAAAGAAAAGCCTATACTTCAGAAAGTTGGGTACCACCTTTATGGCATTGTATTCTGTCCTAGTTTTTTGTCAGAAAGGTTTTGTTTGTGTACCTTGTCCTGTACCAGCTCTTTGTAAGTGGTCATTAATTTCATCTTCCTCATTTCATGGTTGCTCAAACGAGGGTCATATTTACGTAAGTGAGCACTTGCAACCGAAACAGTCAAGTGGGAACTGTGGTCTGAAAAAATAAAATGTGAAGTTATCTGAAAGATTAGATTTCTGACATCCCTGAACATCAGGGCTACCAAAAACGAAGAAGCTTTTGAACCTCCAGAGACCTATGCGTGAGTTCCAGCAGGAGAGTTGTTCAATGCATGGGAGAGTGTAGGTGCCCTCAGGCACCCAGACTTCTGGAAGGAGTAAACAACTCCAAACTGGGGCATATATTGTCTGACTGTAGACTATGAAACTGTTTTAAAAACACATGGGTGCTGTTGGACATTCTCTTTTCCTATTATGTTCACTGCCATCATCAGAGCAGTTTGCATGTGTACAATCTGGACCATGTGCTGATCAGTAAAGGTGAAACTGACAACTTGTATCTCATTCAGCAACCATTCTGTAAAGGGAATAAAGTG
Source organism: Balearica regulorum gibbericeps (assembly GCF_011004875.1). NCBI lineage: Eukaryota > Metazoa > Chordata > Aves > Gruiformes > Gruidae > Balearica > Balearica regulorum. The sequence goes on from NC_046186.1 coordinate 113,543,456, forward strand.
CTAGGATAAAATGTAGTCATGTATTTAAATGCTGAATTACCAGGCATGTGCACATGGGGAGCAGATTGTGCCTGCAATGGCAACTTAATTCTGGCATTTCTCAAATTTTGAGCACTAGATTATTCTTTGATAATGATATTCTGATACAGCCTTATGAATGTAGTGAGCAGCATGTACCAAAATGATAAAACTTGTGTGTTGTACAAGCTTTTAAAGTTGAAATACCAGCATTGGCAAACATTCCTTTGTGACGTAATGGAAAGCGATTTGATAATGTGGTGATATTGCTAAGCTTGTTCATACTGTGCATTTACCCTTTACTCCTGTTTTTTTTTTAAGGATCGTGTTCAAAAAAGTTTTCCCCATCCTATTGATAAGTGGGCAATAGCTGATGCCCAGTCTGCTATTGAGAAGAGGAAACGAAGAAATCCGTTATCTCTCCCAGTAGAAAAAATCCATCCTTTATTAAAGGTAAGCAGTGATGTAATCTTAATCTTGCTTTTAGAATGCAAGTAGAAGTTGACACCTTTGTTTCGTGTAATGTCTGTATTCTGCCTGAAATGTAATCAAAAAAGGAATATCTTGTTACATAGTTGTATTTTAAGTGTTCCAGTTTAGTTAATTGCATGTATTTCTTTTTCACTTAATTTGTTAATTCTCTGTTGAACAAACAAAGCCAAGAACTCATTTGCTATGAATTTGATTGTTCTTGTTTCATTTCACATGCCTTAGAAAATGCTCAAGAAACTTCTGGAAATAGCCATAAATGTTTAAGTGAGGTTTTTGGGACAGTCGTTGGCTGTTGTCAGTTCCCCAGTTAATAGGGCAACATCTACAATGACACCGTTTCTTCTCTAGGCCTACAGACTACTGTTTCTATTACTGAAATAGACTGTGGGTATGTGGTGAATGTTTATGAGTACGGTCTTAAACTTACTGGTTTTAGTTGTAACGTATGGTGTGTATTTCATCAACTGGGTAACAGTGGAATGCTTATTTTTTTTCCTTTCAGGAAGTTCTAGGCTACAAAATCGACCACCAAGTGTCTGTTTACATAGTGGCAGTATTAGAATACATTTCTGCAGACATCTTAAAACTGGTTGGGAATTATGTCCGGAATATAAGACATTATGAGATTACAAAACAAGATATTAAAGTAGCAATGTGTGCTGATAAGGTAAGCCTAACTCTTGTTTCTCATGTTAACAGGAAGTTTTAAGAGGATAATGTCTATTCCTTATTGAGTACACGGAGCCTTGTACCTTTGAAAGAAGAAATTACTGCCATAAAATATGGTTCCAGTAATAGAGCAAAGCTACCAAAAAGCTAATTGAGCTTACAGAGCTGTTGCTTGTGCTTATTAATAGTTAAGTCTCTCTTCATTTTGTTATCACTTGTCTAATCTCAGCAATGTGTGAATGCTTTAAAAATTATTGTGAAGCAGCACTAACTTAAAAAGTTCCTAAGCTGTAATAGTGGAGCCTGATTTTGTAGCTTGAAAAAAGAAGGCTGAAATTAAGCTTGGATGTTCTCCCAAAATAAATGACAGTATTGCATGTAAAAAGTAGTGTTTTGATGATCCAGCATTTTAAAACAAAAAAACCCACCTGCATTAGTATCTCAGCCTAATCCTCCTTAGCGATCCATATTTTTATCTGCATGTAGTCTTTCTTGTAGCCTCAGAAGATTGAGTAGGTTCATACAGGAATTGCCTTTCTGTCCAGCAGTGATAGAGCAAGGTTCCCTGTCTGTCTTTCAGGTGCCTTTGCTCTCTATAGCTTCTGTGGCCACCCTGTTAGCATCTCAAATTTTCCATTGTTTAAAAAAAAAAAGCTGGAAGTTAATCCTTTAAGGGATGGGACTTAGGAATCTCTACTCTTGCTGAAGTCTAGGGATTTTCAGATTTATCACCTCTTTTCAGTACTTTGTCTTGGTCTATGTTAATATATTTGGTTGGGATCATCTCTGTTTCAATGAATGCCTTTGTCTAATTCCTGCTTGCTTTTTTTTCATCCTACTTTCTTCACCTTTCTTTACTCTCTCTTAAGACACCTTGTGAGGTCTTGAAGAGTCAAGTACTTTTCGGTCAGGACAGTAGTCTTGGTCACTCTTGCTTTTGGGGCATATCTGCTTGGGTCTTTAGGGTGGGTTTGAAGGTGTATGTTTGAATATTTGTCATACAATAACAGCAGGAACAAGTGCTGTTGCTACATGCTTCTTTCTCTCCTAGGAAAGGTGGTGAGCCAAAGAGCCATTATGAAGTTCATTTAGGAACTTCTGTTACAGTACATTGAAGGAACTCTGATACGTACACAGAAGAAACTTTTGAAAGGCTCTAATGTAGGTCTGTTGGTTTACTGCCTCAGCAGAACAAACCATTGAAAGGTGCTCCCAAGGTGTTTTCTTTCCAGTTGCATTGAGAAATTTAAAAATATATATATGTTCATACTCATAACGTGTTCTGCTTGTTTTTATTTTTTGAAACAAACCAATCAGTTTCTTGGCCCTGTGTGCTGTTTTTTTCTCAAGTGCTTTCACATTTGCTTTTGTGCCATCCACCCATCTGGAAAATTTTGCCTTGTCTGCAAAAAACCAAACTCCATTAAAATGTGAGCTGTTTTTCTTCTACTGTCTGCTCGTGCTCCTGATTGCTCTAAGTTCAGTATCTGGGGTATAGTTACTTTAATTTGTTTCTCTGAATTTCATAATAGTGAGATATACACCTCGTGAATACAGCCTGGAATCTTCCAGCTCAAGTATGTGCTAGAACTGTGTCCGTGAAGTAGTTGCAAATGTTGGGGCCTCCTTGAATACCTGCATTATTCCATGTAATTTCCTACAGTAGTGACCCTGGATTGTTCAGAAGTTTAATTCTGGATCTCCAGTTTTATAATTATTTTGAAAACCACTTTTTTCTTCCATTTTCTGCCATTTAAAAAACTCTAGTTCGTGTTTAATGTGTTAGCCTTCCCTCCTGTGGTTCTCAGGAGTATTTACAGCTCTGATCCTGCAGTCTTTTCTTTAGTCTTTTCAGTGATTGACAGCAGTCATGTCAGTCTCTACAGTAACAGGTGTAGGTTGCCATGGCTTAACCTCTATCTTTTTGGAAGGGAGGCTAGCAAGCAGCGCTTAAGTTCTCAGTTATTTTGAAGTTCACATGTATTGTTTGATACTCTTCGGGACTTCCTGGAAGGAGTGTAGCTCCAGGCAGCAGATTTGTTTATAAATACTGTCCCATCTGTCTATCCCAGGACAAAGTCATCTTGTATGTTGAACTACATCTTATACCAGCTTATTGTTAAGATTTGCTACATCATTGTAGATTGTTTGTGGACCGCCTTTAGGTTTTCTTTTTGCTAAAGATACTTCAAATTAGGATGCCTTTTACTAATTTGCAGTCAACTTATTTAGTTTACCTCTAAGATGTTGTTTCCATGATACTCAAAGAACATGAAGTGTGATTTCTGTTTGCCACTTGCTAAGTCATTGTAATGACTCCTGGCTTAGACACCGTGTTTGGAAGAAGTGTTCAGTGAGCCGCTTCTCTTGAGAAGTTTGAATTATTAATTGTTTGTGTTTGGTAAGCCTTGCTTGGGTATGAATTGGGACTTCTGGTAGTGTTCTGGTTTTGGCAGGGATAGAGTTAATTTTCTTCATAGCAGCTGGTATAGTGCTGTGTTTTGGGTTTAGGATGAGAATAATGTTGATAACACAGCGATGTTTTCAGTTGTTGCCAAGCAGTCAGGGACTTTTCAGCTTTTCATACTGCCCTGCCAAGGAGAAGGCTGAGGGCACCCAAGAAGCTGGGAGGGGACGCAGCCGGACAGCTGACCCAAACTGGCCCAAGGGATATTCCATACCATATGATGTCATGCTCAGTATATAATGGGGTGTGGGGGTGTGGCTGGGAGGTGGGATGGCTCAGGAACAAGCTGAGCATTAGCTTCAGGTGGTGAGCAGTTGTGTTGTGCATCACTTGTATATAGTGCTACTGCTATTATTATTATTAATCTTTTTTGTCCTATTAAACTGTCTTTATCTCAACCCACGAGTTTTGACTTTTTTTCCTTTTGATTCTCTCCCCTATCCTATTGGGGGGAGTGAGTGAATGGTTGTGTGTTTGTGTTAACTGTCTGCTGTGTTAAACCATGACAGGTAGTCATAGTCTTTAGAGGCTGTTTTAGTCTGTGTAGTTCTGCAATGTCTGCCACCTTTTCTGAAGCTGGTGCCCTTCCTTGAGGGCCTGTTTTAACAAGAGAACTCAGCAGTTATTGAGGACGGAAACCAGGCCACATACAGTGTGTGGGCAGGCCGGTATTCATCTCGGGTAGATTACAGGGTTCTGAGCACGATTATGTGTGACTTCCTGTTAAAGCTAAAGCTGAAAAGCCAAAATGCACACACTTTGTGACTTCAGATAATACAGTATCTTCAGAAACTTAAATTATATACAGCCAGTTCAGAGTGATAGAATACAGCTAAATGTGTCTGTAATTGATTGTAGGACCACATTCTTGGACAGATGCCTGGATTATCTAAGTGATTGGGAATTCTTCAGTAATTGCCACTGCAAATAATAACTTGCAAATTCATAGCAATGAATATTGCTTTTGTGATGCTCGACCAATTGCAGTATGATAATACATAAATCTTACTGCTGATTAGTCTGATTTCATGGGAATAATATATTTCCTTTACTGCTAACTTACAGGTAGGTCTTGAAAAGAAGTTGTTCTCATTTTGTGGATTTCCCCTCTTTGCTACCTAGGTATTAATGGATATGTTCCATCAAGATGTAGAAGACTTAAGTGCACTAACTTTATCTGATGAGGAACCCTCCACCTCAGGGGAGCAAACCTATTATGACCTAGTGAAGTCATTTATGGCAGAGGTTCGACAATATATAAGGGAACTAAATCTCATTATCAGAGTTTTTAGAGAGCCATATGCCTCCAACTCCAAACTATTTTCATCTCATGTAAGTATTGTACAAACCACAAACAAAAAAACCCCTTACTGTAATATCTATAAATCTAGACTAATGCTCCTAGAACTTACCTATTGTCCAGTTTAACATGCCAATAGTAGAGGAAGCACTTGTCTCGAGTTCTGACATGGAAATAGTACAGGAGCACTTGTGGGGAAGCACTAGTTTTGTAGAATGTGGAAGAAACCACCCAATTTACTATATTCGCTTGCAGGCCTGTAATTTAAGACTTGTCACTGTTGTTCTTTGCCATGTTTGAATCATTGTAAATTTTTATATATTTATACATACATATAGTCATTATTTTAAAAAGAAATTCTGGGATCTTACATAAATTATACAGAAAGTGTATAATAAAATAAATTATACAATCTTGTTCTGTTTAAGGAAGTGCTTGACTTTCGTATCATAACAGTAGCTTTGCACATAACATTCTTGCTCTTAAAAATTGTGTCCAATTCTCTGTTGATTTTTGTCTGGTTCTGTTCATTTTTGCAGGATGTGGAAAATATATTTAGTCGTATATCAGACATTCATGAACTCAGTGTGAAGTTATTGGGTCATATAGAAGACACTGTTGAAATGACAGATGAAGGTAGTCCTCATCCACTAGTAGGCAGCTGTTTTGAAGACATGGCAGAGGTAAGGAAATACTTGGGGTTTTTTTTTGTTAATTATTTGCATTTTAATGACTTGCACTCAGATGCTGAGTACATCTCTGTTCTAGCTGCCTTTTGTTTGGGTTGAGATCTCTTCTTTCAGCACCACTGTGATGGACAGACTACCCATTTTTGATAGTGCTTTTACCTTTTTAGTCTCTAAACCTCAATTTCTATAGGGCTGTTTAAACTTTAGGGAGCACAGGGTGGGGAGGGAAACAAAAAAACCCACCTGTGACTAGACTGCAACAGAAATGGAGATATCCTGTAAATCATCTGTAGATCAGGATTGTTGTGGAAAGATAGAGTGCAACAAAGGCTTTTTTGCAAGCAGGCTTGCTTAGCTGGTGAGGAAGGCTTTTGAACTAGGCTCACTAGTCAATGCAGACCAAAACTTGCAGATTGAAGAACTGAGAGGAGAAGGTGACATACATAATGGAAAGCATGACAAGGTGCTCTCACACCTTCCTCCTGAGAAGGTGGGATGACCAGAGGCTCATTTGAAGTGTTTGTTTTCCCAGGGTGCATGTGCTCATGTACAGGTAGGAGGATCTGGGAGTCTGTGTACAGTTGCAGAGCTGTCATGTGACTGGAATTAGTGACATGGCAGGAGGGGTTGCATGATGGAAGGCTGTATGAACAAATACAGGCACTCAAGAAGGACAGATGGGGAAGATGAGGTCAGGAGGCTTAACAAAAGATCAGCTCAAATACATGGAGCTCTGTTACAGAATGAATGATAAACTGGTTGAATGCTTAAGGATCAGGATTAGAGAAGATGGCCACCAAAGGGCATGTTGTGGTCAAGCTTCTCCTGCAAAGACCGTCCAATCGACAAGTGGCCAAAAACTTCTCTAAACAAGTAGGAGTCATCATCTTATCACAGGCCCTGTTTCTCTTGGAAGAATAACCTTCCTGACATCTGCTGAGTGGACAACTTGCTGTGGTTCAAGTAATCCAGAAGACTTCTGGAGGGCACTGGGGACAGGTTTTTTTTGTGGCACATGCTGATGGGCTAAGAAAGGTGCTGCACTTGACCTTTTTCTCATGAACGAGAAAGAACTGGCAGGAACATCATAGCTAATGGCAGGCTTGGCTGCAGGTGGTAGAGATGGTAGAGTTTAAGGTATGAGAAAAGTGCAGGTGATGAGCAGACTGAAGACCCTGGGCTTTGGGAGGGACTTAGCTTGTTTAGGGAATTGGGAGGCAGGATCACGTTGGTGGCTGCCTTTAGCATAGAAAGGGCTTAGGAGAGCTGGCTTATTTTCAAAGACAGTGTGTTCAAAGCACAAGGAATATGCATTCCTGGTTCCTAGGAAAAAGGGTAGGTGTAACAGGAGGCAAAGGACGAGTGCAGTTTGGAATTTCATGTTTAACCAAACTCAGCCCCCTCACTACCAGACAGACATTGAGGTGCTGGCGCATGTCCAAAGAAGAGCAATGAAGCTGGTGAAGGGTCTAGAGAACAAGTCCTGCGTGGAGCAGCTGAGGGAACTGGGGTTGTTTTAGTCTGGCAAAAAGGAGGCTGAGGTGAGACCTTATGGCTCTCTACAACTACCTGAAAGGAGGTTGTAGCGACGTGTTGGTCTCTTCTCCCAAGTAGCAAGTGATAGGACAAGAGGACATGGCCTCAGGTTGTGCCAGGGGAGGTTTATATTGGATATTAGGAAAGATTTCTTCACCAAAAGAGTTATTAAGCATTGGAGCGGGCTGCCCAGGGAAGTGGTTGAGTCATCATTCCTGGAGGTATTTAAAAAACATGTAGATGTGATGCTTGGGGACGTGGTTTAGTGGTGCACTTGGTGGTGTTAGGTTTATGGTTGGACTTGATAACCTTAAGGGTCTTTTCCAATCTAATGATTCTATGATACAAAAAGAAACACAGGCTTCCTAGGAAGAATGTAGAAGCATTATCTAGGCAAGCGGAAATGGTATTAAAAGGCTGTAGCTCAGCTGGAGTTAAATTTGTTGAGGAATGTGAAGCAAAGCAAGAAGGGCTTGTATAGGCCAAATAGCATGAAAAAGATGATGGTAGAAAATGGGGGTATCTTGCTTATGGGATGAGAGACCCTGTGCTGGAAGATGTGGAATGGACTTGAGGTACTCTGTCTCCTTTGCTCGATCTTTATTGGGAAGATGTGCTTCTAGATTTTCCAGTTAGCCTACTATTAAAGATCGAGAGAGAGAGGTGAAAATCAAAGATCAAGTTAGGGACTATTGATGTAAGGTGAATATATGCAAGTCTATGGGGCAAGACAGGATGCTGAGGCAGCTGGCTAATGTAATTGTATGGCCACCATCTATAATTCTTGAAATTTAACGGTGAGTTATGGAGGTCTCCATTGACTGGAGAGAAAGCGTTATGCCCAATCTCAAAAAGACTGATGAGGAGGATCCTGGAAACTAGAAGCTGGTCAGCCTCTCCTCAGTCCCTGAGAAAATTAGAAAATCTTCCTGGAATTCACATCTAGCCACGTGAAGGACTAGAAGGTGATTGGCAACAGCCAGCAGAGATTTCCAAAGGACAAACTGTACCTGACCAACTTGACTGCTTTCTTAAGAGGATATGGCTGGCTCCATGGACAAAGGGAAGAACAGTTAATATCCCTTATCTGAACTTAAGCAAGGCCTTCAGTACAGTGTCTCATAGTATCCTTGTAGTCAACTTGGTGAGATGTAGGCTAGCTAGTTGAATTATAGTGTGGGTGGGAAATTGGCTGGACTGGCAGGGCTGAAGGACTGTCATCGGCCACACGAAGTCCATATGGAGGCAAATTGTTAGTGGCATTCCTCAGGGTTTCATACTGGGCCTGATACTGTTTAATGTCTACATTGATGAGGCAGACCTTCTCCCACAACACTAAGTTGGTAGGTGATGTCAAATTGTGGGGGGATGCACAGGAGGACAGGACTGCTACTTGGGATTCCTGACAGGCTGGAGAAATGGACCTACAGGAACCTTGTGGAGCTGAGTAAGGGCTAACATGGAAGTTCTGCACCTGGGACCAAACAACCTCATGCAGTGGTCCAGCTGCCTGGCTGAGGAGCAGTACTGCTTGACAGGGTTTGGAGATCCTCAGGAATCAGCAGTGAAGGCTAACTGCCTACTGGGTTATATTTGGAAAAGTGTAGCTGGTGGATTGAGGGATCATTTCTGTGAAGTACTTCAGACCGCATCTGGCATACTGTGTCTGGTTTTGGTCTCCCTAGTACAAGATATGCTTATACATGAAGGTTGCCATGATGATTAAGGAGTTGAGGTCCATGATGTACAAAGAGGATTAGGAGTGCTAGGTTTATTCGGTCTTAAAAAGAGAAGTCTGAGGAAGGAGATTTTATTGCTACCTGAAGGGAATGTGTAGAAAAGACTGAGGCAGGCTCTTATTGGGGGTTCACAGTAAAGAACTGTGAGGTGAGATGAGAGCAAGCATGCAAGTGATAAAAAGAGTAATCCTGATTAGATACTGGGGCGGGGGGGGGAAATCTGCAATGAGAACAATTGAACATTGGAAAACGCTACTCAGAGAGGTTTTGGTGCCTCCATTCTTGGAGGTACTCAGAACTTAGCTGGGTGAGGTCCTGAGCAACCTCAGCGGGCTTTGATGCTGGATCTGGCCTTGGCCCTGAGGTGGACCCTGCTTTGAACAGGGAGTTGGACCAGCTGACCTTCAGAGATCTCTTTCAGACTGAATTACTCCATGAGTCTGTGTACATATTGATTCTTCTCTATAGGTGTTTTGGAAAAAGTATGCAGAAAAGTGTCTCCTATGTAGTGTGTGTATTTTCTTTAAGAAATACAAAGTTTAGATATTAAATCAGTTTTGTAAAATTATTCTGTATTTCTTCTTAGGAACTAGCATTTGATCCATATGAATCATATGCACAAGATATTTTGCGACCTGGTTTTCATGATCATTTTCTAAGCCAATTATCAAAGCCAGGAGCAGCATTTTATTTACAGGTAACTTTCTTTTAAGTAAGCTGTATTATTGATATTACTATTTTAATTACATTATATTGTTGCTTCAGTACATTTATTGTTTTAAGACTGAAATTTATTTTGTTTACAGTCAATAGGCGAAGGCTTTAAAGAAGCTGTTCAGTATGTTCTACCCCGGCTGCTCCTTGCCCCTGTTTACCACTGTCTTCATTATTTTGAACTGCTAAAAGTAAGAACATTATGTTAATCTGGTGTTTTTTCATAATTCTCAGTGCTGGATACCAGAGTTTTGCGTGCTCAGGTGTAAAACCTTTTACTAGAATGTGAATGATAAAACTGCTATGGTGAAATAAAAACAGGTAATATGCTCTGGGGCATGCTATAACTAGCTGAATATCAGCTTGTAATTTATGGAAATTTTACAGCAGATAGTGATTTGTGTTGAATAATCAAGTTATTAATACTATTAATTTAGAAAGCAATAGAGATCTAGGTACTCATATTCTTGCAATGATTGTTTCAAGAGTGCTAAGAGATAATGGCAAATGGCTGTATTACAGAAAATGTCCAAGGCTTTCTCAAGCTGTTACTTTGTAAATTTAAAATCACAGTAAGATTTCCCTTCAGACTTCATTTTATTTTCAGAAAAGCTTCAGTGTTCTTGCAGTGCACATCCCATGGTGGCTGTCAAGGTGATATCCTTCTTTCAAAGGGAAGGCTTGGTTGATAGGTAGTTTGTGGGCTTTTTTAATGAGACCTCACAGCAGTAGGGTAACAGTAAAGACTCTGTAACATACACATGTAAAGAAAACAGCTACAGAATGTTTTTTCAAGGGTGTTTATCAGTTAGCATCAAATAATAATCTTTAAGGAATGTAGAGCATTTTGAGGAAAACTTTCAAGTAGAATCTTCATTTGGACTTAATGGAAACTCATAAGGGATACCGTGTTCCAAACATAATTACTTGGAAATTTGGATCAGAAGTAAAAAAACCCAAAAAAACAACAAAACACCTCTGCTCTTTTGAAGAAATCTGGGTGTGTTTTTCTTGAATGTTTGTCTGGTTGTCTTGGGATAACCCAGTAGTTAGGTCATCTTTGAGTCTAAGTGTCTACAGTGTTAACATCATTTTTACTGATTTAGATCTACATACAGCTTTGGCACGTAGCTCATCTTGTATAACATGCTCTTTTTTGAATTTTGGAACACATACTTGATCTGTTTGTCTAGCTCATGGGGTTTGGTCTGACTTTTCAGACATCTTTAACATAGTAAGAGTTTCCTTTCATGACAATCCATTGGAAGGGAGGTATGATACAGCTTGTCTGCATTTTGTGTGACAAAAACCTGCACGGACATAAAGTTTCTTTGCTCATGCTTTTATCACACAGTCTCAAAAGTACCTAATGGCTTTGCATATTTCCATGTGAACATGGTATTGTCTTACATAATAGACAGAGCACGAAGGATTAACTTTGTCTGACAGAGAGGTATCCTGTGTTGCTTCTTGCTATTGGTAGTTTTAGTGGGGGAAAGAGAACATGTGTGCTTAGGGAAACAGGGAGCAGCTCATGCTCACCTTTTTTAGGGTAAACTGGAATCTAAGCTAAGCCCACCTCCAGAAGGTTATAAATCTTTTTGCAACTCCTGACCTATGCTTTATGTAAAATTCTTGGCTTTTCTCATTCATACGCTACACACACACCCTTCACCCTTTGTAAATCATAGAATGGTTTGGGTTGGAAGGGACCTTGAAGATCATCTAGTTCCAACCCCCCTGCTGCGGGCAGGGACACCCTCCACTAGACCACGTTGCCCAAAGCCTCATCCAACCTGGTCTTAAACCCGTCCCTTCCAGGGATGGGGCTGCCACAGCCTCTCTGGGCGACCTGTTCCAGTGTCTCACTGCTCTAACAGTAAAGAATTTTTTTCTAACATCTCATCTAAATCGACCCTCCTTCAGCTTAAACCCATTACCCCTTGTCCTGTCACTACACTCCCTGATAAACAGTCCCTCACCATCTTTCCTGTAGGCCCCCTTCAGGTACTGGAAAGCTGGAATTAGATCTCCCCAGAGCCGCCTTTTCTCCAGGCTGAACAACCCCAACTCTCTCAGCCTGTCCTCATAGGAGAGGTGCTCCAGCCCTCCGATCAGCTTTGTGGCCCTCCTCTGATATTGTTGGATTGGATTTTGATCCTTATGTGATCACTTTCCAGGTTTTCTTCCTACTGTGTTGCTCATCTCACATTTTAGTGAGACACTCATTGCTGTGGTCTGTCAGATGTGATATACATAATAGGCAGTGATGGATAATAGGAGCACATGAAGACAGAGATAGTAGCTCTCATGGCAGTAGCATCATCTGTCAGTACATACATGTGTACACAGCATATGAATCCCTCCAGTAGTCTCTGCTGGCAATAACATTTTCTTTCTTATATCTGGAATCTTCAAACGGATTCCAACTTGGTTATACTTAAAAAATGGCCTGATGGAAGAGCATTTGGTGCAGAAGGGTGTTTTTTGAATTATTTAGCCATATAATCCTGACAATTTCACTGATACAAGGTTGTATTGAATTCTTTTGTATGGTAAGAGGCCTGATTTAGTGATTGCAGGCATTTCTATGAATAATCAAGTTAAAATACTATGAAAATGGATCTCTTGCCGTGAAGAGACAAAATGTTGGCATACTATGTGGAAAAAACATTTCTCTTGAATATAGATATACATAAGGATAAAGGGATTAGCATTTTTCTTTGAGCTATGTTGTGTAACTTTGCATACTTTGAAGTTGTCTATTTTAAATGCATCTCAAATTTACCTTCTAACTATGCAGACTACAAAAAAAGTAAATTTCTATTCACTGATGGTTATCCTATTTAGAAACTAAAGCCCTCCTGAAGTTTGGCAGGGCACCAGGAACACACAAATACATACTCTATTTTTAGCTGAAGCTCCTTGCGGTAACTTTGTTAGGAAATTAGCATATGACTGAGGTCCGGGTTTTCCTTCAACCAGCCTGAAAGTCCCCAAACTCTTATATAAGAAAATAACTACATAAAATAGCAACCTCGTATGCAACTGTGCTTTTCTGCAAATTTTTAGATAATAGAAATGGGCTTTTCTAAATGTTGACCCTTAAGTGAAAGGTAGGGTGGTACAAATAGCACAGTTATTTATGACCTTGAGTTACTGAAGAAATAAGTTTACAAGACTTTTAAATTAATTTAGGCACTGTTACAGATGCTGTAAATTTGTGTGCATGTGTGATACTCTTTCCTTTCTTTGGGTGAATAGAAGATTTCTTAAAAATTCCTTTTTTTTTTTTTTTTTTCCCCCGAGTGGAATGGTTGAAAGTGTATATAAACTTTGCTTAGATGAAATAATATGTTCTGGAATACAGAAGAACGAGATGATTTTATTTAATTTTTAAACCAAGTGCAGACTTGGCTCCTATGACTTATGAATGGAAACTTCTTGTCTCTTTGCAAATATTTGAAGTTGGAATTCTACCTATAATAATCTTCAATTCTCAGGATGCTTTCATTTCACAACAGCATCTAGTGTGTTTTATTTATTTTTTAAAACTTTGTTCTTAGATAATAAATAACTTTCCAGTTTTTACTGACTGGCAGTTCAGCTCAAGTAGAAATACTCATCAATTAAACATTTTTGTCGTCTTCTTTCACTATGCTAATATAACTTTAAAAAAAAATCTGATTTGACAGGGTCTTCCAAGATAAGAAACCACCCTTTTCCCAACCTGAGGGTATTAAATTTGTTACATGTTGCAGGAGAAGGCACAGGGTGGTAAAATATTAGCAGTTTAGGACTAGTGTATCTTTAGGCTGATCCTGTAAGTCTCTTGCCATGTGTCGTGTTGGGCAACACATTCCAAAGTATTTTGGGCTTTGACTTCACTTTGATTTTCAGCCTTGTTTCAGCCAGGCTCATGATACAAAGTGTAACAAATATAATGAAGTTGATTTGCGATCCCATCTGTAACTGGTGTAACCCAGCCCAGGGTGTAGAATCACTGAGTCTTAATTAGTTGAAATTCGGTAGTCTGCAAAGTCTTTATGATATCTGCAATTACAGATCATTGTCTCAAAACGTTGTCTGTATTGCTTGTATTTAGTACAGGCACTCTAATTAACAGGTTCTCTTGCTTTAGTTGGTTCTTAGTCTCCTTCAATTAATATTAAAACCAGAAAATCACATATTCAGACTAGCTATGAATTATGTTAAGAAAGCATTTACTTAGTGTCAGCAAATGATTTTGTTTTCTGAAATCACTTTGGTGTGCCACTTTCCAAACACAGTACTTTGTACAATATTGTTTTGAAATAAAAGTAAAAGCAGAAGTATTACTGTTTTACATGTATTTGTATGTGTAACTGCGGATGAGGATGACTTTTTTTTTACATCCACTGGAGATAATGTGCAATGTTATGTCTCTGTGATAGGTGAAGGCCTATCTGCTGGAGGAAATGTAGCTTGACCAAACTGTTGCTAGTATTTTTGGGGAGAAAAAGCTGGGGTGATGTAAAAATTGGTCTCAAGTTTAAGAAGAGATTTCCTAGAATATGACAATAGGCAAAAAATTTAAGCAACTTCTTCACATGGTTAAGCTATGAAGACTTCTATTACAACTGCAGTGTTGAAAAGTTACAGAAGTTGTGCTTTATGGTAGAAGTTGGAGGAGATACAGCCAGGTAAATGAGGTTCTGTATTTCTTGTGTGGTTTCATTGACAACATTTCTCTTGCTTTTCTCCTTTAAATATTAGTGGGTTTATGCTTTAAGTCAGCTGTGTGTTCGGCAGCCAAATGGAAGATGATAGGGGAAAATAAAACTTTGTCATCTCTCTGTGTCGTACTTTGTCCACAAACTTGGTTATTGTTAATCTAGCTAATTAGGCTCTCTGAGGTAACTCTTTAATTAAAAAAGTTATTCAGAACGTATTTAATTTTTTCTTTCTAGCTGCAGTACTTGTTGATGAATTTCCTATGTGTTTATGTCAGAGATACATATATGTGTATCACTTCATTTGTCAATAACTTATGTCCTCTGTTAAGGGGTTGTGATGCGACTGTATGTTCTGTTGTATAGCTTTTTTCTTTTTACACAGGATGTATCTGGGCTTTTGAGAAGCAGATGTCTCTTTCCAGGGAATTTCCTAATTAGAAGTAATTACCTTGGAGAATATTCTTTCCATTATCCCACTAAAACTGATTTTCTGCAAAAGCTGGATAAAACCTAACAGAAGTAAAAGTAAAAAATTCCTCCTTCCACTTTGCTTACTACAGTCCTCAGTGACACTTGAGCTGTGTTATTGTCAATCGGCTGCGGGACCAACAACTGGTGTACTTTGATCCCTTGAAGCAGGGAGTAGGATGGCACAGGGCCAGACTGTTCTTATCTAGATGATGCCCGCTTTGGGGAGTTAGATGAAGCACTAACTGAACTCTGACTTTTGACTTCACTTACATGTTTAACTGTAGGGTTCCAGGGTCCTGTTTTCTGATCCATTTTCTAGGAATACCTGCAGGGTAAATTCTCCCTGGTACTGTGGGAATTAGGAGAGCTGTATTGGGGCAGACTGTTCTCTGGGGCTGGTGATCTGTTCCTGGTTTTCAATGACTGCTGCTAGTGATGGTAGATAGCTCTTTAGCTTACATGGCAGTGGTTTATGCTGAACACCCAAGGCTAAGCTCTCATGAAAATAGATGAGTGTTAGAGGAACTGGGACAAATTTTGATCCTTTCCTCCCCCCCACTTTAAATTTAGTTTTGACACAAGTAATCTATCAAGGATTCAATGTTAAGAAGCTTATTGTAGCTGAGATTTTCAACTCCTATAGGATGACATTAGCTTTTGTGACTCTGGCAGTCATGATATAGGCAGTCCCTGATACACTTGTATTGCTGTATAGTTTTTTAATAGCAGTAGTGTATTTCTCTGTCCTCTTCTCCTGTCTCTGTTCCTGTCACCTTCTGTACAAAAAGGAGATCCTTAAAGAGAAGTAGCACTTTCGTGGGGACTTTCATATACTTGATTTCTCCAGTGGAAATGTTTCTGGACGTGGAGCTGTGGATTTAGTCCCACAACCCGCATGTTTCCTCTGCTCTAATAGCAGTGGAGGTCTATGTTTTCTGTCAATACTTTGACATCTTCAGTGGAAACCGATGGAAAAATGTAGGAAATAGCAAACACAAGTAAAACAACAAGCTGCATTCATGGTTTCTGTAGACAGATGGGATCCTGCTTGTCATCCCTCATTTCCTCTGCTGTTTTTTCCTTAAGTAGCAGGGTTCCTCTTAAAATCAACAGGGTTCTACTGTTGCTTCCCAGAATGATCTCTGAAATTGTGAGTTCATCTTACACACCGTTCAAAAATTCATGCATTTCTATCCAAATATAGAGATGCCATCCAGTTGAGTTTATGGCCTTGCAAACTTGGCTGGCAAAGATCAGACTTGAATTCTGTTGAAGCAGTCAAAGTGGTTTTTAATCCATTTTGGAATTACAAAAGAGAAAGGGAAGATGTTTTCAAATTGAATTGTCTTTACTATGATGGAAAATGTGGGGAAGAAAATGGAAGACCTCATTTACAAGTGTGGAAGCACATAGGTAAATACTTTGCGATATTTCAAATACTAATCTAACTAAATGTTATCAACTTAATTATGAATTTTAAATTTCTAATGTATTCTGCAGGTCTACTAATAATGACGAGACAAACCAAAGTGACAGTAAGAAAGAAGAGAATTTCAGAGCTTGAAGGCTCTGGAAGGATCTGTGTGAACTTATACATTTGTTGCAGAAAGGTAATGAGTCTGCTGTGGAAGAGACATCAGCATATGCAAAAAAACCCAACACAACAATAAACCCCAAACAAATAAACCAAAAAACCCTCAACAAACTCGTATTTTTAAAGAATATAGAGCAAATGGATTTCCCATACTCTGAGAAGATGAGGCTTCCTGTAAACAAAGTAGCCATTTCCCTAGTAATGAAATCTGGGCATATAAAATGTATATATGGCAGCTAATACCCTACAAAAAGTCTGAATGTTTAGGAAATAGTTTTATGAGAACATCAAGGAACACACTTGAAAACAAAGCTTTGTTTTTGTATCTCTTCCTTGATGAAGGAAATGTTGTGTAAGCTCCATGAGAATTGCTCACAAACACGAATCCCTTCCCTGTTGCAGAAACTGAGAGCAAAAATATGCTCTTGCCTGCTGAGCAGGCTCCAGTTGAAATACCTAGCAAGCTGCAGTAGCACTTGAGCAGACCTAATCTGAAATATGGTCTCTTGACAGGCTATACACATTCATGGGAATGCTAGTGGCAAATTGGACATGTAAACCTATTACGGAAAACTTTGAACTGTTGAATTGGTAGAATATCAACTGACAGACTTCTGTATGCTATAGATTTCTGAATAGCTCTTCCTGACGTTTTGTCAGTGTCCATCCTGGCTTGAAAAATGGCACTTACTTAAGAGTAGTGTAATTTATTTTTGAAACATTTATTTTAATTTCATTCTCCCCTTCCCCAAATAAGAGCATCCACATCGAGTAATCAAAGTATCAGTTCCCTAAATTCACATATTTCTTTAGTCCGAGTGGTTTCACTGTTTTGGGCTCAGGTGAAGTTTGATGTACTTAAAATTTCCCCATATCTTTGAGATCTAATTTTAAGTCACATAGTCAAGCTGTGAAAGAACTGGGAAGCTTGTACTGAAAGTTGAAATGCTGCTTGTTTTCTTCTGTTTTAATGCTTTACTTGTACAGTATGCTTCCCCAGTGGGCTGACAATATTTTACATTATGCAAGTTAAAACTTAATGTGAAATAAAAGATGAGAGCTTTTTAGCAATCTCTTTTAAAATGTACTTCCAAGGGAATGCTGGAGGCAATTTGTAACTATCTGATATCTGAGGTTTGATATTTGATGTATTTATGTAAGATTGTGATTTAATGTAACTTTTAAACTATGCCTTCTCAGTTTAAAATTAAACTTTGTTGAGAAGAAGTTTTTGCCATTACTGTGGTAATATGTTAAGTTCTGTTCCACTCAATGCAAATAACACTCCTGCTGTAATGTAAATCTAAATAAACAGTTATATAAATATATGCATATTTTTATTGCACTGTGCTCAAGATTGTTTATATGAAAACAAAATTACTTGTGAAGTTCCAGTTCATTAAAGCTGTGTATATATGTCTGGGAATATGGCACATAGACTTTCCTTTAGGCTTCAAGCGTGAAGTGCCTTATACACTTCTGGAAAATGCTGGAAGTCTAAAGCCGTTCCCTGCAGTTGTCACCATCTGCTGTTGCAGATGATTTCCTGGTGCTTTCTAAAAATTAAAGTTTCTGGATACGAGAGCACTTTTTTCCCCAGCATACTGCTGTTTATTATTATTTGGAGGAATTGGAAAAAGTCAGAAAAACTCTTCTGTGGCTCAATGCTATTGAGGCAGCTTCCAGGATTGTGTTATGGCAAAGTGCCAGCAGATCTGTCTGCCTGCATTTGTCAAAGGAGAAACCCTGTTCATTTTTATTCTTGATCATAAAACAGCCTGTCTCAGGATTGCCGGTTGGTAGGATCCCATTCTCAGAAACCTGTTAAAGAAAATGGTGAGGCATTAGAACAGAAACTGGAGTAACTGGTGTCAGCACACTTCAAGTTGTCGTGAACATTGCTTACATAGCATTTCTTTACAGAGCAGATAGCTAGGTCACGCTACAAATCAGGCTTGCTTTGCCTGCTGTGCAAGTCTTTCCTTGCCTTGCTGTGGGCTTCAGGATATCTGAAGAAATTATGTAGTGGCTTTTGAAGAGGTTTCTCTGAAGCAGCACTTGATCGAGCTCCTTCTGAGTACGGCTGTGTGCAGCTTCCACTTGTAACGTGGGACCACTTAAGCACTAAACTTCTTGGATTAATGTTTGGAGGGGCAGTAAGTATTGTTAACACCTACAATCAAGTGATCTTCAGTTAAGCTTAAGTTAAGCAAATTCAATGGTGGTTTTTGTGCCTCCCATATGCTCTTGTGTCTTTTGTGTATGGAAGCTGATGTGTTGTCTCTCCTCCCAGATGAATTGGGGAACCTGCAGTTCACAAATTTCAGTGGTTAGATTTAGAATAATCTTCTAGGAAAACAGAAGTCTAGATTGTGATGTAAGCCCTGAAATACAAGGTTTTATATCTGTGACACCTACTAGTATTGTTATATCTGCATATTCTCATCATAAGTATAAATTATTTTCTGTCATTTTCTAGATAGATGCTTCCCTGACAGCATAAGAGAAGGACTACCATAGTAGTCCATTTTGCACTGCACGAGGAGGATTTCTTTTGTATCTGTTTGGAATTTCCTGGTTTTAT
This sequence comes from Balearica regulorum gibbericeps, assembly GCF_011004875.1. NCBI lineage: Eukaryota > Metazoa > Chordata > Aves > Gruiformes > Gruidae > Balearica > Balearica regulorum. Next base: position 113,562,444 of record NC_046186.1, read on the forward strand.
AAATATCTAATCCTTGTGTTATGCAACAGGTAGAACAAAATACCTTGTCTTCCACTTTTTTCTACCTCTTTAGAGCTTGTGGCCTAGACCGTGGAGTACTTTTTTAATTAGAAACTTCCTGTAGCAGTCTATTTCCCAAGTTTGTTTTCCTTGAATGGCCAGGATGCTGTGCCTATAGTATTGTGAGTCATTACAATCATTCTGAACCAGTATTTTCTCATAAGTTTATTAAAAACCACAATGACTATAATACCGATAATCAGAAATCTGCATCTCCTTCCCATAATAATATAGTATTCTTCACAGGACACTTTATCTTAAAAAAAACCCCAAACAAACCCATAAAACAAATCCACACCCAAAAAAGCACACTTTTATTTGGCATCTACCTGATTCGTTCATTAGGGGGCACTGCACAGCTATAGAAGAATCGGTGGGATTTGCAGAGAAACTTGGGTGTTTCCACTGATGCTATTTCACTTTCCGTAACTTTGTCTTCCAAACTGTCTGGGAGCAGTGTAAGATGAAATTCATTGCTGTAATTTAAGCTCAGTTCTGACTAAGACTGTTCTTGATAGCAGTTTATGGTAACTATACGATGCTAGAATATAAACTTTAAAATTCCTTTTCTGTGTGCAGAGAAATATCTTCATAGTAGTTCATGGTGCTGTCTCATTTGTCGCTTGTGTTGGTCTTACACTTAAGAAGATGCATACTTCTACACACTAATTTCTAAATGTTAAACCTGGAGCATAATTACACTCACTGGACTTTGATTTAGTTTGTATATACAGTTGGAAATATGTGTTACTTGCAATGGATCCTGATAGGGAAATGTTACTTTATAGGGATTTATTTTTCTGTTTGGTTTAATACTCCCCTTACACACGTTAGCCTATACTTGCACAGATTTCTCTTGAGATTTTTCCAAATTTAAAAAACTTTCTTCTTTTGGGGAAAAAAAAACAGGCCATTTTTGTTCTGTCTTGTGCTAGGCACCATGCATCTCTGTTAGTTTGACTGGAGCATTTAGGTTGTATAGACAGTATTAAAAATAAGGAAATAATTTCATAAGCTTTGTTGCATGTTGAGCCTAATTTTCATTGATTTTGTCCTGTGTTTTACATGCCTTTTGCTCCTTACCATATGGTACCCTTAAAAGCAAATGGCCCGATATTGTAGGATCTAATAAGGCTTATTTTCAAGGAGACTAGGCTAAAACAATCTTGCCCGTTGTTGAAGGGTAGCTATCCAGAGATGATAGGAAATCCAGCCATACTCTTTTTATGGACATTAACAAAGAGGCAGTGCACAAGGCAAAGAGCCTCCTTTGAACTCTTGTGCAGGAAAGATGCAAAATCTTAGAGGTCGTTACATGTTTTTCTTAGCTTTCTTTCAGGACTTCTGCCAGTGGTCCTACACCTGCCTCATTTGTCTGATGTCCTCTCTAAACCTTGCTTGATCCGCACAACTGAAGCAACAGGAAGATGATACCTCTGTGTTAGATCTAGAGAGTAAAGGAATGTGATGAGGGTAGCCTCTTCCATCTTGGAGTGACGTAATCTCCCTGAAACCTTTTGGGAAGTAATGCCTGTTATGGTACATTGTCAGCCCTATTTCAGTGGTTGTCCCATGAGTTGGGCACTCATGCCTAATGCTGCTTAGGTCAAGAGTATGACAGATTACACTACATCAACCAAAGCTGCCTAGAATAAAGCTTGTGGTCATCCTTATGGCTGAAAACACAAGTAGAGTAGTCTTTGGCATTGACAGCTGTTGCATTGAATTATTAACTCTGGTCAGGGAAAAAAATAATGCTATTCTATGACCCATTCAAATGTCAAACATGAATATGTTGTATTCGGTTGGATTTTGGAGGACAATACTTAGGTTTCACACTGGAAGCAAACAGTGCAATTGTACTGTTTCCAAGGGTGTCATTCTGGTCCATGCCACTGTTACCATGTCAAAACAAATGTTTCAATTGTGTGGAGCCAGTTCTTGGTGTGTAATAGTCTGAAACACTTGTCTATTAATAATCCTGTAAATAATTGTTATCTCAGTTTTATGTCTAAGCCAAAGCTGTAGTCAGCAATTTTTTTCAGTGACTATAATGTGAAACATTTTAATGCTTAAATGAAGGTTTAAAACAAAAATCCTGGTAGATAAGAAGCTGAACACAAGCCAGCAGAACATCCTTGTGGCAACGAAGGCCTGTATTGCTCTATTAGCAAGTGTGTAGCCATGAGGTTGAGGGAAGTGCCAGTGCCTACCTGTTCATTACTGGCAAGGCTGCATTGGGAGAACCATGTCCAGCTTGGGCTTCCTGTTGACATTGGTGTACTGAAATAAGCTCACTGGAAGGGCTTGTCAAGATGACACAAGGAATGGAGCATGTGATGAAGGAGAAGCTGGGCAAATGGGCTTAGTCATTCTGGAGAAAATGACGCTAAGGAGGAAGGGAAACCTTCCTGCTGTCTTTGACTGTGTGATGGGTTGGGAAGACAGAGAAATGCTTCTTGCAGCTGCATAGTGCTTCCATATATTCCATTATGAAAAGTCAATAAGGGAAATCCTAATAAGCTATTAGGGAAAAATGTTTTCGCCATGGGGGATTTCAGACATTGGAACAGATTGTCCAGAAAGGTTGTGGCCTCTCCATCCTGAGAGCAATTCAAAACTCAATATGGCCCTAAGCAACCTGATCTACATTAGGTCTGCAGTTGAGTTGGAGGTGAGATAAGATAATCTCCAAGGTCCCTCCCAACCTGAATTACTGATTAGACTGTTGGTAGTGAGGTGAGAGCCTCCATAATCTTCTGTTTATAACTGCAATGATGGAGTTTTGCTTAGCTTTTGGTCAAGCTTGCCTGTTCCAGAAGCGTTTATACGCATTGCAAGTGTACAGACATCCCACAGATTTAATCTTGTGCTGTAGAATGTATGGGGATCTCACTTCCTCTTAAGATTTAACATCTCTCGTGGGTTCTGTTGTTTGGACATGTAAGGTAAACCAAACGACTTTTGAGGTAAATAACGTGTGCCTGAGTGTGTCTGTATCTGGAGACTAGTGACTGCTGCTCTCATTTTACTGAGATTAAGCTCTTAGCAAACAGTTGTCTCTCTTGCCTGTGTCAGTAATGCACCTGGTTATTTCATTAACTAATAACAAGCAGGAGCATGCAAAATCGGCAGATGGTTGGATTTCTTCCTAAGTCAAACTTCTGGATTTGCACATACCAAAATGCTTGTAACACTTCTTGTATTTGAATTTCAATGTTCACAGCAATTGGAAGAAAAAAGTGAGGATGAAGAGGATAAAGAATGCTTAAAGCAAGCAATAACTGCCCTACTAAATCTTCAAAGCAGTATGGAACGGATATGCTCCAAAAGTCTTGCAAAACGAAGGCTTAGGTAAACATGTTTCCATTTTTCCTGCTTTCTACTCTTAATGCTTTGCTATAAATCCAGGGCTCCCAGTTTCCTCTTTTAGTAAACAATGAACAAAATAGTTTGTGACAAGCCTGCTTTTTCAGAGGAAGTGACATCAAAGCCAAGATAATTTGTTATTGTTTTAAAACCGTTTTAATTTCTATGTGTCCTTGCGTACTGGTAGTTGAGACGTTCTGAGAATTCACTGGTAAGTAGAAAGTTATGGCATTTGTGGGTTAATTATGCTCAGATAATAAATATCCACCTAAAAATACTGTAAAAGTACATTTCTGTGATTCAAAGGGAATGGTCTTGAATTTGAAACTACTTAATCTGAAGATTTTTTTGTGCAATGGCTAATTAAATTACCACTGGATAATAGAAATAGATGCATAGATAACTAGTACTTAGTTGCACTGTTGTAGCAAATTCTTGGATTATACCATCTGCTGTTTGATTTAATGCTAATACTTGTGCAGTTATTTAAACATGCTAAAACTTTGCTTTGTTCTTAAAATTGTTTCAATGTTTTCTTTGCCAAGCAAGTTCTGTGCTGCAAAGTGTAATCTTTAGGCTTGAACATGAATGCATTTAACAGCTTATTTTCTCTGAATGTGCTTCTTTCAAATTAATGCAGCCTAAAATTGTTTGTCGGCTATGGAAATGAGTGGTTTGTTAGGCTTAAGAAACACTAACGGCTTAGCCTACTTCTTATTGCCAGAGTTTAGGTAAAACGTTTATTGCGTAGAAGATAAGTAGAAAAGTTATCAGATGAGGTATTTAAAAGAAACATTAGTCAAGGCTTGCAATGATGCTCATACTGAGTGCTGAAATTGCATTTTTGGTGGAATTCTCACGACTCTGAAAGATGATCTTGTGTTTTTGCTGTTAGTGGTGGTTGTGGTTTTCAAATACACGTATACTAATAGGCTGCCTTTCTCCCATCCGTCACTGAAGTGAATCTGCATGCCGATTCTATACTCAGCAGATGAAGGGGAAACAGCTAGCAATTAAGAAAATGAATGAAATCCAGAAAAATATTGATGGTTGGGAGGGTAAAGACATTGGACAATGCTGTAACGAGTTCATCATGGAAGGAACACTCACGCGTGTAGGAGCAAAGCACGAGAGACACATATTTCTGTTTGACGGCTTGATGATTTGCTGTAAGTCAAATCATGGCCAGCCAAGACTTCCTGGTGCTAGCAACGCAGAATATCGGCTAAAAGAAAAGTTCTTCATGCGGAAGGTACAAATCAACGATAAAGATGACACTAATGAGTACAGACATGCTTTTGAAATCATCTTAAAAGATGAGAACAGTGTTATTTTTGCTGCTAAATCAGCTGAAGAGAAGAACAACTGGATGGCAGCATTGATATCTTTGCAATATAGAAGCACGCTGGAAAGGATGTTGGATGTAACAATGTTGCAGGAAGAAAAAGAGGAGCAGATGAGATTTCCAAGTCCTGAGCTTTATAGATTTGCAGAACCTGACTCTGAAGAGAATATTGTGTTTGAAGAAAATATGCAGCCCAAATCTGGAATCCCCATCATCAAGGCAGGAACCGTTGTCAAGCTCATCGAGAGGCTGACTTACCACATGTATGCAGGTGAGGCATTTTATTTATATAGCTAAAACTCAAGGTAGAGACTAGTTTATGCTTCTCTTTCAGTGTTAAATACATGCAGCAAAATATACAGAGTGGGTAGAAAGTGAATATACTTTGCAGTGCACATATTCTCACATGCTTCTTGAGGTAAGGTTTTTGAGATCTAAATATGGCCCTCTGTAGCTATAGCGGTTAAAAATATGAACCCTGTTTGGCTGAACATAGTGGGATATGCATGTGCATAAGGTTATTCTCATGCAAGGGATGGGGGGGTGGGGACCTGCAAGAATTGAGCTCTGGACAATACTTTTTCCTGTATGCCCCAGGCTACAAGAGTTGCCTTTCCTCCAGACTTCCAAAGCTGGGTGGCACATGAAGCTGCCAGCATTGTGGGAAAGAATTATGGACCCAGTGTTTTCAGTTAAGGGTTGTACTCTGTCAGCTATTACCTGTGTCCATGCTGGCATGTAACGAAAGGACCAAATACCAGCTTGCTAGAAGCAGTCACTTGCATAATTTGGCCTCGGAACTTCACCTTAATCAGAATTTCAATGGGGATTTGATTTAAGGAATTCTGACTTCAGGTTTCTCTTTGCATTGAAGATACATTGAAGTCATTTATGTGATCATCTAGTCCAACCTCAGTTGTTCTTGATAATTGCCCAGGATTTTCATAAGCTGTGCTGAAAATCATGGGCTTGGGGTTTGGGTTTGGATTTTTTTGTTTGGTTTTTTTTTTATTCTACCTCTATGTCAGTTGTTCTAAACCTTCATGCATCTTGGTATTAGTGCTTCTCATATTCAACTGTAGATTTTCTTTCTTCTCTTATTTCCTAAATTGTTTTTCTGTAGTTCAGTCCTGCATACCCTGCGTAGACCAGGAGTATTTGTTTGGAAGAAGCGGGGACTGAGCAGAATATAATTAATGTAGTTTGGCAATTTTGTTTATTTTTAAAATGCTTGTAAATACGTCTGTTTACTCCATTACTTCTATTGCTCTTCTCCACATTTCCTTCAGTTGAGCTTTCCTAACATTTATTAGAAACCCAAATGCACTATTGTGCTGGCATTTTTGTGCCTGTCTTCATTATCTTACAACTTTATAAACTTTTTAGCTCTTGGCTTTGAATTTTACAGGCATGATTTATGACATAATTTTATGGTTTTGGAAGTTAAAACAATTCAGCCATAGAGAAAGGAAGACACTTTTTTTTTAAAAAAGCTAGCATTGTATTTGGCAGAGAATTAGCAAAAATAGTACTTCATTAGTGCCCTTGTGAACATTTGCTTTGGCTAATTTGTGCACCGTTGACAATTGCCCTTTCCATACATGCTGGGACATGGGTGCTGTATCCTTGGTGTTGCTCCAGGTGCCAGCAGTGCTCTCCACACATTGCCTTTGTCCAGGGAGCCACAAACTACATTGTCCAGTTCCATAAAACAGAAAGGTCTGATTTTAAGGAATATGTAGCTTGTTGAAATATGTCTTTTGTATTATTGGGGTGTTTTTTGGTTTGTTTTTTTTTTTTGCATCTGCATGGTTTTTTTGGCCTTTCTAGCACATAGGACATCAAGGAAGAATTCAGATCAATTGATTGGATCTACCTTTGTCCACAGTCATTTAATTCCCTGCTGGTAACAGCCTCAATTTGATAAAGATTTAAGTATGTTGCTTGAAGCCTAATGTTGTAGGTATGTGTGACATTGAGCAAACTATTGTATGACTAAACTGAGAACATGGGTACTGTGATACAGGCTGAAAGACTTTGACCAAAATAATAGAAATGGTGTCTTGTGATGTATTTAGCCTGTCTTTGTAGCCATACAGATCTTAGTGCAACATACGTGGACCTGATGCTGAATTGCTAGGTTGCATGTCATTTCTCAACACCCTTCGCTTTCATTCTATGCCTTCTGTTTTATAAGTGGTTTTCTATGAGGAAAAATGTTATCGTTCTAACCAGTTTATCTTTTCCAGGGGAACAAAGAAATGAAAGATATAGTGACTCAGCCAAAAATGCTCTATTGTATAGGAAACAAGGTCCATTTACTATGTAAATCTTTCAATGTTTTGTTGCATTTTATAAGATGCAGTGAGTAGGGCAGCAACTTTCCATAGTAACCCTTTAGCTCTTCTTTTGTACATGTATCAACTGAGTTGAAGGCTTCTGTTTCGCTTCCAGACATGGGAAGATGAGTACTCTGGTGATTATCTAGCCAAACAGCTACAGACTGTAGAAATGCTTTCTGTGCCCCACATAGGATTGTGTATGCGTGATTGTAATCTTAAAATAATTTATTGACTTTATTTTCATATGCCAGAATAGCAAGCCCTTACTTTTCTGAGGCAACTTTTCTCAAATACAGTGTCACTGCTGGATATGGCAGCCCTTGATCTGATAGTCTAAAGACAGTGTTTACCATAGCTGTGACTCTTCTCTAGGTTTTTATCTCTGTAGGTCAAATACTCTAAGGAATAATTACAGATATAATTGCAGAGATGCTACCAGTTTGTTGCAAGTAGCTGAAGAGCATGGACTGTGTTCACATGGTAGTGAAATCAGGTCTCAACTTTTTTGTTGTCTGTGAAGATACACGCATGTCCATCTCATTTGTAGATATGGATGTTGGACCTTTTGGTTTTCTTCCCTCACTTCCCTAACAATGCACGAACCAGCTTATCAGCTGAAATGTTTGTTTTGCTGTGGAACGGGGACAGCCCGGTAGCCTAGCTCTAACGAAGCAGTGCTGCCAGGGGTAGGAGGCATCCAGCCACTGCAAGAGTAGGACAGGGAGACAGCTGTGACGGCCACCTGGCTGCAAAGTATGGCAGACTGTCCAAACCATCCTGCAGTGGAGCAACAAAACAGGGAGAAATCTCTGCAAAAGCAGCTTTCCATATATTTTACGTGAGAGAAGCTGCCCTTCAATTAGAAATTCAGGTTCCGACCCTATTTGCATATTCTGATGGGGTTTATTTGTTTTAATGTGTTTTTGCATTCATTATCTCCTCCTTTGTCTGATTCTTGTTTAAGAGCAGCTGGGTTAGGTGGTACTGAGATTTGAAAGTTGTGGCAATTTTTTTTATCTATAGGGCAGTGCTCTTCTATTTTTAAAGCTTTGATATGTTAAGAGTGCTTGTGCGTCATCATAGTGTCCGTTTCCTTTCTTAAGGAATTCAAGGGTGATTATTTATAAATCCTTGTAGAACAAGTTATTGTTCTTTTTTAGCTTTCAAATTGGCTGTATTGAAGAGAGAATTATCACATGAGCAGACATCCTGACTGACTAGTGTTGTCTGTATTTTTTTTAATGCTCATATATTGTACACTATTTTGAGTTGCAGATTTTGCTAGTAAGATAACAATGTTAGGTTTGAATTTCTGATGTACTGAATTTTAAATTCAATATGTATTGTGGATTTAAACACTGACCCTACCTGTAAATAACAATAGCTATGACTCAGAGCTTGCTGTGATCTGAAAATGTTAACTGCTAGGGAGGCTTTCCTTTTCATGCAGACAAAATCTATTTAGGGTGGGTGCTGTGTACAGAATGCAAGCTGTGAAAACGTGAGTTACTGTGCTTACTTCTATACTTGTTTTTTAGGACAAAAATTGTGTATTTTCATGATGGGGACAGGGATGACATTCTTCATGCAAAGGGATTTGGAGTTTTGCCTTTGAAAAGGATTTTCAAGTGTACAGTTTCAAGGAGGTGGGAGAGGTGTCATAATAAGAAAAATGGAGTAATGAAGGACATAGAGATGGTAAAGCAGAATAGCCAATTGTTTAAGAAATAGGAATTAGCGTTCAACAGAAATACGAGGAAGTACTGTGTTACACAATACATGGTTGATCTGTGCGACACATTACAGTAAACTGTTGCCCAAATGAAGAGCTTAGTAGAATCTAAGAAAGGTAAACATTGATTCAAATGGACAAGATCCTGGTAAATAGTTTAGTAGGATTTTTAAAAAGCTCTTAAAAACCCATATTCCAGGAAACAAGTCTAATGGCTTAATGTAATGTTAGGTCAAATAATGCAGGCGGTTTTTCTTCATTACAGCCCGTATGAACTCCTGCTTCAAGTCCTGTGCGCTCCTCTTCAACCATTCCGAAATTAGAAAAAACTTAGAAAAATTACCAGTTGGGGTTTGTTTTTAAAATCTGTGTATGGATTTAATATGCAGAGCCATTGCAACCTGCTCACTAATTTTGTTCAGTGATCACAATGTTAACTTTGTTTCTAGTAAGCTCTGTCCAGTGCCAGCATGTTGTCACTGCATTTCCTCATGCTTGAAAACAAATGGTTTTGCTTTTGTAATTAAGGGAGACACTTTGGTTTTCTGTTTTGAATACTTGCTTGTTTTTAAAACACATTTGAATATTTTAAATTAACTGATATGTAATTAGTCAATTTAAATGAAATCTGTTGATTTTCTTGAAATTAAATATTACCTCAAAGTATAGCTGTCAGCTGAAAAAATATCTAGCCTGCCTTAACCATGACTGGTTATCAGTTGTACTAGTTTAGGGAAAACATTCTCCCCTTGAAGAGGCCACTTCTATCCAATGCAAGGTTACATGCTGTGTCTTTTGAGCTATTTTGTCCTGATCATTGTCAAAACCAAAGTTTACTGTATGGCTCATAAATAAAATAATCTATTTATTATTTTCAAAGTTGTTGAAGGGGAATCCAGTCTTTTAATAATTGAAGGGAAAGAAAAAAGTCATTGTTTTGAATTTTCAACAGAACAAAAATTCGTTTTGTACTCTCCTTTGTATTGCTGTTTTAAGAGGTTCTGAATTGTTACCAGAGTAATTTTGGATTGCATCATCTTCTTTGTAAATTGATAGGTTGACATCCTTAATTTTAAAAGATACTTAAAGTTATTTTAAAGTATATATAAAAAAAAAATCAGGTAATTGCTGATATGAGCATAAAATTATTCTTTATCTTAGATCCCAACTTTGTTCGGACTTTTCTCACAACATATAGATCCTTCTGTAAACCTCAAGAGTTGCTGAGTCTGCTAATAGAAAGGTATGCTGCTGTTAAAAATATTGTTCATATGAAGTGCAAATTTTTTTTTTTATTTTTACTTGGAGTAAAGTTTGTAAGATTCTTGTTTTGCAGTTGGTTTTGATTCACTTCAAACACTTTTTTAAAAGTTGTCAAATTCAAGGATTGCAAGTAAAATGTGCAAGTTACATCCAGAAGCTTTAGGATTGTTCGGGTAGCTCCAGTAGCTTCCAGCATCCCAAGGTTTTGTCTTTGAAATCTGTATTATTATTGAATTTAGCTAATCTTCCTATGTGCTTACCAAGACATAAGATTCTGGCCTGTGGAAACGTTCTGAATTTTGAGCTATCTTTAATCAACATTTTATTTGTGCATTTTATCTGTGAGCAAGATTAGTGTAATAGGAGCCTAGTACTTATACCCATCTTCTGTGCTAGATTTGAAATTCCAGAGCCTGAGCCAACAGAAGCTGATCGTATTGCTATGGAGAATGGAGACCAGCCTCTTAGCGCAGAGTTAAAAAGATTTAGAAAAGAATACATTCAGCCTGTGCAGCTACGGTGAGTATTGCATCAATGTGACCCAAACTGACTTCCTTTAAGTCTTTTGAAGTACCATCTTTTGGATGCGATGGCTCTTTGTGATACCAGCAGCCTTTCTTGTAGATGCTTTGATGGAGAGCATGTATGGGCAGTCAGCCATTTTGACCCTACTATTTGAAAACCTGGTGGCAATTTGAATTCATGGCATGAAAGGCCTTGGGAAAGGCTTGTGCTGAGTTTTTAGACTTAAATTAGTGTGCAAATTAGTTTCTTACACTAGCCTTTCTTTTTAATCCATGTTTCTGCAAGGCTATACAGCATGCATGCCACAAAGATGTAAGCAGAGAACATTTTAGATAAAGTTCTTTTTATGAACAACAGCATTACCCTGACTTCTTTAAATTTAAAGTAGAAAAATGCTTATAGCTGGTTGATGGTGAAATGCACACAGTAGAATTGCATCTGGTCTGCTGATTGTGATATTCCTACGAGCCCTCACCTTGAAATGCTAGACGTGAAGATAGACTGTGTTGTAGAGCGCTTACTTACCCTCTACTTTTGCAGAGTATTAAATGTGTGTCGGCACTGGGTAGAACACCACTTCTATGACTTTGAAAGAGATGCTGATCTTCTGCAACGTTTGGAAGAATTCATTGGAACAGTAAGAGGTACTTACGGTTTCTTTACGTTTAAAAGCATCCCTTTTCAAAGGTATGGGATGGGATCACTTTTCCTTTCGCTGAGCAGATAAACAGGATTGACTGCTTATTAAATAATACACAAAGAACATAAAATAAACCTTAATTAAAAAAAAAAAAAATATTATTCAAAGTCTGGCCCCTGATCAGAGGAAAGAATGTTGGTTACATCCTGATAAATAAGTATTGGTTTTGTTATAAAGGGACTGAAATAATGCAAAATAATAACAACTGAGTAATGATCAGAGCAGAATTAATTGCTTTGATTGTCTTCTTAAACTATACACAGGGGTAATTTTTACAAAAGTTTGATGGTGGAAGCCATTATTTCTTTGAAGCAAGGGTTTTCCAGCTATTTCACAATGCTGGATTAATGTCCTACAATTAGACCTGTAGGACACCTTCCAGTTGTGATTGTATAGATCTTTCCTGTTCTCTTGTGAGAAAAACTGAGACAGCTAGAGGAGCTGTTTGTAGGGAAATACTATGTTAGAGAAGCATTTAATGGTTATTTAGCAATTAAAAAGAAGGGGAGAATGAACCAGCTAGTTTAATGTGGATTACTGGTAAATTTTCAATGGTCTTGCCATATCATGCATGAAATTCTTACGGTGTAGAGCTAAACAGGCATTTGGCCTTCAGGTTTTATTCTGAGCTTTGATGTTAAATGCAGTAGGAGGAGAAGGTTCTCCCTGTTCATTATTTTGCCCTTGTATGTTGTATGAGGTAAGCATGTACTCTTGCCCAAAGTATAAAGTTCAGGGTGTTTAACCTTCTTTTGCCCAAAAGGCACTTCTGTAGTTCCCATAAACTCATTGTAAAGTCAGAAAAGAAAGGAAAATGATTTGGAGCAGGGGCCTAATTTGGATGTTCTGAATTGTGCTTGGCCAAACTTTGCCTGCTCAGCATTGGCTGTTGAGGAATTCTTCTTTAGATGTTCAGATGCTTTGAGACTTGTGAGAGAACACCACTTATGCACGTCTAAAAAATATACGATTGCTTTAATTTATTAGGTTTGGGTTTAAATTCAAAGATTTCTAGATTATACTGACCTCTTTGGTAAAACAATATTAAGAGTAACTAAATAGTAATTTTCTCTTTGTGTGCCAGGCAAAGCGATGAAGAAATGGGTTGAATCGATCACAAAGATAATAAACCGGAAAAAGCAGGCACAAGCCATTGGGCCAAGTCACAACATTACTTTTGAGAGCCCACCTCCGGCGATTGAATGGCACATAAGCAAACCAGGACACACAGAGACTTTTGACTTGCTCACTTTGCATCCAATAGAAATTGCTCGGCAGCTCACTTTACTTGAGTCAGATTTTTACAGGTAACTTTCCTCCATTGAAAAACACATGACACAAACCAAAATATTCTCCAGCATGAAATTGTTTCTGCGGGCCCCTGCTGTGAAGCCCCACGGTAGGTCAAGGGACTTTACCAATGCTGTATATTAATTGCTATTTTTTCAGAAAAAAATTCTAAACCCCAGGATTTGTTTTATCCTTCCCAAGTTAACATGCAGTACATGTGACTGATGTTAATTGCATTGTGCTGCAGGTTTCTCTTGATATTTTCTGAGTAGCTCAACCTTTGAGAAGTATGAAGGTTAATTAAATCAGTTTTCTTCGTATCCTAGTTTGTGAAGCAAATTGTGGACCATGTCACATCTCACCAGCTGTCTGTGAGAGGTTGTTCAGGCGTTGGAAATTGGAAACTCACAATTTATTATGGTGAATGAGATGTAGACTTCTTTCTTCATTTAGATGAACAGAGGTGGTTAATAGTCACATAAATTAAGAAATGTTTACACACTAAAAAAGCAGCATAGAAATACCAATCACTTAGTCATGTGGGGAGCCTAACATTATGGAAGTGATATCTTAAGAATTTATTTCCAAATATTAATTCCAAATTCACTGGAAATAAAGACGTTTTGGGAAAACAGTATCTTTTTTCCTGCTTTTAATTACATTTTTTGATACATGCATCTACTTTTCTAGAGCTGTGCAACCATCTGAACTAGTTGGAAGTGTGTGGACAAAGGAAGATAAAGAAATTAATTCTCCCAACCTTCTCAAAATGATAAGGCATACAACTAACCTCACTCTGTGGTTTGAAAAGTAAGTGACTTTCCTGAATCTGCAGCTACTCCATTTCTGGACATTTACAGTCCATTCAGAAGTATACTGGGAAAAATTCTGTTCTGGGAGAATTCCAGTTTTAAGTTGTATTTAGATGCTACAACTAGTCCCTGTGAGAATTTTACCATAATGGTCTCAGCTTTTCATTCTTAGAATATTTTCAAATGTTTATTCTCTAAACATTTTCAAAACTGTGTCAAGTAATTTGATAAACTTTTCATATTTGTTTGTGTTACGACTTAATATTTGATTTTGGAAAACTCATCAATGCTTTAATACAAAATCAAATGTTCTTGTGTATTTAGATGCATTGTAGAAACAGAAAACCTAGAGGAAAGAGTAATTGTAGTGAGCCGAATAATTGAGATCCTGCAAGTTTTTCAAGAGCTAAACAACTTTAATGGTGTCCTTGAGATTGTCAGTGCTATGAACTCCGCAGCAGTGTATAGGTTGGATCACACATTTGAGGTACAGTGAAATGTTTTCCATTTTCGGTTCGAAGTGTAATGCAGTGCACCTTAGCTACGCTAAATACCTGTCTGTTCAGTAAGCATGTCCTTCAGAGAAGGAGCAAGGAAGGTAAATCCCCCAAAACCTGAATCAATCATGATGTAATAGAGAGGGTTATTTTCTTGGTTTCAGAAGCAAGAAATCAATCCTCACCTAAGAAAGGCAGAAAAAGGAGGCAAGATCCTGAGATAGTGAGGCACTGTCCTCATGGCCACTGAATTAAATATCAGTGGGAGACTGTTACTCTCAGTATTGTTGCCAGGCTACACCTTTACCCTGTCTTTCCAAACAACCCATTTCATCTCTCTTTTTAGCAAATTCCAAGTCGCCAGAAAAAGATTTTAGAAGAAGCTTATGAGCTGAGTGAGGATCATTACAAGAAATACTTGGCAAAACTCAGGTCCATTAATCCTCCTTGCGTGCCTTTCTTTGGTAAGTACGTTTGGTATGAATGAGCTGTATCATGCATAAATATTTGCAAAGTATTGAGCTAGGGCACTAAACAGAGTATGAACAACAGTGAGAAGTCAGTTTTAACAGGACAGTTGGGTTTGAATTTCAGGTGCCCATACATTAATTGCATATATGTGAAAGAAAAATTAAAGTGACTATTAATTGCAGATGTTATTTGCAGTAAAAATAAGTATATCTGTAATGTCTTATTTACTCATATTTACTTTGAATGTGGTTTGAGCTGTGTCATGATCATAAACGCCTTAAATGGAACGTGGTCACATTAGAAATATTATTGCCGTTGACTAGTAGAGGAAGAAGGACCCCTTTCCCCATCAAGAAATAAAACTAGAGTTTTAATTTTTATAGTGTCTTGTAACTAGAGTCTTATTTCTATTAAAAAGTCTTATTTCTATAAAAATGGAGTTTGGGAAGGATGCCTCTTTATCATCAGACTTAACAGTTCTTTCAAGTAGATTGCTTGGAATTTCTGCCGTTGAGCGAATTGTGAAGTTAAGCACATGGCATTCCTGCTCTTTAGCAAGCTTCTTGGATGTTTGCTGCATATCAATTCGAACTCTGGACATTGCACTTGTCCAGCAAAGTCTTCAGGCCAAAACTGAAAGAAAATAGTGTTGATGGCTTTTTTGGCCTTTTACAGATTGGGGAAAGATATACTCCAGAGTGCTGCAAAGATAAGATCAACTAAGAAACCTTCTGTCCTGCTTCAGAGATGAGTAGAGGTTAGCAGGATCACACGTGAATAGCTTCAGTTATTTCTCTCAAGTTATACTTAGAAGAGTCATAATGATAGTTCCAGATATATTATCTGTGGACTTGAGAGCGCTCTTTTCTTTCTAATCTTCAAATTATTTGATGCAATTATGAAGCCAGTAGTGGAGAGTGGAACAGAAGATTAAAACCTGAAAATATTTTTTTGGAGCTTAGCTGGGGTCTCTAATGGAGTAGAGCTGAATTGAGGCAGAACAGTTGGGAGAAAGCACTTGAGTTCAGTGTCTCTTGTCTTGCAAAATGCTAGAAGTGTTCAGCTGCACAAGCTTCCTAAAAAATAGAAAGATGCATAGACTTTGAGATTTTGATGCAAAAACGCAGCTTTCTTGAAAAGGCATATTAAAATATTTAAATCGTTGCCCTTATTGGAAAATAAGGTACAATTCTCTTATTGACCCTAACAGAGAATTTTTCTAAATAATTAGAGTGCACAAATTAAAATATTTAAGAATTCTTTGTATTCCAGTCATGTGACTTCCTCCTTGTTTTGTACTATATGTTGAGAAACACTTCTGTGTGCTCTTTAGGGATTTACTTAACTAACATTCTGAAAACAGAAGAAGGCAACCCTGAATTTCTAAAGCGACATGGGAAAGAACTTATAAACTTCAGCAAGAGAAGAAAGGTAGCTGAAATAACAGGAGAGATACAGCAGTACCAGAACCAGCCGTATTGTTTAAGAGTGGAATTTGACATCAGGGTAAGTGGCATTATTTCCTTGAGTCCATGCACCGAGCTACTTTTGTGGTGACTGTCAGCTGATATACCACAAGGATAAACTGAATTCACATAGATTCAATCAGACTGAATCAGACATGAGCAGAAAGCCTGTCATAAAATGTCTCTCAGGTCTAACTGTAAGAAGGGGCAGAAAGCTCAATGCTTGCAATTTGGTGGGTTTCAGTGTTGTTTTTTTCCCCAGCTATTGGGATGTTGGTAGATAGATCTTCTTGCTGATCAGTGTTCTCACTGTCCTTTACTCAACAGTTGTGTTTATCTGTCCAGTGAGCCGAATTATCTTTTTTCCTCTTCTGTTACACTGTGTCTATGTTTCCAGGTTTACCTGACAACACTGTCTTTACATCATTTGTTGGCGGTGATGATGCTCACATTTTTCTTTCTTCTGGTGTTTGTTCTTGGTCTGTGGTGTTCTCTAAGCAGTCCTCTCTCTTTGCTTTCTTTTCCCTCTCCTCTCCTCTCCTCTCCTCTCCTCTCCTCTCCTCTCCTCTCCTCTCCTCTCCTCTCCTCTCCTCTCCTCTCCTCTCCTCTCCTCTCCTCTCCTCTCCTCTCCTCTCCTCTCCTCTCCTCTCCTCTCCTCTCCTCTCCTCTCTTTTAATATCTGTTAAGCTACCTACTTTCAGAGAATCATAGGACACTTTATCTTAAGAGATTCTGCAAGATTTTCTTTTGTTATTTGTTCTCTTCAGGATTTGACAGAATGCATTGTGAGAGCAGTCTTCCCTGCATGTGTGTAAAGATGGACTACATACAGCTTCTTCTGAAGGTGTCTGAGCTAACCTGGTCTGATTTTTGCGCTGCAGGAAGTATTTAGGGTACTTGCACAGTTGGTTTTCAGGCCAAGCATAGCAGTAGCAATGCCCAGCAAAGGGTGGGCAACAAACAGATTTAATAACTTAAACATCTGACATTACTTCTGACTCCAGCATTCTCTCTCTTCTCTGGAACAATTGGGATCATTTGTGCAGTAGAAACAAACAGTACTAAGCTACTAAGAAGTAGCTTAGCTGACAAGTGTTCTACCTTCTTGTATTTCAGAGATTTTTTGAAAACCTGAATCCAATGGGAAACAGCATGGAGACAGAATTTACAGATTATCTGTTCAACAAGTCACTAGAGATAGAGCCACGAAATGTCAAGCCTCCACCAAGATTTGTTAGTATTCAATTTTTTAATTTTTTTTAAATGCTTACATTTGTCTTTCACAGATAGCAGAAGTCATTTTAGATCTTTAACTTCGTAAATACAAAGCTACATTCATCTTGTGACCATTTGATTTTGTTGTTATTATCTTTTTTTGTCGTTTCAGCCCAAAAAATACAACTATCCCCTCAAGTCCCCAGGTGTTCGTCCCTCTAATCCAAGGCCAGGTACCATGAGACATCCTACACCCCTGCAACAGGAGCCAAGGAAAATTAGTTACAGCCGCATCCCAGAGAGTGAGACTGAAACTACAGCATCTGCACCGAACTCTCCTCGAACACCTTTGACCCCTCCCCCTGCTTCTGCGACTTCTAGTACTACAGATGCCTGCAGTGTCTTTGACTCGGATCCTTCAAGTCCTTTTCATGCAAGTAGGTGCTAATAGATAATCTACCAATAATAGATTTTGTGGTGTTAAACAGGTGAAATCATGTTTAGTCTTCTGAAGTGACTATAGAAATAGTTGCTTTTGTCTCCTTGCGGCAGCAAAAACTTTCAGTGTGTTTTATTCCTTTTTTTGATAAGTTTTTATTGTAAAGGGAGAAACTGAACAGAATTAGGTGTGCTACGCAGAGAGTATTACACGTCTTTGGAGAAACTGTCAAAACAGAAGGCAGAGATATATCTCTAGTACTGATATATGTCCCAAACAAACATTTGTGGGATTTGCTGACATATATATATGTGTGGTGAATGTATTCAGTGAGTATCTGTTTGATGGTAAACAATGAGAATAAAAATAAATGTTTTGTGGGTGCCTTATTCTGCTGTCTGCCATTCTAAATTGGTTTCAGTGCACATGGATGGTTTTCCAGCAGGACTTAAAATCAGTATTTCCCTGCTTTAAATCCATCAGGACCCATTCACACCTATTTTTCTTCTGTCTTCACCAATATACAAGGAAGCTCATATTTTATGGTGTGCTTGCAGTAATTTATAGTGGGCATAGACTTCTTTCACGTATGAGGGCTTTCAAAGGAAGTACAAGGTTAGTCAGGTGTTCAGCTGGTTGCCAGAAGGAGGTGAAATGATCTGCTAAAAGCAGAGGTTGCTTAGCAAAGCAGTGACATTGCTGAGTGTCCAAGCCAGGTCTCTGGAATACCTCTTCAGAAGAAGATATTTCTTCATTGTTGGGTTGGCTCGTCAACTGCAGGTTCAGGATATTGTTTTAGTGCTGTTGTGATACAAGAACAACTTTGTGGTGTGGTTTTGGTCTTGAGGATTACTTAAGAATTTGCAGGAACTAATGGCCACAGAGATTATTGCAGCTCAGAAAAGCAGTTTGTCTGGAAGCTGCAAGTTAGACGGTTCTTTCATTGTCTTTCTTTAACACCTTCTTGATTCATGTTATTTTTTATGAGCAATTACTTTATTATTTATGACACCTTTATTGGCAGCATTAAAGGAAAGTGAGTCAAACAAAGGTTCATCATTATCAGGATTTTTTTTATGTCCGCTAGGATCTGCTTCTGTGTCATCCATAAACTTTACCAAAAATTCAGATGAAGCTCATGTCCCCCCTCCAGTTCCTCCACGAAGACGACCAGAGTCTGCCCCAGCTGAATCCTCCCCATCAAAAGTAAGTTAAGAGAAAAAAGGGCATTTTTTTTCTGGGAGCAGAGAGCAGGATATGATAGAAAGGTAATTGTTAAAGACAGTACGTGTATTTTTGAAGAACTGTGTGTGAAAGAGTAAGCAGCCACGTATTTCAAGCCTTCACAGCTCTGCGTCATTATCCCAAACGAATGAAAATTAACAGATGGGACCTAAATTTAGGGTTTGAAATGTCTCCTGTCTACTAATCCACTATGCTCGAGCCCTCATGTTGCCTGTGAAAACTTGAGGCTTCAGGCAGATGTTTACATCTGCGATAATTGTCCCAGAGTATCATTTGGTGTGTATGAGTACGAATAAAGAACTGAAGAATAATACTGAGGGAAAGTAATGTGCACACTTCAATCCTCTGAAAAGGTTCATTAGAATATTTGACCCTGATGCTGTGGTGCTCAGTGCTTGCTTTCCCTTTTTGATTACCCTTCCTGTCTGCCTGCCTGCTTGAGCCATTGCTCCATTTTCCTTTTGCGTTTGTCTGGCATTTGGGATCTGATCCAGCCTTTGTTGCAGACAGTGTCAAATGTCTCTTGATTTCAGTGGGAGCTGGTTTTTGACTTCAGAGAATTGTGTGGATTTGAAAATCCCACTCAAAATTACTTCAGAGCATGTATGTCTTTGAAGAGGGCTTGTTTATGGCTCTTTAGCAAGTTGTTTTCAGACTACACGTGACTATGCTGTCAGCCAGCAGAGTTTAACACATCACATTCCTACTAAATTATAATTGAAAACATCGTATCCATGATAGGGTGTTGGAGACCACTTACCCTGTCGCTGTGGTTTGCAGCTTGGGAACCGTTCACTGCAATAATTCTGACTACTTGGTTCCATCTTCTGGGTGTAGGTTGTTTGGCGTTTTTTTCTGTGTTCAACAACATCTGCCTGTTCTTTTTCCTTGTTTTCTTGGAGAAATATCTGGTGTTATTATCCACCCCAAGTGCTTGTTACTGGAGAGGTGGTGGAAAATATCCAGACCTACCCAGCAAGCAGATGTGGAACTAGCATGGAAATTGTTGCTTTGACCATTCTTTGCCTTGCCTTTGTCCCTCTCTGTGCATCTTCATTCCTACCATCCTTGGCTGTTAACTAATGTATTGATATACCCCTGCTTCCCCCTGCACATCCAGTCTCTGTCTTTTCTGTCCGCATCACTCTGAGAAACATGTTTTTCAGGCACTGTCACTCCCTTTTGCTTCCTTACTCCCCATCTTCATTCTGCACCTACTTGCTGCGCCTCCACTTTAACTGGATAAGAGCAATCTGCAGGGCAGGAGTTCTGCTTCCATTTCACAGCAGGGTCCTGTTCTTTACTGCCACTCTAAAGTTTTATTGAATGAAATGTTTGTGTACCTCAGATTACTTCTGCGCACCTGGACAGCCCACCAGCAATCCCTCCTAGGCAACCAACCTCTAAAGTGTACTCACCAAGGTACTCAGTGCCTGACCGGACCTGCATCTCTGACCCCCCTGAAAGCCCTCCTGTGTTACCACCACGAGAACCTGTGCGAACTCCAGACGTTTTCTCTAGCTCACCACTACACCTCCAGCCTCCACCATTGGGGAGAAAAAGTGAACTTGGTAACACCTTTTTCCCAAACAGTCCGTCTCCATTTACTCCCCCTCCCCCTCAGACACCTTCTCCACATGTAGCGCGGAGGCATCTTCCATCACCACCTTTGATACCGCAAGATATGGACCTCCATTCTGTTGCTGGACCACCTGTTCCTCCACGACAAAGCACTTCTCAACATATCCCAAAGCTTCCTCCAAAAACTTACAAAAGGGAGCACACACACCCATCGATGCATCGAGACGGTCCACCGCTACTGGAGAATGCCCACTCCTCCTGAACTATCCCTTGCGCTGGGAGTTGCATTTTCCTGGTGCTACGTCTGTTGCTGGCAATGGATGCACTGAACCTGGTGGCGCCAAGGAGTTGGGATGTGTATGCCAAACACTAAAAACTCTCCAATAGATTGGAAATGCAGTGTACAGAAATGGAATTGCAAAAATAGACATTCTAGTGGAAACACCGGTTAACTTGCTATTCTTGTTTTAGTATGCAGGACATTATTCTAAAGTAATTGGACAACTGATTGTACCAGAAAACAGACTTGAGGGACTTCTTTGGCCAATGAGCAGAGACTGTGTTTGTGTAATAATCAATAATGTCCAGTACAGGAAGGAAAACAGTCTTGTATCCATCAGTTCCATACAGTGGCACAGTTTTTGGAATGAAAACATTATGCACTTTTTTTTTAAATCTCAAACAGGGAACTTTATATCCTCCTTAATTTTCCTTTGCTTTACTCCCTGCTTTAAAATACCTTCCTAAAATTATGAGAAGGACTGTGAGGAAGATCTGTGGTACCTAACCGAGCTAGAATTAAGGCAACGCACTGTATTGTGGTCCTGTTTACAAGTTGTTACAATGAGTAGTAGGGGGTACCTAGGCTTCACCAAAGAGGTACTTTATTATTATTTTCTGAAATATTATGGTGCCAGTTCAAAAATAAATTTTTGCCAGGAAGCATAGTGTCTATTGCTTTCTTTAGATAGAGCAGATGAAAGTCTTACATCATTAAGATGACAGCGATTTTTTTTTTAAAAAGCAGCACTATCATCCGAAGTAAATATACTACTACATTTAGAAGACTGTTAATCTCTGCTAGGTTATGTCACGTTCTTTTTAAGGTTTAGTGATAATCCATTTCATGGCTAGTAGATTTTTGTTTTTCAGTCATGCCATGAAAACAATCACTTGTGAAAAGGAGCACTCACTGGTCAACTTCCATAGCTATTGTCATGTTTTATTAACAATAGATTAATCAGCATACATAGAATTGCCTTGCAGTTGCATAAATCATGTGTATATAGTGAACGTTGCATAAATATACTTGCAGATTGTTTTTAATTTAATTGAAATAAAGATACAAATATGTTTGGCTGACATACGTTAAATTATTACATGGACCAATGTACAAGTCAGGTTTTCAGTTAAACACTGAAGGGGATAAAAGCACATGTTGTGGTACATATTTTTTCCTAGTGCAGAGTATGTATTTTAGTAATAAGATTCTAAAGAGAAGTTGGTTTTGGCATGTGTTGCAAAGTAATAATTTAGTAATATTTGAGCAGCAGTGAATTATTACACATTATAGAACTTCTCACACCTCCTGTACAACACTTGTCAGAAAAATTCAAACTTACATTAATCTTTACAGAAGCTTTCTTGTCCAAAATACACATGATGGAACAGGTACTGGTACAAGTATCATGGTATGGATTATCCATAAACCTGTGTACTGCTCCTCGACTCTAGACAATACTGTGACAGTAATGAATGGCAGTTACTGAAGAAAAGAAGCTTTATAGTCTCCACTACAGTACGTATGTGAAGTGTAAAGTATCTCATCTTCAGTTAATATGGCTTATGGATCAAAGTAAAATTCTATCACATTTTCTTTTTGGAAGAAGAATACATTTCAGCAGCGTCTTGGAAAGCTGTGTCATTAGAGATGGTGTTAGTCAAATTATGATGAAAACCACCTTTTTTAATGCTTTCTGCAATGCCATTGATCAGTGCCCCTTGATCCTTTTGTGTGGTCGTTACGTTTCAGAAAGTCTTCTGATTTCATCAACAAGAATGGCAGTTTTCATCATAGTCAAATGTTGAAATTTGTCAGTTGTATTCCTTCTCTGATGTCTTTAAGAATGTTGTTTTGAAACATTTTCCTGGCAAAAAAAAAAAAAAAAAAAAGATCTCTAAACCTTGGCTTCAGAGGACAACATTATGTGGGACCTTTGTAAAAAAAACCCTCAAGCTACAGGAGGTGTAGTTTAGGTTATTGATTCCTTGGATATAAACACCATGATGGGCAAACTATTGGCAATGTCATCTAAATTACTACCTCATCAGTGAGTTGCCAGGGAAAACTCCTTAAATTTAGACTTTCTGATCTATATCTCTTCTTCTGTATGCTCTTGTCTGTGCTATTTTGCAGCCAGGGCAGACCAAGCAGAAGGAATGATCCAGTGGTTGGGTTGCTCAGCTAAGAAGGAGAGACCTCACATGGATCCTGCTAATCAACAGGTTTCTTGAATGTCAGTAGGTCTCTTGTTTCCCTTTATGAAATGGGGAGTGCTGTTTCGCATCTTTGTGATTGAGGATAAAAGTCCTTCACTGGTGAGGTACTTGGACAACAGGTGATAATGGTCACCATGCAAGAACCTAATGTAAATGTGCTTTGGAGCCCAGCAGAATGGGTCAGTCACACAGTGCACAAATCATGGTGTTGACTCAGCTACAAACAGAAAAGATAGGGTGCGAATCAAACCTGTTGCATTTAGAATAGGAGTTCTGAGTACAACTGCTAAGCCACTGGTTTATCTAATGATAGCTTTATTTGCATTAATAATTATTTAATATTCAATGACTTCTTTTCTGGACCATGTTTGCATTACTGTCAATACTTTTCACACAGAAAATGACATCATTTTAATGATGGTATCTGTCTCCTTGGTAAAATGACCCTGGATGGTCTAGTGTGGCCTGGGATGATGATGTGGCCTGGAAAATGAAACATGCTTGCGTGGAGGCCTAGGTGAGTTTTACACTAGAGTGCTGATGTATGGCAGCCTAAACAACTGCAAACTGTGTAGGCAGGGTTATAGAGGTCAGCAGAACTTTTTAAGTGTGGTACTTAACAATTTGTTCTGTTTCACCACAAGGTTTCTACTTTATATATAGTCTAGTGCAACAGTAGAGCATAGCCTGGGTTTGTTCATTTTCTTCAAGAGTGTCATGGTTGTGTGTGAGCTCAGAAAAGCCCTCAGGGAATTTGGAAGTGCTGTGATACCAAGTGCAAGGTCCTGCACCTGGGTCAGGGCAACCACCACGATCAATACAGGCTGGAGGATGAAGGGATTGAGAGCAGCCCTACTGAGAAGGACTTGGGGGTACTGGTGGATGAAAAGCTCAACATGACCTGGCAATGTGCACTTACAGCCCAGAACCATATCCTGGGCTGCATCAAAAGAAGCATGACCAGCAGGTCAAGGCAGGTGATTCTCCCCCTCTACTCTGCTCTCATGAGACCCCACCTGGAGTACTGCATCCAGCTCTGGGGCCACCAGCATAAGTCAGACATTGACCTGCTTGAGTGGGTCCAAAGGAGGACCACAAAGATGATCAGAGGGCTGGAGCACCTCTCCTATGAAGACAGGCTGAGAGAGTTGGGGTTGTTCAGCCTGCAGAAGAGAAGGCTCCAGAGAGACCTTATTGCAACCTGTTAATATTTAAAGGGGGCTTATAAGAAAGATGGGGACAAACTTTTTACTAGGGTCTGTTGCAATAGTACAAGAGGTAGTGATTTTAAACTAAAAGAGGGTAGATTTAGACAAGATGTAAGGAAGAAATGTTTTAGAGTGAGGGTGGTGAAACACTGGAACAGGTTTTCTAGAGTGGTGGTAGATGCCCCATCCCTGGAAACATTCAAGGTCAGGTTGGACAGGGCTCTGAGCAACCTGATCTGGTTGAAGATGTCCCTGCTCATTGCAGGGGGGGTTGGACTAGATGACCTTTAAAGGTCCCTTCCAACCCAAACTATTCTGTGATTCTGTGATTTTGCAAGTGCCATGTATTTACTTCTGTTCAGCATGCTGTATGAAAAGTCAGCCATCGTGCTGCCTGTTGACCCCAAGGTACATGCTGTCGTCATGACATTCAGCAGCACAAAGTTCTTCTGTAAGTGTCTGCTAATGGAAAACATTATCTTGCTTCAAGATCGATGCCATGGAAGCATTTGAATGCTCCATCCTCAAGAAGGCATCTCCAGTGCAGGCTAACTTGTTTCTCTAATATGCCCCTCTGTTAAATCAGGGAGGCAGAGGTCTGTCTCAGTAAGAGCGTGTTTATGGTAATGTGCTGGATTTAGATCCTGCATATTTAGATTGACATTGTGGGATGTTTAATTCTTTTTCTTTTGTGTGTATCTTAAATGAGACTTTTGAATTGGGTCTGATTTAAGCTTGGTGACCTCACTGCAGGTACCACTATTGAAGGTAGTAGATTATTGTGCTTCAGGGAGAAGGTTTTATTTTGTTACATACAAGGAAGTTTATTTTCAGCCTGAAGAGGTACTAGAACAAATTTGCATCACAGCAGGCTGTGTGGTGATGCCAGTGCATTATAATAAGCATGAGTTCTGTCTTTGTGGCTGTTGTCTCAACCTAGTGTGGCATTTTACAGAGACAGCCTCTACTGCTGCTATTTCTAGCACTGCTGCAATTTAAGTTCAACTACAAAGATCCCCTCATTCACGAATTTTTCTCTTACAAATTATATGAAAGTTAAACAAAATGTTTCTTAATGTTTTGCAGCTGTGAGCAGCGCAATTAGTTGCAGTATGTAAAAGTCCCTCCTTGTCCAGCCAGCAAGGAGTGACTTGTTCAAAAAGATTTTAAGATGATATTAATAAGCTTGCAAATTTTTATGGGTTGTCCCCACTACCTTCAGAACACCGTTTTTTAGTTGTTGAATTGTCATTTCAAAACCTAGATGATGCATGGGCTGAAGTCTTTTTAGCACTTATTCATTAAAGAGAGAAACCTGTGGCCAAATATAGTTGTAAAAACAAAAACGGTTTTAACTTAGTTTGTAAATTCCATGCCTTACTTTACATTAAAAAACCCCACCCTTAAGTGCATTTTTCTGTCAACTGTGAGCAAATTTCCCTTTTGCCTTCAGTGGAAAATAGTGCATTAAGTAGACAACTGCTGCAGCATTATAGGGTAATCAAAGTAAAAAGTCACTTCTTTTTTTTTTTTTTTTTTTTGTTTTTACTTTCTAGCCAGCAGATGTGAAATCCTGTACTGGGTGGCTGAAAAGTTGAAAGGGAAAAATAAATTATAATAAAACCCTGTATTCCCCATGCATGACGATTAGTAGCTGCCAAATGTGCCTTTTATCAAAGAACATCTGTAATATTTTTGAAAAGAAGGGTAGATGAAGGTAGACGATCAGGGGTGCATATTGCTGGAATTGCTTTGGACAAATTTGTTCGAATCTAATTCGGTATAAGTGTTTGGGGTTTTTTTGTGAAAAGAACAAATTTTTGGTTCCGATAAGTTTGCTCCAGTATGTGTGTACATTTGCCTTTAATGGCAAGTTATTTGCCAAAATAAGTAAATGTTAAAAGCTATGTCAGTCCAGTTGTAAAAAGAAAAAAAGAAGAAAAAACCAACACACACACAAAAAAAATAGAAGCGGTGAGCTTTAGCTGGCACATCTGATGACCTGTGTACGTAACTGTCTGTAGGTGATCTTTGTATGCTGTGTCTGCAGTGGTATTCAGATTGTATTTAAGTGAAAATTTTAATAGTGGCTGTTACCTTTTGGCATTAAAAGATATGTTCTAAAAATAATAATAATAAAAAGCCTTACGTATCCCAGAAGTGTACACTTTTGAATATGTAAAATACACTGAAAGTCCTTATAGTCTGAAACTGGCTTCCTTAAGTTTAAATACTGTGTGCTTTACATTAAGGACAGTTGTGAGTCTGCTACAGATATAGGTTTTGCTTGGGATAGTAAAATAGTAAAAGACGCAGTAGCTTGTGAGCAGAGGAACCATATGGAATAGAAGATGAGCAAGGTGTACATACAGCAGGGGACACAAAATAGGATCTTTTAACGGTTGTTCTCTGCCACAGGATTATTCATTGTAGGTGTTACTCCAGCTCTGCAGCAATCTGTTACAACTTACTGTGTCAGAGGATCTGCAGTCTATGGGTAAATACTGTCTCTTGACTTTTACTGTATGAATTTTTTAGGTAGGTAATTTCATCTAAGAGCCTACATCTCGTCTCCTTGTTGAATCAGATCACAGTAAATAAAGGGACATTACGTTTAGTATCTTGTATCCCACAATAGGCAGAACATCTGTGTTCCGAGAACAGAGTGAATAAATGAAAACCGCTCGCAAGTAGAAACTGCTTAATGCTCACAGTAGCCTCCATCTAATCCACCCCACAAAACCAAACTGGCCAAAGACAGTACCACACATGCCCCAGCTCCTCTCCTGTTTAGGCAGCAACTTTGTGTAGAGTTTGGAGAAACAACTGGATTCCTTGGCACTGGTCAAAGTGTTTTTTGCCTTTACCGAGGAATATTTGTACTTGTACAAATACATGACTTGTACTGAGGTGAAAATACTCTTAAGATCTTGTAGAGGAAGCCAGGATACGTTGCAACTCTGGGGAAAAAAAAATAGAAGGAAGTCCCCAAGTTATATAAACTTAGAAGTAGTCTTGGTTATGCTGGTTTAGAGGAATGAAGCGGTGTGAGGATACATTTGACCAGCACTGAAAGTCAAAGTTACCCATAATCTGAGGAGAAATTACAGTGGTGTGTACATCAGCGGAGGAGGCTCATGGGATTTTTTTGTGAAAGCTCGTGTGTCTGTAACAGAAGCAGCAGCAGGAGTAAAGGAGATGGAGGAAGGAGCTGAAGAAATGTCAGTGAGCTGCACCAACAGGATCTTGACCAGAAGCCTAGAGAGTGAGTCAGCTGAGTGCTGGGTAAGAGTCTTGGAACCAAGCGTATGGAAACAGCCTTCCCACGTGACTGTGTGTTGAAGGAAACAGGATTTTCTAAGTAATGTTGCCTCAGAAAGGGACCTGAGAAACGTGTTTCTTCTTTTAATGGATGCAACCTTATGGCTGATTCAGTGCAAAGGAGACGAGAGGATTATTTAAAAGCAACATTTATTTGGCACAGGAAGAAAAATAATCCAGAGCACACATGTACACCAAAGGTGAAGTTGGATCAGATCCTGCAAGAGGTTGTGTGTTTCTGTGTGGTGCCGAGCATTATTCATTCATTTTATTTACATTTGCAGATTCTGAGCAGGTACAAGGACATCTCAAATAATAAATATAGGCCTGGAAGTAAGAACTCATACAGGATCAGAAAGAAATAACAATCAATTCTGACCATGCCTTAAATCACTAAAACAGAAGCTAAAATCCACGTGCATTTTACAAGCAGGGGTCTGCCACTTTGGAAGGATTTCCTCACCCAGGAGATGTTAGCAGGTAGGTTTTTCCCTTTGTCCTGTTTCTGTCCTGGCAACTGCCTGGCAAGTGTGAGGAGCAAGTTTGTTCTATGAAGGACAGAAGTGTCATTATAGATGAGACCAAAGACACAAGCATCAGAGCCCTTGACAGCATCAGTGCATTAGAGTGGAAACTCGTCCATATTGATATAACTCTGATTCCATGGACAAACAAATAGGTCTGTCTATGGCTGATTCCTTTGCAGAGCAAACAGGCTTTGCTGATGCTTCAGTTACAAGTATCTTGCTGCTCTTAAATATTTCTATCCTGACCCTGCACTGTCTGACTGAAAGCTGCGAAGTCCTAGGAAGTATCTTTGTGATGCAGTGGCTGGTCAGTGTGGAGTGGCCCTGACTGGGAAGGGCCAGGGAATTTGTAATTTAATGAGGATGTGAGGGAGAGGGAAAGAGATGGAAGGTTTTTTGGTCATGAAAAACCTTAAATGAAAAAAAAAAATCTTCCCAGAATAGTTTCCAAAAGCTGGGGGGGAGCTCCTCTTTTTAAGGAGGAGAAATGGATTTTTGGGAACTATTTTGGGTCCAGTGAAATCTATGGGGCAGGTATCAGGTAAAACATTTTAATCTCTGGAGTTTTGCTTGGGCAATTTCTTGAAATGTTGGGAAAACTTTGATTGAGATAAAGGATGGATTTTGTCTGTTTTAAGTGGATAACCCTTAACACACACACACACACACACCTCTTCACCTCCATCAGAGGAGGAAAAGCAGATGGTAGATGCAGGTCAGTTGACACTATGGGAGAGCTAGAGGCCCTGCATCTGCAGTAGGTGTTAGCCACTGCAGACAAGGATACGTGCTTTGGGCCCTCCCTGTACCATTGCCACTGCCAGGAGAGCCATGCAGCATGATGGGTGCTCTTCTCTTGGCACCAGATTCAGTCACCCTTGCGCTGGTGTTGGGAGTCCCAAGCCTCTAATCTCACAACCTTGCATATTTCCCCTGAGACGTTGCTGTTGGCCCCACAGAGACAGTTCACAACCTCTTCAGGTGAAGCTGTTCTTTATGACAGACCAGTGTTCCAACGCTGCCAAAATAAGTTGATAAAACCACATTTCCTCTTGAAACTGCCCTCAGCATGCCCCAGCTTTAGCTAACACCATAGCCCTGTGCCAACGGTGCTTTTGCTGCTGGGGCGTGATGTGGATATTGCACCAGAGGGTTGTGTTTCTCTCCGTACTTTCTTTTTAACAAAAGCTATAGTCTTCTGCAGAGAACAGCATTACTGAGGGTTTGTCATGTTGAGATGCAAGGAGGGTGGCGTATGTGTGGCCTTGTTGTGGGAGGAAGAGTATCCTTGCACAAGAAGGAGGGCTTATGACTTTGAACACGGGGCACCATCAACTTTCCCGCCCTAGTGCCTCAATTTTAGCCAGAGCTGCTCCAAAGCAGGGTGCTGCACGTGATGGAGTTTGTAAGGTGATGTCAGGCCAAAGACAGTTAGCAAAGAGTATTTCAGGTGCATTGCAGACCAGGAGCCAGGGCAGTGGTTGACTGTGTCAGTGTCTGCATTGATCCACAGTGGGGATAGGGTGAAGAAGAGTCTTTGTCTCTTGTGGCAGGCCCTGGGCTCAGCCTGCATCACCTGCCTGGAGACACAGGCAATTCCGACAGCAGGAGCAGGGATTCATACAGCAAGAGGCAATTCAAGAAACAGGACGCCGCATTAAAGGTGAAGGAGGAGTGATGGAAGTCCAAAAGAAAGGATGCTGCTGATTAAGCAGTACAAAGCCCAGGTGCTTCAGCTGATGCTTATTAGACCTTCTCAGACCAGCAGGGTAATGCAAGCTGGCCTCCTGGAAGACATCTTTGATGGTGGTTTTTCTTTAGAAAGTGGAAGAAAGGGGAATTTCAGACTTCTGGCCAGGATGCCAAGGCTGCAAAGGTAACCCCTCTGTTGTGGGTGAGCCCAAATTAGACCTGGCTTGAATTTGGAAGAGCAAAGATGTATGGCAAATCAAGCAGCATTGGGGGATGAGGGGGAGGAGAAGATAGTGGGATTCGGCCAAAGCTTTCCAAAACTCTGAGGAAAGTTAAGTCAGGCAGGGGTAAAAGCTAGCAAGTTCCTGTGCTTAATGGACCTGCTGGCTGAGCTCCACTTCAACCCATAGCCTGGCCCTGCCCTGTGCTAGGAAGAGCAGGATGGGTTTGTAAGGCAGTTGTGACAGTCTCCTCTCCCCCACCCCTCCACCTACTGTGTTAGTCAGATCTTGGGGCCTCGCTGTCTGTCTCCACCCTCAGGGACCTGGGGAAGCACTGTCACGCTTAGGTTGTGGCCTGCCTTTTTTGGGGCTGATTATTTCTTTTTGAAGAGCTTGCGGAAGGAGCTCCGGAAACCCCCCTTGGGCTCGTGCCGCGGGTTGTGGTCGCTGAAGGATGTTTGCTCATTGTCATCCTTCTGGCAGAACCTGGTGTTGTCTTCTGCATGGAGCTCCTAAAAGGGAAAAGACAATTTAACCAGCATTTGCAACCTCACATCCTTGTCCCCTTCTCTCTCTCTCTCTCGCTCACTCGCTCTCTCTGTGCTAGGAGGGACCTGGTGGGTGAGGAGGTGCTGGCAAGGCTGGGAGACAACAGGTCACTTGGGCCTCGGCAGCACTGGTACCTCTGCAGAGAGCTTGTTGCTGGCTCTGAGGCAGTGGCAGAGGATTGGAGGGATGAGCATTGTTAGAAGGAACTGGAGCCTTCCTTGCTAAGCTTTTTGTTTAGGGGCAGCTTACTTGCCCCTTTTGCCAACAAGGGAGCAAGCCAGCATAGGGAGTTGAAGGAACTTCCCACCCTCTCCTTGCTTGTGAGCTCTGTTTACCCTAGAGTAGGGAGGCTTCAGGCTTCTTGAGCTGATATGGTGTGAAATACTCTTCTGTTGGCTCTGCTGCTGCCTGGTTTTATATCTGTGGGCAGAAGGCTTCATTAGCACACACACCTGGCAGTAAATGTGCCACTAAAAGATCTCTACCTCTTTCAGGAGAGTGCCGAGTTCCTCTCAGCAAGGCTCTGGACAAGTCCTTTTCTCCAGTTCTGCCCACCACTGCCACAGTGGTCTCCTTTGCTCTGTGGGGGAGAACGTGTCCTGCAGTTCTGGACTAGCTCCACACCTGTACCCTGCTGTGAGCCATAGGTCTGTGCAGGTCAGTGCCAAAGAGCTCACAGGGTCCTGTTTCTGGGGGGGCTGTGTCACCATGGCTCTTCTCCATCTGCCTCATCTCTGCTCAGCTGTCCACCACCTCCTTCACTCACTAGACTTTTTTCTCTCTTTTCCTTGCTGCCTTTTCAGTCAGGCTATTGGAACCTTCCTCCCATCATCATCTGCATCTACAGCCTCATCCACATCTTGCCTCATTTTAAAAGGAAAGTGTTTCTCCAGGCAGCACTGAGAGAACTAGCTAAGCACCTCACGGCACCCTTGGCCTCTTCCCCAGGAAGTGTGAAGAGCGTCTTCCCCCCTGACTGTGGCAGCTCAAAGCTGACTCTGAACAGGCACTGCAGACTACAGAAGCACTGTTTCTGCAAGAACTGGTGTCCCTGAAGGGCTGGAGTGCTGCCTGCCATTCCAGCGATTGTCTGAGGGACATGGTTGCTGGGCTCTGTTTTCATACAGACTTTAGCATGGGTCTATGATCCATGCAACAAACACAGGTGAAACAAACCCCATGGACCAGATCTTTACTGGTGTAAATGGTCTGAGTTTGGCCGAGTCATACTGGTTTACACTGATCTGATAGGAAATTCACTGGTTTTCTTTAACCCAGCACTCCTCACAGGGGGTGGAAAGGCACCTTTTTAACTGGATGCCACCCTATAGCACTAATTTCAAACAGCTTTGCACATACTTAGTGACCCTGATCAGATACAGCATTTGCTTGTGAGGGAAGCTCAGTGACAGCTAGAGACACACAAGAGGCTAGCTTGTCTCAAGACTGTTCTAGCTGTCACTCAGCCAGCTGTGTGCCTCCAGCCCATGGTTGTCCCTGGGAAGATATGTGTGAAAAGGAGCTGTCTTGTCCCTCCCTTGGGCATGTACATGCAGATGAGAACTTTGAATGTCTGGACTTGGAAGCTATTTTGGCATGTTCTGCCCTAACTGTATCTTTCTCCTGCTGCTGCTGCTTCTGCACCACCACGTGCCTGGGTTTGTTTTTTTTTTTTTTTTTCCTCCTCCTATTTAAGCCTCCTTACTTCCAAAAAGCTCTGTTTTTCACCCGCTCCTCTCTGCGGGGGGAAGTAGCTCCTTTGGGAGCTTCGAGATGAGGCTGAGATCATGTGAGGCTGGACATTCCTCTCCTGCTTCTGCTGCAGCCGGCTCCCACTGCTGCTCCGTGTGCTGTAGAGTCTGGTGTTCATGCCCTCAGCGCTCCTCGGCAGCTCCTTCAGAGACCTGCTCAGCTGCTTGCCTTTGCTGTGGAACATCTCACGCTTGTAAGTACTGCTGCTTACAGGAGTGCAGCTCTTAGGCAATGGCTGTAAGGCATGATCTGTCCTCTCTGGTTCTGATGTGAAGTTAACAGGCCTAAGGAAGCAAATGTCTAAGCTGGACTCGGAAGAGGCTGGGGAGCAATTCTCAAAGAGAGCGATGTTTTGGAAGGCATCATCTTCATAGGGACCTGGCAGGGTGAAAACCTCCCCAGGGTAGTCGAACTCTTCGTAGCTTGGTGCAAAGTTCCTCGCATCCTGCAGCAGCTCCACAGAGGTCCTGATGGCTCTCTCGGTGTTTCCCACTGCATCAGCTGGTGGTGCTTCATACTCCATTTCAGGGATGGATTGTAAGGGGGCTGTCAGAGCCTTGAGTTCCTGCTCTGTGAGCTGAGAGGATGCAAGGATGTTCTCTGGCCTCTCATGTTTTCTACTTTCCATTTCCCAGTCAGGGGGCTTTACAGCCTGGATGTTCTCGATCACGGTTGGCTGGGGTTTCTTCATCTGGGGCATCAAATGCCTTAAAAATAAGAAACAAAACAAAACAAAAAAACAGAAGGAAGTGGACTACTAAAGGATGACCAAGAGACAGCGTGACAAGCCCCTTGCCCCCCTCACTCCTCCAGACCCATTCTCTTGCTTTTAAGGCCAAAAGGTATTTTCATATCTTGGAGAACAGTAACAGACCTGCCACTAATAGAAATTGCCTGGCTGGGTTAGCAGGAGCAAACTTGCAGGGGTAGAACTGCTTATTCAGTACCTTTGGCTGACTTTTGTACTCTACACCATGAAATTAATAGAAACTGAGATGAGAAGCCAGCTGTTCCATCTTTCCTGTTCATCTGCATTTTGGATTTTTACTTTCCTTCTCTTTCTGTAATGTAGGGCCTGTGGTCTGATTGTCTTTTCAGGTGAACAAGGTTCCTCTCTTCGGTAGGGTGACTCTGTCCCCAGAAGTGTGTCAGGAGTACTTTGAGGGCTCCTACCCTCTGTGTGTTCCAGGTAAGTCAGCAGAGAGTACTGCATTGGATGAGGGTGTGTACCTCCATGGCCCTTAACAAACACTAGTTATGAAAGTCCCACTGCTGCCATCTGGGGACATAATGACGGACTGGGGGAACAGAAACCTTGTGATGTTCAAGATCTGCAGAGCTCTGCATCTGGGGAAGATAACCCTATGCATCAGACCAGGCTTGGAGATTTGAGATGGGCAGCAGCCCTGCTTTGAACTTGGGGTTATAGCCAATGCCAGGATAAAGATGAGCTGACAGCATGTTCTCATGGCAGACAAGGCAAACCCTGACCTGAGCTGTATTAGGAGCTGCATGGCCAGCTGAGCCTGGGGAGTTATTTTCCCCCTTTCTGTTCAGTGCTGATGATGCCCCACCTGGACCCATGCTGGATGCTCAGTTCAGGATGAATGTGGGGAAATGTGGGAGGCAGCAACTGAGGCCGCCAAGGTGCGGGCCTGGAGCATCACATCTGTGAGGGGGAGTGAGATTGGCTTGGGTAGTCCGGTGAGAAGGAGGCTAGGGATTGATCTAATAATGCTGAGGGCGACTCAGAATGATGAAGCCAAACTGTTCTTGTTAGTGTCAAACGATGTAAGGAAGCACAATAGCCACAAATGGCTGACATTAAGAAAAAAGGCAAGTCTACTCTGCTTCTCTGATCGTCATCTCAGTTGGCTAGAACTGGGCAAAGATTGCCAGGTGCTACCAGTAGCCCTGTCTTTCTTGAATTAGTCTTGTGTCTTTTTGAACCCATTTGTACTTGCATCTGGTGGTAGTGAGTCCCATCATTCAATGACGTGCTGTGTGGCAAAGTGCTTTTTTTTGCTAGTCTGAGGTCTTGGTCATATTTCCTAGCTCTTGTAATGTTGACAGTGAATAATGCGGACTGTTACTATGCACATCACTGTCACGCTTACACAAATAAATGTCCTCACTGGTACCTGTTAAGACAGCTAGCAAGAGCATAGACAGCCCTGGGTAGAGCTCTGAAATGTTTCCTGCTAGTAAGCCACGTGTTAGTGGAAGGAGCCAGCCCTTCATCTCTCTATGCATACACAGGGAGCAGTCTGTAACTGCCTAGTATCACTGGTATAGTATAGGTGAGAAGAGAGTTTTCAGCCTACTTTGAAAGCCTTCTACTAGGACAATAGGCTTACGGGGTTGTCGTGCCAGATGAAGGTGCTGGTGGGAATGACTGTATTGTCTCTTCAGAGTGGATCCCGCTGTCTCGGATAGATGTTGCACTGGGTGTTGGAGAAACCTCTTGGCTAGTACACTGGGAGGTGAGACCTTTGTACAGCTTCACGAGGGATGACCTGAGGGAGGAGAAATCCATCGTCGTGCTAAGAAATAAGGCAGGGAATGAGCACGATCATGTAGAATCACAGAAAACAGGGCTGGGAGGGACCTTAATATTCCCGTTCACCTCTTCCCACCCCAAGGAAGGACCTGTTCCACCTAGTCTGTCCCAGTCACCAGGGTGTCCTGCTTTCTGTCCTGTTCTTAATGCCTCTCCTGATAGCAATCCCTCCCCAGCAGTCCGCTCCAGCCCTTTACCACCCTCCATATTTGGAAGCTTCCCTTGAAGTTTGATCTTGTCCTACTCTCCCAGTGAATCATCACAAGGAGCAAAGGCAAACAGACTTTGATTTTAGTAAAAAGTCTTGATTTCAAAGAACTCTTCTAAACCCCAACTTGAGAATCTACATTCAGGGTCATTTCTATCACAGTTCATCTCAAACAGGTTATGGGAGGCTTTTGTTTCTCCCACCCCACTTCCCCAGTAAAATAAGATAACACTATTCTCCATCTTAGCCTATGAGGGCTTCAAGCAACAGTCTTGGCATTCCCCAGGGCCCCAAGCTGCCAAAGCTGCTAAATCCCCATGCCTTCTCCCACTGGAGAGTGACTTTGCTATCAGCTTAAGGAATCAAATTTCTCATGAAACATGTGGCTGCTATGTTTAGAAGGATTAAACTGATTTTCCTTTCATTCTCAGAGTTAGACAGAAGGGCCCACCCCAAATCTGACCTCAGTTTGGAGGACAAATGGCAATAGTGGGCCTTCTCCAGCATTCATATGCAAAGGGCTTTGTTTTATTTCAACAGAGCAATGTGCCTGTTGATCTTGCCTGGACCTAAACCCCCTGTTTCCAGGCTTCCCCCACCCCTCCCTTTCCCTGGTGATGGGGAGAATGAGATTATGTTATGCTTACTTTTTCAGCTTTTTCCTCTTCTGTATAAGCAGGTCTTCATTGCATTGGAAGAGGAGGCTATAGTGTGAGATGAAAACCCGGAGGCGCTGCACACACACCAGCAGCAAGTAGTAGTCAGGATGCTCTTGCTCCGTGAACTTCAAGACATTCTGGGGCACAGAGGAGAGCAGGCTGTTTGGAGGATGTCCTAACCCTTTCTGGGGAGAAGGTACTATTGGGACCATGGATTAGTCCTCTGGAGTGCCCATGGCATTGCCCTGCGGGAGCATGGTGGGAGCTCTTCTAGGCAGCACCAGTTTCTGAAGGACTTGGACAAGGTCTGCCTGCTGCTGCTCCAGTGCAAATACACAAGTAACCACTGTAAATGTAATCATGGGATGTGTGGGTGATGCACTGGTTGATCTATTATTTTTATAGGGCTTGCTTCCTTTGTCATTTGCCTTGTCTGAAATGTTTTAGTACAATTCAGATAACCCTCCTGTGAGCCAGAACTCTCTTTATCAGCAAGCTCTGTGTAGGAGGGATTGTTGGGCCCTAGGAACCTCTAGCCCTCTCAGTCTTTCGGCTAACAGGCATGTGGACCACTCAGCAGAGAGGCCAGGTCTGTTACAGGAGTTAGGTCAGAGCTTACAGTAGATGTGCCCCATCTCCTGTTCTCCCAGAGCAGCAGGTAGCAGAGCTTTTGGCTTCCCAGGGAACAAAAGTTGTTTCTGTCAGGCCAAATGGAGAAACTGGCAAATAGAAGCAAGCTTCAGGTGAAAATGATGAAAATTAAGCCATTTTCAGCTGGCTTTCCCTTTCAAAGTTGGAGGTTTTTTTGTTTTTTGTTGGGTTGGGGTTTTTTCCAGAGAGCCCACTGTGTTAGCCAGAAGCCCTGTACCTGTATAGGCCTGAGTACCAGCTCTGAGTTAAGTCACATGTTGTGATAAGAGTTCAACAAGATGGTTTCCATCCTGGGGCCCTACCTGTAGATGAATAAGGTATTCAGGGATTCGCTGGACTATATGGAAGAACAGAATGTAGAGATCAGATTTGATTTCTTCTTCTACCTGAAATAGAGGAAGCAACTTCAGAGTCTCTCCCACCCATAAATCATGTCTGTTTCTAAATGGCTCTGGGGTTTAATGAGTAATTACGCTGTAAGTAGTTATAACAGTTCACAGGAGCATGCCAGTCAAGTGGCAGTTGTGTGTGACAATGCACCGGTCTTCGTCTTGCTTCTGGAAGGGATATTTGCAACTCCTTCCACCAGCAATACTAGTCCTAAGGATGAAATTTCTTTGGTCGGGGATTATCTATGAGGGACGCTCAGCCTAATTACGTAGGAGCGTATGTTTAAAGTGCACTAGTTAAGTTTCATTGAAACCCCAGGTAGATACTGTTGTTCAGAATTAAGTTCTTAGTTTAGGCCCAAATGAATTGAAAAAATGAGATTGACTTCTAAATTAAGAAGCAAGCTAGTGTGGTTTAGTTATGGCACTTTAAAACAACCTTTATATTTAACTTTCCAAGTTTAAACCAAGAATCAAGGATGTGAGACCAAGTACCTGAAGCTGAACAGCAGAGACTGATTTCTCTCTAAAGTACTTACAGGCTCACTGGTCTCCCTGTTTGGATGAGTCCTCCATTGTCCAGGAGACACTTTTTGCCTGGGACAGGTTTGGATAGCATGTCCATAGGCAAACTTTCTGGGAGGTCTGATCTGAGGCGTTATATCATGCCACAGCAGAAATATAGCTTTGGTTACACACAGTGATGAACAAGTTAAAACTGCCTTTTGTAGGTGCATGTCAGCCATGGCAACATTCGGAAAACGCATTCGGTAACAAAACAATTGGATTGGCAGAAGAGTCCTATCGTGAACAGGCATAACAGGAAGAGATCCAGGCTTGCATATTGCCCTTATGTGTCTGTGAAGCAGGCAGGAAGTTTACCTCCTTCAGGATCACCACATGGATCAGAGAGATGCATTCTGGCAGGTCCCTCAGGTAAGCAACATAGTAGTCCAGAAAATTATTCTTACAAAAGGAAAAAAGAAAAGAACAAAGAAACATAAGAGAGATTTTTGGTCATAGAGCCAGCCAGAAGAAGAAACTGTTGATTCCCTACCATCACTCCTGGGAGCTCATCAGTGCAGCAGAGCTGCTAACTGTGTGAAACTTTCAGGGCTTGGGACTTCTCAAGAAAGGCTGTTTAATAAAATGTGTTCAACTGTTAAGCGTAGTGCATAAAACTTTATAGCAGATGGGAGGGGTAGAGAGGCTGGGGAGGAAGAAGCTTTTCTTATTTAAGACTCTCTTGAAATTTATAAAGCATCAGATGAGTTTTACACATCCTTCCAGGAGAGGTCCCACTGCTTGCCAGGGGTTGGGCAGACCTTCACCCTGAGAAGGAGGTGCTGTTTTACTTGGGGCTACAAACCATGTAGGATAAGGGGCCTGCCCACCCGCTTGTCATAACTCTGAGCAAAGTGTATTGGGGAAAGGGAGCATCAGAAACATGCTCTTTTCACACCCTCGCTGTGAATGCAGGCATCCAAGCTGTCAAGGCTCACGTGTGGTTCCTGCAAACAAAGTCTAGGTCTCTTGCATTTATTAGAGGGCTGTGGTGGCTGCATGCCCCCAGGTGGATCTGGCATGTGTGCTCCCTGACCAACCAAGTACTACAACACAGGGGCTGCCATACACCAGGGCTCTGCTCAAAGGAGGCTGGCTGAAAGCTCTTACCCTCACCACAGCTTCACAGCACAGCCCCTCTGCTGCAAGGTGTCTCGGCCCCCCTGTGGGCCAGCAGCACAACATCATGAATCATAGCAGAAGAGTCCAGAAAGGTCTGTAACATACCTCATCATTTGTTAACTTCAGGAAGATGTCTCCTAGGATCCCTTGTCGTGGCCAGCTCAGGACTCGCTCCTGTAGAGCGTGAAGTAAATCGACATGCTGCTGGACCAGGTACCGCAAAGAGTTAGGGAAGAAACTGAAGGGAGATGATGTTAGACTGGTTACACAGAGCAGAAGCTCAGCCCTAAGAATGTACGTGAAGTGTGTGTTCATGGGTGGTCAGCACAGGCTTGCTTTAAACACAGATATTATTAACTACTTTTATTGGAGTCCTGGGTGCACCAGGAGGCCCTGTTTTGGCTGCTATGTACATGCAGATACCCTCACTAGTAGGCTATTATTGCAGTGTTTTGAAGGCTTCTTAGGCTGACTCTCCAGTGCGTTGTGTGGCTGATCAGAATATGCAGAACTAAAAAGCCCAAGGCAATGCTGCTGTGGCTAAGGGAGCAGGACCATGGTGCCGAGCCATCCTATAGAGTGCTTGGAGGGGATCTCCCCAGCTTTGCATGTTGTCTCATTTGTCAGACCCTTTAACAAGGCAACCCTTTGATGCAGAGCTGGTCAAAATGTGCTTCTGCCTTTCTGTCATTTCATGCTGATTTCATACAGAATCAGAATGATGTCAGATATCAAAATATTTTGCCAGATAGAAAGTCCCAGGGAAAAAGAGTAAAAATAAAAACTCACTTTGGACTATCATGCTTCAATTTGAACTGTGTGCGTCATGTAACTGCTTAAATGAGTCCACATCAACCCATGTACCACATGTCCCATAGTGGACTTCTGTCAAATGACTCCTTGGATCAGTGGAAAGAGCCAAAAAAAGAGAGACCTAGCAAGGACTGGGCTCCCCAAATGTGCTTAGGGGCTGGGAACTCCAACGCCAAAGCTGAGAGAATGAGGAGAGATGTAAGAGCTATCCCATCCTGGGAACTAAGGCAGCTGCCACAGAGGATGGCCTTTGCCAATAGCTGGGTTTAACTGCTAAGCTAGGTCAGTCCCACTGGTCTTGTATCTGTATCTAAATACGTGTGTGTCTGTATATATCGATACCTGATGCATGGCAGCCACTAGCCAGGGGCATATGCCCACAGCAGCTTCTAGAGCTGGAGCTGTGAACTGGGAGAAACAGGCAGTGAATGCACAAAGCTTTGTTCCCACCTGGGCAGGAGGCATGCAAAAGAATAGGAGACTGATGGGACTCAGAAGGAGACTGAAATGAAATAGTAGTGAAACAGTTTGGTATGCAAGGTGGACAAGATGCAAGGGCAGGCAGGAAAGTCTAATCACTGCAAAAACCTTCCAGTGCCTCCAATTTTCAACTAGAAATAAGCTCTAAGTGTTCAAAGATCTCTGTGTGGGTGAAAGAAAACTGAGAAAGAGGATGATGCAGAAAGGATATTGACTGAAGAAAACTCCCCAAAAGAGAGAGCACACTAAATCAAATACCTTCTCTCTTTGGTGCTCCTTTTCACATCTGGCCCTTGCAACGTGGCCTTGATCTTCAGGATTAGGGAAAGGTTGATGACATACTTCCTTTCTGACTCCAGCAGCTCCAAAGCGATATTCTGCCTTTTGGCTTCCAGAAGATAATGGTTAAGTTTAAAAATAAAGAAATGCTGACCTCAAGGACAGCCTCATGTTAGACTGGTGATCTGACATTAAATCATGAAAGCTGAAATTGTTGAAAAGTGACACCAATGTCTTGTTTTTATGTGTCTAGTTTCCTCAAAATACAAAATTCTAGCCTGATGCTACAGCATGTCCCAGACCTGACTGGAGCCACGGTTTGCTAAGAAAGCTCCAAAGCAAATATGTTTTCCTCTCTGAATACCTTATTTTTTTGTCCTAAGAATAACAAAACGAGCAAAGGCAAAACTCATACCAGTGATTCACATCCAGTTTCCTGCCAAATTAGAAGTTGTGTTTTTCACCTGCTTAAGCAACTACACTGTCACAATCCCGACTACATCAGTAGTCTGAACCTGCCAGGTCTTAGAAAGGAGAACAGTTGTCCTGCGTGCAGAGCGATTCTATCAATGGCACAGACCCGCAAATACAGAGGCCAGAAGTCTTGGAGACTGAGGCCCTGAGACATGCCCCCCAGCAGGAGAAACTGGCTTGTGTGTCTCCCTCTGTAGAAGCTGATTACCGACCAGCTCACACCAGATGTAAACGCAGCTTTGAGCCTCTCTAGCCAGAGTTTTCCACTCTGTCCTTACCAGCCAAAGAGGGTTCGCATATAATGTTGTCTGCTGAGCTGTATCTGCTTTGGCCCATGTCTTTCCCCCTCTCTGGTTGCTCTTTGGAAATGTACTCATCACCCCAGTCCTTGGTGTCCTTAGGCTGCTTCCACACTGTTGATGGCAGATGCACTTTTGACTGCCCCTCTGTTGTCAAGGAAGGCTTGAGGCTGTCGTCTGTCTCTATGGTTGCTCCTGCAATGACAAACAGCTGTATGGATCTCAGTTGACAGGTTATGCTACAGCAGGCAGTTAACCTGCATTATTTTCCATTTGAAGTAATGGAAGGAGAGTTTGAAGCATTCTCTGTGCTTCACAAGGGCTGTAGTCTTGTAGTGTTAATTTACAAACAGAAGTGTAGTCGGTGAGCACTTTGGCAGAACAAGGTTTACACTCTTCCAGCATTTATTTTCAGGCCAAGTAAGGACCAAAATCAGACACACATTAGAAAAGAAAACACATATATTCCAAGTATGGTTGCACTTCAGGGTTTTGGGACACCTCAGGACTTGATAATATGACACTTATTCGCAGGTATTGTAGAAACAAAGTGTTATAATTTGGATTTAAATGCCATTCTCAATGGATGCAAACTGTCATAGCTCTTAAAATTTTTGTTAGTGTGATGTGATTTTACAGCAGCAGCAGGACTGCTGGTCTGAGGCTCTTAAATCACAGAGAAGGCAGGGGAGGGTGCAGGTGTATTAGAACCATTGGGCTGGAATTGCTTTAATGCAAATACTTTGAATTTGGGTTGCAATGAACCATTTTCCCTAGCTTTCGCTCTTTTTTTTTTTTTTTCTTTCCAAGTGGATTCAAGGAAAGGATCCATCCAGAACAGTGAGTGCTTCTAGTGAACAGTGCAAACATCTAATGGTTGTTCTCATGTGTCCTTTTGCTGGCCAGGATCCTTAATGTCCCCTTCTCTTCTGACCAATTTTTATTTTTGCCAGAAAAACTCCTCTGTTGCTATTCAGACATGTCTACAAGGAATCTGGAGGCTGGTGGGCAAATAAACAGCTCACCAGTTCAACCGGTGTGTGGTCACTGCAAAGACTATTTCTTCCCAAGTGGCAAAATGGCACTCATTATTCTTTGCCATATCAGTAAGCTTCAATTCTTCCTTTCTGCAAAGGCACTTAGAAGCTACAAAAGGAGCAGCAACAGGGCTTTCCCTGCCAAATATCGATCCTTTGCATTGTCTGTCAAGTATCTGGCACTTCAGGGATGCAGCTTTGCCCTCATATCTCAACTGCAGGTATGAGAATGGAGGTACATGGCAAAGTGAGAGACATTCCTGTGAAATGTGTTTCCTGAAAGCATTTCTTCAGTGCAGTAAAACAAGCACTCTAACTGAATCATTGTCCCACTGTTTTTTGACAGTTCAATATTTTCCTACCTGGACCTCCTATGACTTTCACACCTCCTTCTCCCATCGGCATGATCCTGGTGTCAGACACTGTGGAAGAACAAAGGGAAACTTTACAAGAGAAAACAGCTGTAGAGCAGGCTTCCTCCTGCCAAGCCCAGTCAGTGTGGTTAGATCCTCCAATCTTTCACTTTTTTGCTGTGGAAACATCCCTGTTAGATCCTCCACTAAGGAGGATCTGTTGTGGCTCTTGTCGTGATCTTTGTTTCAGTACCACCAGCAGGCAGGCTAATGTGGAGGTCCCTGTTGTGGTTGGTGCTGTATGACTGCAGAGGAACGTGAGCATTCTTGGCTTGTCCTTGCTTAGTAGGTGCATGTTGGGTAGAAGGCACTCAACAGGCAGAACAAGAAGATGGAGGCCTGATACATATACAGGGCTGCCATTTTGAGTGGAAGTGATCTTACTGAAGAATGGAGGGGTGAGATGACTGGAAAGAAAGGGGCGGTTGGGAGAAGTGAGTGAGAGAGGTGAATGTGCATGAGGGATGTGAGGGAGATGGCTAACATACCACCTCAGAGTAGGGCAGAGGGGGGCCATGACTGGCTAGATTGTAAGCAGAACAGAGTAGAAAACAGCACATGGTTTTCATGCAATCTCTGCCTTTGTTGACATTTTAAATGTATATATTTTTAGTGTCTTCCTATCTGAACAGCAAGAGAGCGATAGACCAGTTTAGACTCCCAAAGTTAATTATAGAAAAAAAGGCTCCGGTCCATCACCTTTTCTTTGATTCCAGCCTTCACAAGTGTTTGCCGATTGACAGTGTTTTCCTGGTCAAGCTGTAACCCTAACACCACAGGCTAGCAGCTTCTGCAGCTAACAAGGGGCAGTGATTCTCCTAGCAGTGTGTATATACAGGGAGCAGTGACACCAGTAGCCTAGTGTGTGTATGTACCAACTCCCATGTCCCCTTGTCAAATCAACCACTGGTATGGCCCCTTAATGACACCAGGTCTTCTCTCTCAACCCAAACCTTGTGATCCTCCTTTCTGTGCCCAGCACAGAAACAAGTCCACAGATTGTAGTATTTTTACCTGGAGCTCCTACTTGGTTCTGTGTCTGTGCCACTAGGATTACAGGGAAGAAGATCCAGCCTGCTTCCCTTTCCTTGCAGGAGGCAAGCAATGGCTTTTTTGAACAGTGTTCACAGAGCAGCATCTCCTGAATCCAGGCCAGCACCAAGGTTGCTATCCTGAGACACTGTGTCGAGGTGTGTGCACAGACCCAGGAGCAGTGCTGCCGAGGGGAGCACCCCCATTCTTTTTTTGTGCAGCTGGCACCTGAGGAAAACTTGGGTGTCCTTTTACCCTAGTGACCTTTTTCTGGATTTTTTCTTCCTGAGGAAGGCACTGCATTTGCCTACTCTATTTCCTACCTTTCTCGTAAGTCACGTTGTGCAAAAGACTTGTAAAATCTTCATTGATCAGCACAGGTTCTGGGAGGTTAATGGATCGAAACGGGCTGCCCTGGAGAGGCGTTGGCACTGTCTGTGACCCATGATCATCCTTCTGTGCTCTTCTGTACAAATACAAAGAATGAGACAGTTGGAAAGTATGACTGCTACAGGTGAAGCTCCTACATTACAGTTATTGCAGATGTCAGTGTAAGTGCAAGCACAGAGTCAGGAGTAGGACAACTCCAGCAGAGACCAGGAAAAGAGTTGGCTTTGATAGAGTTGGCTTTGTTGGAGTTCATGAACAATGTTCTGGAAGTAACTTCCACTGGCTATAGTAGAAGGTTATTTCAGATCTGTTCTTTTGCAGAGCATATTTCATCTAATTAAATGGCTTAATTAGCTAAGGGGCTAGCCTAGATTTGCAAAGTGTTTGCATTCAGGCAGCTGTACACCCATCATGAAAAGTCTGTTTTCAGAAGGAGGCTAATCAGGGCCAACGTGGATGAGCTCTCTGCTTCATCACAGCAACAGTGTGAAAACGTGCTCCTGCACGGCCCTGCTCAAAGAAAAGTCTGGTGACGGGAAAGCACCATCAGGAGCCTGCTGAGTCCTGCATGCTGGGAAGGGGAAAATGCAGTGCTATTTCTGGATGGGGGCGGCTTAGC
Organism: Balearica regulorum gibbericeps; assembly: GCF_011004875.1. NCBI lineage: Eukaryota > Metazoa > Chordata > Aves > Gruiformes > Gruidae > Balearica > Balearica regulorum. Next base: position 113,606,554 of record NC_046186.1, read on the forward strand.
AATAGCTTGTAATGGTGAAGACTCCTGACTTTCAACACATCTCTAGCAGGTCTGTGTGTTTCACCAAGCCCTGGTTTCCCTGAGAGCTGCTGGGGCTATTTTGCTGTTGTAATCCCAGTGAGGTGTTGGTGGTTTTCTGCTATGTTTGCTCTGTGGGGTATGTGTCTAAAAGCCTGGGGTGAACTGAAGGCTAGAGCTTCCAGTAATAATCAGGGTTGATACACATGTCCAGCCAGGAAAAGATTAAGAAATTAAGCTATAAGGAAAGGAACAAAACAGACACCACTGCTAATTAGCACTTCTGGAGCCCTGGAGTTTGGGCCCTTACTTAGCTTTCACTTTCCGTGATTCCCGCCGCTTCTCTTGCTGCAGCTGCTCAATTTTCTGTTGCATTTCCTCCTGCTTGGCACTGATTTCTTCAATCATTGACTTGGCGTCGCTGAGCTCCTCCTGAGAAACAGGCAAAAGTACAGCATTCCCAGTGTGCCCATCAGCCTTACATAGCACAGCTTTGAATGCTGGCTGGCATGCACTAGAGATGCTTCGGGGTGCTGCAGAGAGGGGCTCTGTGATTAGACACTCTTCCTTTGCAAGTCCAGTGCATGTAATACATGCCAAGCACAGCATGGCAATCCTTAATTCAACTACAGGCATCTCACCCAAGCCAGCGTGATGTCACACGTTTAAGGCACTGGTGGGAGATGGAGACATCCACCACTAGTTGGAAGCACTGGGAGGACTCCTGCCTTTAATGGCATTTGGAGGTGGGCCTGAGGAAGCATGTTTCCCTTTGCAGTTCTCCTGCATGTGTATTCACGTGTTGCACTTGGTTCAGATCCCAGTGTGATCATTTGCATGTATAAGCTTTTGCCAGTCAAGTCTTGGAGCTGCCTTTTTAGCCTGGTTTCCTAAGGAAATGAAGGCCCTCTGTAACCTCCCTGTCAGCACGTCCTCCCTCAGGCAGTTTCAACCAAGTCTTACTTGGATGTAGAGCTCTCTGATGCATGAAGTTCCTGCAGGTTTTATCAATGTGAGCAGCAGGATGGAGGAGAGAGACTCAAGAGTTTCTTGTAAATCAAAGGGGAGGGATTTTCCCCAAGCAAGGAGGTGGCATCACTGGGACTTCAGCGTTTGGACAGTCAACATGGGCATGAGGCAGAGGGAGAGCAGCCTTTACCCCTCCTGTTGCTTGCATAATTCCTTGTATCTGGGTTTTAAAACCCTTTTTTCCCCCATAACAGTGTCCTGGATAACCCTGCCTCTGTTTGCTTTGAGACCTCTGCCATGTACCCTTAGACTTCTTGTTGTCTCCCTTGCTCATCTGGGACCACAGGGCTCCTTTTGCCTGGTGCCATCCATCTCTCCCTGTCACAGGGTCAGTAATGGACTTTCCAGTAAGCAGCCCTCTTTAACTTCACAAAGTATTATTGACTCAGCAAAACCCATGGGGAAAATTTACCATAAAAACAATAACACAGTTCCTCTGCCTGCCTCCTCACAGGCAGTCATCCAGTTTCTGCGTGGAGATGCTGGCTGGTTTAAAGTGTACATCAAGCCTTCTTGCTAGGCTCTCTCTCCAGTCCTTTGTCTTTATCCTCTTGGGCCGGATCAAACCAGGCAGCACTTCCTCCCAGCCGTGTGGGAATGCAACTTCAAAGGGCTTTAGGGTTTTGTGTTAATTCCCTGCTCCCCAGCAGCTTTGTTTCCTGCAGGAAATGCAGGAGACCTGACCCAGGGAGAGGTATGGCACAGTGGCCCGGTGGCAGCCTGTGAACAGCCATATGCCAGTTGCACGTGCAGCTGAGAACAAGGGTTGCTTATGCCCATGGTAGCTTGCAGCACTGCCTCATGGCCCATCGAGAAGGCTGAACAGGCCAGGGCATGGGTTATGTTTGGGATGGAATAGTCGAGGGAGACACAAAGCCAAAGGAAGTGCACCATGTACATCTGAAACAATTGCCAGCTCGTTTTCTTTGCAAGCAGAAAGAATTGATGGAGGCAGGGGAATGCTGCCCCATGCCACCTGAGCTAATGTGGCAGGTATACAGCCCCCCTGCAGGTCACACTCCTACCTTGAATGTGTTGAGGGAATTCTTCATCTCGGCCACTTTCTCTTCCATGGCACAGCGACAGCTCTTGACCTTCTCCTCCAGGGCGTACTCGCCATGCTGGATTCGTGACAGCTCCTGCATCGCTTCTGTGAAACCCGCCTTCAACTCAGAGGCTAATGCCTGCAACTAGAGGAACCACAAACATGGTGGGTTCAGTCCCTCCTCCCAGATGCAGGTGGTGGTGTCCCCGAGGGTCACCCATGGTTCAGAATGGCATGAAGGCTGGGGGTAACCCATCCTGTAAGGTGCTGTCCTCTTTCTCCTTGTCCTGTCATGGCTGGGAGACATGGGGGGAGGTTCAGTCCCTGCTGCAGCCTCAGTACAGGGTAGGAAGTGTTTGTCTTGGGCAGTCGATGTGCCCCATTTTAGACTCAGAGTTTTCTCCAGGCTCCCTGGCAGTTTGCAGCCTGTCAGTTTGTAGAAGGAGAGGACAGCCTGAAACATGCCAAGAAGGTTTCCAACAGCAGCCAGATTATCAATCCCCAAAGCAGCTGAGCAATCAAGAATGTGTCAGTTTTTGAGCAAGACCTCCTCCCCCACATGCTCGTGGGGCTGGTGCTCTCCCCAGACAGGTCTAACACCTCCTTGCTCTCCAAGGGCTGTGGAGAAACTCTGTCCTTGGTCAGCGGGCCCTTTCCAGGGAAGGAGGCAGCTCTTTAACTTGTGATGGGGAAAGGGAGCGGGAGGTTTTCCCCTGGCACACTGTGTGCCCACTCTCCCTGTTTTCTGTCCCTAGAGGCCCTAGCGCTGCTGGAAGAGCTCACAACCTAAGCTGGAGGCAGCCGGTTGATAGCTGGGTGAAGCAGGAGACAGACTGGGGTGAGCCAGGCTGGCATAGCGAGCAGACAAGGCAGGTGTGGAGGTGGGCAGTGAGGGGAGGCAGGCGGCTTGCAGAGGGCTAAGCGGGGACACCCTCTTCAGGGGAAGCTTGGGCCGGCGACCCTGAACTCTGCCCCCACTGCTGTGAGCAAGGCGCTTGTTCTGCCTGCACAAAGCCCACGGCGAGGTCGCGGCCCAAGGCGCTTCAGTACCAGTGGTTTTTACCTTTACAACAGAAATTCGGCCTAACATCTGGTTATAAACTGAGTCCAAAACTGGAGCACTGATGATAAGAGGACAGCCACCCCGGGGAACTCAGGCGCTTGAGTCCTGTAAATGGAGCAGAGATGGCTTCCGATACCTTGGGGCAATGGCATGCACCATCCTCCTCTGATCAAGACTGGCAGTGTCTTTACAGAGGACGTCTGTCTGACATCCCCACTCCTACCCCAGTGCTTACCCCACAGTCCCCAGTCTTGTCTGGCTGAACACACATTCCCAGAGCTGCCTGGGTAGGAGGAGCGGGACTGACAGGAGCTGGGACAGGGCAGAGGGGAGCAGGAGGCTGAGGACATCTTCCCTCCTCAGGCAGTCAACCCTGACTCCCTAAGCTAGCTGGAGCTCCAAACCCCTTGGTTCAACCCCTTCACCCACCCTTCCTGGCCACATTGGATATGTTCCTGTGACAGTTGTATGTCACAGGAATTGTCACCCTGTGACGTGTGAGTATAGCCTGAAGGGTTAGAGAGGCTGCCTGGGGCCATGGCTGCTGGGGGAGGCAATGGCCATACTGCTGCTGCTATCTCAGCCTAGGATGGTGAGCCAGATGGTCTTAGCATCACCAGACATCCTAACATACATGCCTGGAGAAGTGGGGGGATATACAGTACTGCAACTGTGCTAAATGTTAATATCCCTATTCCCTGCTCACAGGTGCTTGCCACAGTTCCACACTGAGCTGACATTGGCAAGGCAGGGTATCCCTGCTAGCCTGCATCAGGACTGGGCATCACGCACGTTCCTCCAAGTGAAAAGGGGTGATTCATCAGATCCGGCCCTTCCAACTGAAATATGCTATTCTATCCATTTGAGCGATCAGCTTCAGGATGGAGATATCACAGCCTCAAGTCTTGCTAGCACTGGAGCAGTCCGGAAGCTGGCCCTGGAGATAACTATGGGGAGAATAAGCCCAAAATGAAATGTTTCTGCCTACAAGCCTGGCCATATCCTCCTCGGATGCTTCCAGAAAGGGGGTAAACTAGACAGATCCTTTGTGAAGGGTACAGGGATGGTAGTCATTGCTGATGTAGAGGTTTCAGAGTCAAAAACTGCTAAGCATCAGCAAAAAGGAACCACTGCGGAGACTTTTGCGCCCATGTGCACCAAAATGCTCTGTGAAAGCAGGGTTCAGGCAGCCAAAAGACAGATTTGGACTAGAGGCTGGACTAAAATATCTTCTGCATCTAAGAGCAGACAGTCACTTGTTATTTTGGGGTTCATTGTTGGCCAGTCTCTGCTTTTGCAGTCACAGTGCTAGCTTGGTTTCTTCGTGTATCCTTCCCAGTGCTCCAGATCCCAGCCTGGGTCTGTCCTGCACAGTACATTCTTTCTCGGCCCCAAGCAGCTTGCAGTGGTTATTTCAGACATAGAAATGCATTTTACACTTGCATTTCCTTTTGTTGCTGCTTGATGGATGAAAGCAGCTAGCAACACCATCAGCCACATCTGCCAGGGCTGTATGGCTGGACATGAAGTGCTGAAACCCTGAGAACTCCTTCCTCTGCTGCCCTCAGTGCTCAGAGCATAGAAAGGAAACACAAACAGCCTTGTGGCATTCAATGCAAGCTTGATCCAAAATTGAGTGGAGTGGTACAGGAACAACACATTATTTTTGAACACCTGCCAAGCGTAGTGTAGTGCTTGAGCTGTGGATTTTAGTTTGAGCTCATTTCTAATGACAAGCTGTAGAAAACCATCCTTTAAATTCCATGGGCCATTACAGCAAATGGAAACCATTGAAGCATGAGCTTATGCTTATGTCTTGCCCAAGTGATTATGCCTACAGGACCAGAGAGACATTTCACAGGTTTGTGAACCCCTGGAAAGTCAAGCCTATTCAGCATTTCTAAAGTTTCTGAAGTGCAACACATACCAAAAAAGACAGATTTTATATTAACACGGAAACTTGGCAACAGTTTAACTGTAATGTGTTGTCCTGGCTCACCTATTCATGGAAATAAATACAGTTGAAGAGGAACACACCTTAACAACTTAAGTTGAACTGCTTAATGCCTAGAGGATAAATGAATCTGCATGGTCACAGAGAGTCCCTAGAACCTGTCCAAGAACTGTTCAAAAAAAGCATTTAGGCATCTAAATATTTTAGTACAAGATACACATTTCAGCCCCCACCTGCCTTTGGAGTGTGGCCCTCAAACCTGACAAAGCAATGCAGCAAGGGATCCAGTGCCATGCGTCTTTAGCAGATTATGTCTTTCTTGGGGGCCATGACTCCTGTTTTACCTGCTGCTCTGATGTTTTTCAGCTCTGTGTGGAAAAACCATGCAAGTAAAATCTCTAGTGAGACCAAGTAACTGTGCTGTGCTCTGTGGGTAGCTGCCCGTGGAGAAATGAAGGATCCTCCTCTCCTTTTTGCATGACACTGAGCAGCAGTCAGTTGTGAGTCTCACTTGTCCTCCAGCCCAACAGGAATATGAACTCTGTCAAAGTCCACCTGGAAAGGAGAGCAAGTGTTTCCCAGCATGGAGGGGGGGACCGTGACCATGTGGAGGAGGCAATGGTGGTTAAAAGTGAGAAGGGCAAGATTGCAAGACATACAAGGAGTGTTTCTCAGCCTGGTTTTGACTTTACTTTGCAAGAGTAGAAATATATATATATATATATATATATATAAAATGGCTGTGAAATCTCCTTCACTCAGCCTCTACTCTTGTATCACCTGCTGTAATGTCCCCAAATGCTGGACAGGACTGATGCTGCTTCCAGGACCAGAGGCAGCAAAACTGCAGAGCCTCCCCATCCTCCCTCGGTGGGTGCCAACAAGTTGAGCCATTTGCAAAAGATAGTGACTGTCCCTGCAGCCTAAAGCTTTGTTCAGTCTTTGAGGCAGCCCAGGGAAGCTGATTGTGGCCAGGAGCTGGGGATGGCTTATGGTAGGAAGGGCTGGGATGGAAAGCAGAGGGCAGAGCCTTGGTGAGCCGGGTTTACTGCCCTGGCTGCCACTGAGATGATGAGAGGGAACCCTTGCTTCCACGAGTAGCTGTATCCCCACATATCTCCCCCAGCACCAGCCAGGCTGTCCAGGGCTCTGCATCTCCAAAGGGATGGGTATTTGCATCTGCCACCCTTGGCAGCTGCCTAGGGTCCTTACACTAGAGCAGGGCCTGCTCTCAGGGACCTTGAGCTGAAGCCTGTCAAAACCAGTAGAAAACAGGCTCACGATGAAGAAATACTGCACAGGAATAATTCTGCTGTTGTATTTATATCCTAGAAAAGAGAAAAACATTCTGTGGCCATGAAGGAGTACTATCTACGTTACTTCCCCCAGCTTATCTACTGTCCATCACTTCTTATCCACGTCGTCTTATGTGGCTAATCTTGAAGAAGTAAGTAAAGATTCTGTCACCCAAAAAAGAGCTGCCTGAGGGCACTGCCTGGAACTAATCTGGCACAAAGTCCAACACTTGCCACAAAGCCTGGATCTGATTTTTCTGAGTTGCAAGATGTATGCTTTTACCACAGAACAACTAATTTCTAGCACAGCTACTAACACCTACATTTAAGGGCAGCACTTCTACAGCCAAGCATTAGGAAGGCTTGCAATGCCTCATAGCAGGAAAGCAACAGAGCTGTGCTGATTTACAGTGGTAGAGAACCTGGCCCTAGGAGTATATTCAGTATTTATAGTCCTAGGCAAGGATGACAGGAATAAAGGCAGAGCCACAGGGTAAGGACAGAAGAGAAGGGTGGAGATACTTAAAGGGGGCTGCAAGCACTTATCAGCTCTTGTTTCACATCTGTGCAGTCTTTTTTGGTAACTGCAGTGTCCATAGGGCCACTGCTGAAGCGGAAGAGGATGGCCTGCAGGTAACTTTAATTTAAAGGATTCATTAGGGTATCCACATCTCAGCTGGGTTTTTCTGGAAAGCAACACGTGTGCATGGTCTTCCCAGCACACTGTCCCAACAGCGTGCTAGCTTTCCATGCATGTTGGATTCACTGTGCTGGGCCCTTCAGCAAACCAGTCACAGCCCCTGCTTGGAGCTGTCTGGATGGGAAAAGAGGATGGGATGAGAAGCACTGGCTAGTTAATGGAAAGCAGCATCTTCTCTGCTTGCCATGGTGCACTTACAAGCAATTATGGGCATTAGTGTTGCAATGGTGACAAGGGAGGTCTCAAATAGTCAGGGTTTCCAGTTCAGGGATATGTTTCTCTTTCAGACTATGGTTCCATATTGAACCAGACCAAGGTTTAAAGTGCTCGAAACTCTGTTGTATTTCCCACAGACTGGAAATGTGTAGGAAACATCACTGTGGAAACACCAAAACTGCAACTTACAGGAAGGATGCTCCCTGGGCTGTGGTATAGACAATCTTGTTGCATCCTATTGGCTAATTGCAGCAAGAATGTCACTTGAAGAGCAGCCACAGAGCTCTGGAAGTCCTGATCACCTGAGCCAACGTGGGCTCAAAGACAGGGTTTCCAAGCTCCTGGCTTGGGAGTCAAACAGAGACATGCAGCAAGACTCAACACTCTGGCCACCCGGCTGCTCTGGATTATCAGGCAAGAAGAGCACCCTATGGTCCAAGGAGCAGTGAGGCTGCCAGGATAACCCGGAGCCCTCAGGAGCCTTGGCACCCTGCTGGGGAAGACATCCCCCATCCCATGTCAATCAACACATCCTTCTTCCTGGGACAGTTCATCGAGTTTGGTGAAAGCTCAGTGGAGCTCAGCCATGAAATCTCCCTCCAGCCCAGTGAATTGACATTCTCTAATTGGTGCTAATGATGCTATCTAGTTAATTAGCTGAGCTCACAAATTGCCTGTCTAAACACAACTGGTTGTGAGCAGAGATATTTTACTGAAGTGTCTTTTAAGATGAAGCCCGAGATGTGATATGTGTGACTTTTATTCATGCAGTGTGCACATTTTAGTTGCCATGTTCCTTGTAAGTGCCTACATTTTTCTTTCCACTTAATTTAGTTTTTTAACTACTGTTTATCTATTAGTAACTCTTTAAACTCTTGGAGATATTTAGGGTATTTTGCTCATCTTTACCTGGGAAATCTGTGTTGCAGGGGTACTCACAGGCACACTTTCAGTCTCTCCTGTGGGAATAAAGAACTTCAGTCAATTAAAATGATTTATTATGGTTGCTATAAATAACTGGAACAGAGGGTTTGAAGTCCCTCTTGAGGTACAAATCAGTTTTAAAGGACTCAAGTCTCACTATAGGAAGTGTGAACACCATATCATTTGTAAAATAAACTGCAATTATAAAACAGGAATGGCTCACCTAAATCAGACGTTATATCTACCTCATTTGCTGTCCTGTGTCTGTCCAAAGCTGATGCATACAAAGAGGTGAGAAACCTTGTATGTGCATTTAGGACTAAATTGCTCCCTGTGAAGTTCAGTTCTGTGTACCAGCCTTAAGTAATAGGTTTTTCCCCCTAAAACATCACTGATCCATCTCTTTTCTGAAATTGTGAATTTTATCCTCTATGATATTTGTACGTATTTCTGTTATCTCAACAAAAGGCTAATCTTACCTGTATATTTTGAGCCCTAAGTTATATTTTATCACAATGCATTCCAAGCAGTAATCATGTCTTTTGTAGCATTAAAAAAAAAAAAAAAAGTATTTTCATCAGATTTAAATTCCTCGGGTTTTGTGACATTGTGATCCCACCTGATCTTGTACAACGGAGCTAGCCTTAACATTTATGAAACAGACTTCGCTCATGGAGGAGCTTATATCTATTTTGCAAATGTGTTTTGCACATTACAGAGATATCATCTCTAGGTATTAATGGGTTCTTGACTGAAGCAAGAAAAAAATCTGTATTTATTATTTCCTCTTCAAACGTTGTCTCTTATGTACAGAAACCTGCGACTGTCCAACAGAAATTACTGCTGGTTGTGCTGCCATTGCATTTTGAGGGAATTGCAGTCCAATGGCCATCAGTTCCCGTGTTATTCCCTATGTCAGACTCTCTGGCTGGCCTTCACTTCCAGAAAACACCATGCTCCCCAGTTTCTCGTCTGGATAGCCTCCTCTTGCAGCGTCACTTCACGAGGTGGGTTTTCTCTTGCCTCCAAGAATTTGCTTCATCCCTCTCTGCTGTCAGCCACAAACATAACCAGTGACCCCATGCCCAATTCTAGGAGCAGCCAAGCTCCCTCTTTCCATGCTGGCTGCAGATGCTCAGTGCCTTACACATCTGGGCCTTTAAGACCACAGGAATTCAGTCCTGCAGAAGCTTGAAAAGGGTGCAAGGAGGACTCTATGCAGTCAGCAAGTTCACGAGGTGGAAAGCTGAAGCCTGGAAGTGAGAGCTTTACAAGGCACAGCTACGTTCTGATTTCTTTACCCCTGAGGGGGAATATGGGTTACTGCCAAGGGCACCTATGAATTGGCCCTGTTCTGGTCTCCAGGATTTGTCCTTATTCAGAGGAATGTGAGCAAATTCCCCAATGACTCGCAGAAGAGAGAGGCAGAGGAAGAGAGGCCATGTGTCCCTCTCTGCCCATGTGCCACTTTCTCACTGTGCTGGCTGGTCTCGCAGCCATGGGGTTGGGTAGCAGGGTCAGACACTGACTCTCCAGGAAATATCCTCCAAGGTTCCTCCAGAGAAAAACAAGAGGCAGCAGGCTGACTGGGAGAAGTAACCATGACCCCAAACTGCCAGCTGTTTGGAGTCAAAACTCATCAGCCAGCCCACTCCAAGTCTGAAGTTTCATCTTTTAAATGACAGGTTGTTTTCATTTTCAGCTTTGGCCCTTATGGGTCTTATTTTTTTATTTTCTGTGCAACCTCACAAACTAGAAACTGACTTTCAGCCTGAAGTGACTGATGAAGCTTTCTCATGATGCCTGGAGTTGAGGCTTGAGAAGACAGATGGTGTGTACTGTGATCCTCCTGAATCAAGAAAACTGAGGTACATGTCTGTTCTGATGTAAATGTTACTGCTGGACTCATACTGTGGGATAGTGATGACTGACCCAAAAAGAGCAAGAGGGCATGCTTCTTAATAGCACAATACAAACTGGGTGCTGGGAGGACAGGGAGATGCTGGTTTTGCAAAGTGGTAGATGTATTGACTACTGAGCTTTGTAAAGGGCTAGAGGTAGAAGTGTGGCACAGGAAGGAAGAGCCATGGTCACTCCTCACATTTTCATTGGGTGTGTTTCAACCTGATATATAACATAGAGGGCTTAACCCAAGCCCTGCAGAAGTCTGTAGGGATCTTTCATTTGGGTTTGGATACAGATCAGTCTATAATGACCTTGGACACACTCAAAGCAAGGAACTGCTCCTGAGCAAGACCAGAACAGGGGGGAGGATCCCTGCTACTGTCATTTTACCTCCCACCTTTGCCATGAGCATGAGCAGAAGCACTCTCTGCATGTACCCAGTCAAAACCCAGATAATTTCTATAGTCACTGCTAAGAGCTGGAGCAGAGGAGGCTCCTCACTGTTGCACTGTGGGAAGCAAGGGGCTTTGTTGTTATCTCCCAATTTCTGCAGTGAACATCTTCAGCCCATTGGGGCATACCAATTAATTGGAAAAAAAATCCCTGAGCTAATATCCTTTTCAGCCTGCTCTAGTGCAGGGACCTAGGTACACAGACCTAATTTAGTCAAATTAGAATAATAATAATAGAGAAATTAACTCTTCCATTACCTGTGCCATGAATGAATGTTGGCACCACCAAGCATCTTTTAAGAGGGAACGAGATGGTCCAGGCTCTCTCCTGAGCTGACTATTATGGGCACTTCTAAAGCTGCTCCCCCTGCTCCTCATAGTTTGAAGAGTTCCTTAGCATATAGATAGTCACCTCTGAGGTGGCAAGGCAGAGCACAATGCTGCTTGGGGTGGAAAGCGAGTACCACCAGCCCGACATTCCTCTGCAAGAACATCTAAAGCTGATAACTAAAACCCTGGACCTGAAACCCTTGAGCTTTGCAGACTTTCTAGAAGTGCTGCTGCCAGCAGCAGGACTGGTTGCATGCAAGCAGTGTGGCCTGGATACATCTTGGTGTTTGCAACATCAGTACTGGTGCAGAAATCTGGGTTGTGGCACTGACGTGAACAAGAACCCCTTGCAACAAAGCATGTGGGGGAGAGAAGCAGATCCTCATCACAGTGCCTTCGTGTAAGATGCAGCTTTTGACAGAAGTCTCTGTGTGTCCAAAGGCAGAGGTGGGTCCAAGGCAAGAGGCGGGAATGACTTCCCGCATTGGACATTACATATGCCACAGGATTATTTTCCAGAGGGGAGAAGGAGGTGTTTCTAAAAGAAGAGATAAAAACTTCAAACCCCGGATATGTCTATGAAACTAAAAGAAGGGAACATTTACCCACAGCTGTGGTGGCTAAGAGGTACTCTTGCGGGGGGGGGGGCTGGCTCGTGGCTGCCAACAGACAGGTCACATGAGAGCAGGTTTCTTCCTCGCTGTCTTTCATGCTATCAAGAAGTGAAATAAGAGGATGCTTTACCTTCTTGTTTGTTTGAGTCCATGGCTGCTACAGGGAGTGCGTCCTCGCAGGGACTCTTGTCCTCACTCTGGAGGGTTCTGGCTGGTCACTGGGAACATCCCATGGTTTAGAGCTGCCCACATGTGAGCCCTGCGATGGGTCAGCTGGTCTGAACCCTGAGTGCAGAAAGATGCAGAAAGGGTTTATTGAGCAGAGATGCTCAAAGTTGAGAAAACAGAGGGAGGAGGAGGGATTTGAGAGGGAATGAGGCATCCTAAAGGTTTGTTTGGGTTCACAGTGCCTCCACGAGCAGAGTGGGCACTGGTACAAACACTTCCCTCCCAGCCCAAGGCCATTTGTGCTTGTGTGGATGGGTGATTAAGAGGTACTATGTAATCCCACAGAGACTATTTGCTCAGCAAGATGCTTTTTGTTTGAAGGCAGAAGAAAAATGAGATGTATTTTGAATGGCACATGAACATCTTGCATGGGTGCTCTGCATCAAAGAACCAGCTTTTTGCTATGCAACTGATCACCCAAAATGTCCTCCAAACTTATGTTTGGGCCACAGAGATACTGCCTTCACAATGCCGCTGCACAATCCTGCCGGCACTTTTGTAGGCACTACTTTTGTCGCATGGGTGCTGCCCCATATCCACACATCCTCTCCCCAGGGTTTAATTCAAGTCTGCTTTTGTCCAGCCTTACTAGGAAACTAGATGTGATTTAGGAGTCTAGAATAACCTCCCACCTCAATTCCTGTTTGACATACGTACACGCAAGGCTGATGTGAGTTATTGTTAGCTTTGCTAATGGAACTGGAGGGGCCAGTGTAATTATGGCACACAGCTCTGACACAGCTCTGCCAGGAGGGCTGTGGTGGTTCAGTGAAGCCTGGGGTGAAGTTTTCAGGGAAGTAGGCACGTAGCATTAAATAGATGGGAGAGATGCAAAAGATGAAAGAGCCCTGTATGGCTTTAGGAAATCGCTGCAGAAGCAGTTGCTTTTGGTGCAGTCAGCAGTGTAACTTGAGGGCCACAGACTTTCGACCTGACAGCTTTCCAGTGTGGAACTCCCAAGGAAGGAGGGTGGTGGCACCATCGGGGGCCCTGAGATGGGGGCAATGCTGAGCGTTTGTGAGCTGTGGCAAGGGATGCCTCTTGTCATCAGGCTGGGACTGGCACAGCCATCAGCAGACCCAGCTGGCCACTTGCTGAGGGTATGATGTGGACTGAAAGGCTTCCAGTACAGTGCTGGAGGGACTTGGAGTTTAGCATCTTCCTGAGATTGAGAATTAGTGGGAGGATAAACTTCTTATTTGTAAGAGATCTCCTCCTAAGAAGATCCGCTGTCTTCTCAGGACAGAGGATCCTTCAGTGATGCATGTGGAAAACCTGAGCGATGGTGGAGGGACTTTGGATGTGGGCTTTATACAAACAGGCTGGGAAAGCTTCTAGGTGGACATCTGGTTACAGTGAGATAAATGTAATAGTTTATTAAATCTGTTTTCTATCAGCTGATAGTGTAAAAGTTATTTTTTTGTTCTGAAGACTCAGGCTCGTGGCAGAGTTTAGATGGGCAAGGAGTTCTGGAGTTATCTGACTCAAAGCAGGGCTAACCCCAAAGCTAGGTCAGATTGCTCAGGGCCACATCTAGTCAAGGTCTGAGTATCTCCCAGACTGGAGACTTCTTAACCTTTCTGGGCCTGTCCCAGGATGGCACTGCTCCCATTGGGAAGAATTTTTTTCCTTATGGCCGGTCAAGGTTTCCCGTGTTGCAGCTTGTGCCCATGGCAATTTACCTTTTCATTGTGTCTGTGAGAAGAGCCTGACTGTCTGGTCTATAACCCCCATTAGGTAGTTGCAGATGTAGGAACCCCAAGCCTTCCCTTCCTCAAGTTGAACAAACCTAATTCCCTCAGCCTCTCCTATGTGTGCTCCACATAGGGGAAAAAAAAAAATAAATCCTTTTTCTGCTAGATAGTCCAAAGATTCAAAAGAATGTTATTTGCTTCCAAAACACATCAATATGCAGGTTTTTTTGAAGTTGCTAAACCTCCCCTCTAGTAGTTTTGAGGAGAAGTTAGTTACTTAAGTTTGGGTCTCTGAGCGAAACAGGCTTTTAACTTCAACTTCAGTAGCACCTTGTTTAGTAGCAAAGTTGTTAAACTTGGCTCCTAGTTTAGACTAGTCAATGCTATAGCAAATTCCTGAGGCTTTTGTTGTTGGGCCGTTGAACTAGGACCAGCTTGTTTAACACTGAGAACTGGTTTCAAAATTCAAAATTGTTTTTGCAATGTTGGGGGAAAAGGAACAAATAGGAAAGGCAAAACAGATATGAAAGAAACATAAACCTCCTCTGTGATAAACAGTTTCACTGAAAACAAGGAAAACAGCTTTTTGCTGGAAATTCATTAAATTTTTTACTTTTTAACAAAAATGGGCATATTTTTACCTATTCTGCTTTTATATTATTAATGTTTTACTATGCCAGTAAATTTAATGTTTTACTATGCAATATAACAGTATATAATTGTTAACTATTAATAATAATTAACAGACATCCACTAGTATGGAATTAGTTATATTAATGTACCATTAAATAAGCTAACTGCATAGCCTGTCTTAAAGATTTTATAATTTTACTATCCACTTGCTGAATTATTCTGTGGATCCGTAAATCTCCAGTGACAATGTGACATTCATACCTCTGGCCTTCACAAGGCAGGGTGACCATACCTTGCCAGTACCAAGAACATTTATTGCGGGAGCACACAAAAATGAGAATCTTTAACTCATACTGCTGCACAGCGTTAAATGAGGGAGTCAGGGGACTGTAATGAGGAACCAATGTATAAACAGGTTGCAATGGCAGGCATCCAAGGTGAGGAAAACCCAGAGTTAAAGCATAATTCAGTTCCACCAAGTGCTCTCTACTTCCACTCTTAGACCAGCTCCTCCCAGGCATCTGAGACCTCAGAATGCTTGTGTTTCTGTCTAGGTCCCACTTTGGCAGGTGCCCCCGCCCAGCACATCACCAGGGCTATGCCATCAGTCTCACAGATGATGATTCAGTGAAGGATGCAACACGAAGAGCATCTGCGGCTATCCTCCACTAACACGTGGGAACCTGCAGCTGTCATGAGGGGCAGTGCACCTAAGAGAAGAAGCTGACAGGAGGGCATTCCCCCCCCCGCTATGCTGCAGGTGATGACATGAAACATCTTGGGTCCAGTACAAAGAAAGAAGTTTGTCTGATATGGAGAAAAATAACCTGCATGAGTTTTTAATGAGGGAGAAGTAATACTTATAGAAGAAGGCTTGTATGAGGATGTGTCATTGCCCTGTTACCTGTCTTCTGTTCTCATGCGCTTTAAACTCAGGGCCACACAGGGCTGGAAGGGAGCCCTTTGGCATTGTATTGGGTCTCTCAGGTTGTAAAACCACTGTGGGTTCCTGGTATCAGTAGTAATTTTTCCTTCTAGAGGGAACTCAATACCTTTACAGCATGGGGGTTTAACTGAGGAGCTTCCACATCACACTCATGCAGACAAGGACAATGTTTAAGCACAGTCTCTGTCCTCTGCAGAGCTCAGGAGTGAGGCTTTGAAACTGGGACACTGGGGATGCCACCATTCCCTTCTGCTCCAGGCACCACCAGGAGCTCTGCTATATGACCGCACTGCAAAGTAGGTTGACCTTGGTTAAGTGGGTCCAGAAAATCTTCCCTGTTTTACCAGAGTAACTGTCTTTCGTGTGTCCTCTAGCTGCAGCCTGCAATTGCCTGGGTCGCCTCTTAGTTCTTTGTTACATTAAATAATTGCACTACGTTGGCTACTTTCCAGCATTTAAGGCTCGCTGCTGGACTCCAGGAATATATAACATTTCCTGCCTGTCCCTGGTTCTTCTGAATTGCCAAATATGTGGAGCAAAACTAGTCAGTCCTTCCTCATCATTAAAACAAACCAAATGTGCACCTCACCATGGTTTGGAGCAAATGCTTGTCTTCCGTTCCCCCTGACTGCTGGGCGAGGAATCTGTTAACTCTGTCCTCACCGGGGACAAGGATTTCAGTCAGACTGAGCTGGCTGAACAGTGTCTGGCTCATTCCTAAAAGATGCAAAAAGGGGTTGGAAGATAGGACTGACATTTAGCCCTGAGACCCTGGATGTGGGCTGCATGGTCAAATCCTGCCTCTGCTGGCAGTGAACAAGTCATAAGCTCATAGCGGAGTCTAGGTGAGTAGGAACCCTTGTATGTCTCTAGTCCAATTTCCTGCTCAAATCAAGGCTAACTCCAAACTAGATCAGGTTCCTCAGGGTTGTGTCCAGCTCAGGTCTGAATATTTCCCACACTGGAGTCTTCACAGCCTCTCTGGGCCCTCCAGTACTCTGGGGAAGAATATTTTTCCGTACATCCAGTTGGGGTTTCCCTTTGCTGCAGCTTGTGCCCATTGCCTTTCACTGTGCACCTCTGGGAAGAATCTGGACCCGTCTGCTTTATAGCCCCCTTGAGACAGTTAAAAGCTGCAAAAGGATTCCCCCCCTTCACCTTTTTTTCTCAGTACTGAGCAAGCCCCACACCCTTAACCTCTTCCCATATGCACAGACATGAATGCATGTGCATATTAGTAGCAGGAGCAAGCCCTCCATGAGGCTGCTTTCCTAAACCACTGTCAGGCCTCCACTCACAGCAAATCCAAGGTTTGCCTGATATGCCAGCCCACCAGCTGGTAGTTTCCTCATCAGCAAGGAGATGTTATTGTTCCTCTGCAAGCTCCCCGCTGGACAGGCTCAACACCCAGTCACGTGAAGCCGTCAGCAGACTGTCTTGGCCTACAACCCAAGCATGGGCCCCCTGCTTTAGGGACAAGAAAAGGCAAAGATGTGCTTGTTTCTTCAGAGCTGAGCATTAAAACTCATTTACCCTCCTGCAACTCTCATCAAGCCAGAATGACATCTCTGGATCAAAGCCCATAGAATAGTTTCAGGGTGTAAAAGCCACCAGATTCCTCCATCGTGGCAAAAGGAAGCCAAATCTGCTGAGCCCAAGAACCAAAGCTGAGTGCCACCTCTGCCATTAGTGATCACCGTGATTCTGGCCACTGGTGTCTGGCAAAGAATACTGCCCTGGTGTCTTGCACGAGTGGCAACTGGCACTGCAGCCCCCGCCCAGAGCAGAGCAGACAGCATGTGAAAGTTAACAGAGCCAGAGCCAGCACCCACGTCCCATGAGAACCCCAAGAGAGAAGGTTTGGATGGATGAGGAGGTCCCAGTGGGTTGCTTTCTTTAGCTATGCCCCCAGCAGAGGGTTGAAGACTGGAGCGAGGTGCCACTGAGGCAGCGCAGGGGTGGGATTCCCACACGAAGCTGTGCATGGGGGAGGGAGGGGAGGCAGACCCTGCAGCCCGTGCTGCATTTCTGTGACCGTGCTCGCCCTTGCCGTGCTCCCCCCACATGGAATGGCGCAACTGGAAGAAACAACCAGCTGTGCAGAGGATCACTTGTTAAAAAGACCGACTGAATACCCCGAGCATCAGCATGCAAAAAGGCAAAGTTCCATAAAGCATTTACAGCCTAGCCTTGATGGACCACAGTTACTATTTGTTTGGCTTTCTGTCCCATTCTGCTTCTGAAATCATGACATGGATAACAGTGCAGAGGAATCCATAATCCATATGCATTTTTGCTGCTTTAGTTGTTAAGCTCCACAATTTTCCTTAATAAATGCTTGGGCTCTTCCTAGTGACTGTCTCCATCCTGCCAGCTGAGATTGCTGGCTGTTTTAAACATCCCACTTGGAGAACAACCCCCAGTCCTCCAAAGACAGGAAAAAAAATCAGTGATTTACTGTCATCAGTCTCACGCTTTTGTCCAGCTAACTCTAATGCAGTTGTTATTCAAATACTTCAATTCAGCATGAGACCTCAATTTAGCTCTTAAATGGTAAGAGCAAAAAGGTCTTTTTAACCTGGTATTTTAGAGACCTTACTATAAATGCAGCCTCACAAGATTCTCCAGCACACTAAGAAGCTAGATCTCTGTACATAGTCTTAAATCAGCTCAAAATAACTGAAGATGCAAAATACTTTAAATACCATTTCATGTGCTGCACATGCAACATTAAATAGCTACAGCTCTAGCTTTTTCCAATAATATGAAAAATGATATCATTAATCCCAGTCTTCATCCCATGCCGAGTACATTTTAAACTTACCCCAGGCTAGTTGAAGATCCTTCAGCACTGGTGGTTGCCAGAGTTGGGAATTAGCACTGTGCAAGAAAGGAGAGAGAGAGAAGAGCAATGGTGGCTTGACGTTTCCCAGGATGGGACTGTCACATGCTAATCACTGATTTGAAACGCAAGCATAACAAATCCATTCTAATTACGTAATCTTCAGGTCACATCCTTGCATCCTCATGTAAAAAAATCAGGACTGTGCACTTGGAAGATGACACTTTTTTTCCTTTTTAATTAGAACTGCACACTGCTGCGAAGGGAGGGTTAGAAGCCTTTGGAAGTGACAGGCAGAGGGGGCCGTGTGGTGAGAGCAAGGTGCCGATGTCATCTCTGCTACTTCGCCAAGCTCAGAGGCTCTTTACCTCCTGTGGCACCCAAGTGAGGCATTTGGTGACAGGGAGATGGACCAGCTCCTCCCAGCTTTCTCTGACACCCTCAGTCTCCTACTGTGCATGGCCTCACTAGGGATGCCAGGGCTAAGAGGGCTCCCCTTCTTTCCTTCAGGGGCTAAGAGCAAGGTTGCCAAAGTAGCCAGGGCAGGGGAGCAGCAACCACCAGTACTTGTACATTTTCTGTTGCTTGACAGATCGTGAAAAATTTCCTTTGAGTAAAAATAAATAAGGGGTTGGAGGGAGGTGGGAGAGTGGGAGGCAGCAGCCCTCCATGCCTGCTCCATTTCTTTATGAAGGTCCTGCAAGGCTTTTTCCTCCGAAGGGCATCAAGAAAGCACGGGGAGAATGCAGGTAACCCAAGGCCAGGGGTGTCAGGAACAGGTTTGAGCCAGTCCGGTGAGTTACTCCAAAGCATTTTAAGAACAGGGAGACATAAAGGAGGAGGAACAGTAACTAAAGGCGGACTTAATTTCTCCCTGAAAGACAAAGATCTGCTTCAAAGATACCCTTCAGGCAGAAAACCTGAAATATAAAACCACACAGCCTAAATCAGTATAATTGCTGTGCAGCACAGATAAACGTAGTGATGTGGAGTCCTAGCAAAGGAGCTGAAAGGACAGGCTCATAGATTAACAGAAGCTCTGTGGGAGATGCTGCTACCTCTGAAGTCAAGGACTAGGGACAGAGGACACTGTATTTCTTTTTTTGGAGCTGGCTATTTC
This sequence comes from Balearica regulorum gibbericeps, assembly GCF_011004875.1. NCBI lineage: Eukaryota > Metazoa > Chordata > Aves > Gruiformes > Gruidae > Balearica > Balearica regulorum. Next base: position 113,625,562 of record NC_046186.1, read on the forward strand.
AGGAGCAAAATGCAACAAAATTGAAAAAAATAAAATTATATTTCTGAAGGAGTTTGCTGGAAAGTGAATTTTTGGTGGGTCAAAGATGGCTGTGAATTCAACAAACAGCTCAAGCTAGGAAAAATTCTTTTTTTTTTTTAATAAATAAAAATATTTTTGCTTCAGAAATCTATGAACAAAACATTTCAAATAGAGCTTTTCCTACAGGCAGCTTTAAGAGAAAGGGCTGAGAGGTGTTATATATCAAATGATCCATGACCTGCTTTGTTTCAGATGGCCCAGTATGTTTGACTCTGCTGATAATGTGCTGTTTTTCAATTTGCTAAGAAACCACGGGGCCCAAGATATTTCTGAATCCTAGCAAAATGAGCTGAGTATTTGAGGGCACATCTGAAGGCACAGCATTTTTACTGCAAATGGAGGCAAGGACAGGTATTTCCTAAAACTCTGTTATATATCTGGCAAGCAAAGACTCAACACATATTTTTTTTCTTGGCAGCATTGGTATGTTGTGGTGTTGGGGTTTTTTTTAACTAGAAAGCAGTTTTTCTGCTTTGTAAAGCAAAGTATTTAGATTCATAGCGCAGAGACCTTTGATGACTAAAGGCAAACAAAAATAGAAATAGATTTTTCATTGCATTAGACTTTCTGATGGGACAGTGGCAGCAATCAGTCTCTCCTGTGTGCTTTTTCCCCAGAGAAAAGCAGCTTTGCTGCATGGCAGAGGTCTGTCCTTGAGTTGTCTGGTACCGGAGCCTGGGGTTTATGGGCTTGACCTGTGAGGAGTAACTACCAGCTGCACTTGCTCTCTACCCTGACCCCACTATGCAACACCTGGCTTAGGGTAAACATGATCATACCAACACTATGTTTGCAAAAGCTTCAGAGTGAGGTTTGCTTTTCTGGAGAAAGTCACAGAAGTTGAGTATAAATTAGGTCTCATTTGTTGATGAAAGGCTTTTTTTGAAACTCAGGGAGAAAGACATTCCTAGGGCAAGTTAAAATAAAAAAAAGAATTCCAGTCATCAACTGCTCCAATTATAAATTAACCCTATCCAATGTCATTTCTTTAATGTTTTCACTTCAGCTGAAAAGAAAAGAAAAATAACTTAATTTTATTTGCTATTTGCATGCATCCTCAGGGGTTATTTTTAATCAATACATGAAGAAATCAGTGCCTGTTGAAAACTGGTCACAACTGTTGAGCCCAGAATGCAATCAGAGAGCTGCCTTTAACCCATGCTACTGTCCATGTCAAATAGCTACATTTTCAACTTCTGCTTCAGTCCCACTGCTGCCAAGCCATGAAATGTGCCACTCCATTTTCATCTATAAAGTCTCCTTCACTTTCCATCCTGCAATGACATAAATCCAGCCTCTGAGAATGCAGTTGGTTTGTGGCAGCACAGTGATGTGTGCACTACCCAGATAAGCAAATTCCCAGGAATCAGAACCTTCCCAGTGTAGTGTAAGTACCTGCCTTAACTTTCTCCCACATTGTAGCCTGTAAAAGTTTTAACCTACGGAGCACACAGGTTAGACAGCCAAGGAACGTACACCTTTCTTTGCAAAACTGTATTTACACTAACATCCTCCCAGCATGTAGCCTCTACAGAAAAAGCTTCATAGTCCCAATCATGATTTGAAGTTACCAGAGATTAAGTCCTATGAAGTTTATGCTGACTTTCGTTAGGGGCATCATAAAGATGTGTAAGTGTATGCAGCCAGTTACTGTGTGATCATCTTGCTGTAAAAATCTATCCTTTCTTACCCTTTCCCTATCCTGCTACATGCTGTTAGGTTGAAGTGCAAGGCTTTACAGCTTCCTGTGGAGAAAAAAATAACTCCATGTGAATTCAGTCCTCATAAACCACATACTTCTGCTGATCTTTGAAAGCTATGATCACGCTCATCATTATACCTGAAAACTGCTATAAAGATGAAATGTCTATGCATCAGCATCCCTTGCAAATGAGGGGAAAATAACTTTTAAACAGTTACTGGAGATTTGTTTCCCTTAAAAAATTAAGCCACCTGGTAGTCACAGCAAGTTGCTATGGTGCTGCCTATGTTCTCTCATGAAAGCCGCAGTGATCTGGTGAGCTGACACCTATCCCGTGTGAGTAGGTGGAAACTAGCAATCCTGAAACTTGGCAAAATAGCCTGCCTTGGGCTGTCAGGGAGTCACAAACCAGTGTCAAAAAGGAGAAGTCTTTATTCCCTGGTGAAAATGGCAGTGGCTGGCAAAGGCTGGATCTCTGCTGCCAAGGGTGTATCTACATCAGCATTTTAGTTAGTTGAAATCACAAGTTCAAATCAGAACCAGCTGGTTTCCTCTACGGATCAGCTACTAGTGACAAGCACTGTGCTGGCCCCTTTGTGATGGGCTATATTTTCACAGGGCAGTAGAGGCATCACCCTAAGATTTTTTGAGAGAAAATACCAGTAAAGCTACGTATGTGATCTACTGCTGAATGCCCTCACTGAAGTGATGAGTACTCACAGGTTTAGACTTCATGCAGAGTTCATGTCTGTCATTTAATATGACAGCAAAAGACAGAAGCTCTGCAGCAGATTTTAACATGCCACTGTAATAGAGGCATAACTTAACTCAATCTGTTCTAAAGCATAGAAATAAATGTCTTTAATTTTTCCCCAAACACTTGAGTTTGTCGTACAGGTTCCCATTTTGTATCCAGGTATATTCGGTAACATATATTTCATTTGGTACCGGATCATTTAAAAATAGAATTGGTCAGCATTCTAGTACTATTGTGGCTATTATTTTTGGTCAGCAGGGCAAGACGGACCTTTTTTCCTGATGAAAGACCACGTATTAACAAACATACATTTTAGATTTATTTCAGATACTGGACTGGGCAGGTACTTAAAGAAAAATTAAACCTAAATCAAACCTAGCAAATTTGACAGAGAAGTCATTTGAGGAGAATAAACATGAATGCTCTCATGTCGTATTTTTATGGTTAATTTTCACATTAAATCTACTTTGTGGATTATGAAGTGGGTGTCGACTTCTTGTTTTAGGAAAAGCTGGTATCTTAGCAATTCAAAACTCACAGCCTTATTCAAAAGAAATTAACTCAGCTGATGATTATGAGTGGCACTACAATATTTTATTCTGAGTGATGAAAATAAACCTCCACATTTTCCCATCTCTCTGAAATTTGTACTTTACCTCAAAAAATAAGTAAACACAAGCTTTGCAAACTATCAGCAGGAATCGGCACTGTATTTCTGCATGCATCTGTAGGCAGACAGCTTGAAACAACAGCTCTGAAAGGGGTCTGAACTGTTCTATTTCTCTGAACTCTGTCTGAGCCCAGAGACCTGGTAACAAAAAGTGGATAGGTGGAATAACTATCTTGAAAACTTCTGACTGGGAATGAATCACAGACTTTTGACTGATCTAATGAAAAGGATATAACTGGGATCAGCAATCTCAGATACCCAGTGCAAGTTTCACTGGTAGCAAAAGAAACCTACTCCTGTGCTAGGTGAATTTTATTTGGACTTTACAGCTTATGAAATCAAAAGTAACAGAAAAGACTACATGACTCTATCACTTCAAACATACTTGTTTTCATTGAATGATCCAATGTACTTTGCTCCACTTGGAAATGTGCAGGTTCCAGCCCCATGAAACATGTTGTCTTTGAACTTGACTTTATAAACTTCCCCAGAAGGATGTTCTAACCTTCCAGTACCATTCATCTACATTCAATGAGAGATGAAGGATAAAGAAAACTATTAATGTTTATGCTTACAGTATTATTTATTTTCATTACGATATCCTGTCAGATTGCCACCTTTGAGTCTACTATCATATTCAGATATGATAATAGAGAGGAAAGTGACTATTCTTTCAGATTTAGACAGGTTCCTGCTTCTACAAGGATTTCAGGTAAGCGCTTACAAGTTTTTGGCCAGCTAAAACACATGGAAACACCCCCATGGCAGTTTCTGTGTGTCTGTGGGAGTTCTTACACAGCCAAAGCAGTGTGTTTCTTGGGTAGTAGTCCATCATTTTTGCTGGTAAAATTTTTTGCTTTAACCCTTCCTCTGCTGGTAGTCTCACAGGATCTTAACAATCTGTGGAGCACAGAACTGCTGTCTCCAGCTCTGCAAATAACTCATCTACCCTGACAGCCTGAGGGGGTTAATTAATTTTTCCAGAATTTCTTTCTGCAGATCAAGGCAGAGCAAGTCTTTCATTTGTTCAGCCTAGGCTACTAAGCCATGCCTGGAGATTTAAATCTGTGCTGTAAAGCACTTCTGTGCTGTAATCTTAATTCTTATCATTGCACCAATATTTTTGTAAGAGACTGAAAAAAAAGGCCGGACTATATCTAATAAAGCCACAAGATGCTGTTTCCTAATTGCAGACCCCTATTTGTCTAGTTTCAAGGACTGTCTCCTCTCCAGCATCAACAAAAAAAGCAATTTTCCTATACTTACTTATTCATTCCTGGGGAACTCGGTAACCAAGGGCAGCCAAACAATGGTGTATCTGGTCAATGGCCAGAGGTCCCGTTTCACTGTGGGATGTGATACACACATGCAGGAGGGCCATGCCTAGCCCACTGTGTGTGCACAGACCTTTCATTCAGGGCTTTCATGGTGGCTGTGCCGTGCTGGGCTCCACTGGTCCCATGCTGACCAGGTGTTTCACCTGGGCCTGCCTGCCAGCAATGACTGGTGTGTTTGCAGGAGCCTCGGGAGGCAGCAGGACATCTGAAGACCCCAAGTGTCTGAAGTCTTCAGACTGGGCTGTGACAAGATTCCCAGATGGAAGAAGAGCCTGCAGCATTGGGGTGATCCTTCTCAGGTTATGACTTTCCTTTCTGTGTCTTTTTAAGGATGGATATACTGAGACATGCTCCATTCCAAGCCCAGAGAAAGTTTAAAATTAAAGAATACTTAAAATTACCTTGTCATTTTCCCAGCTGCTGACATACATAGTTCCATTGGTGCTGGTGTGGACTCCATGACTGTTCCTCTCAACTACGCCCTCAGGTGTCCTTTTGCACTCCCCCTCTAGAAAGTGAGAGTGGTGGAAGACAGGTATTTTAACTTCAAGACAGAGAGCATCTGAGAGATGAAAACCTCTGAGATCGTGCAATGTATTTCTTCTGTTGGACAGAGCCATTTCTCCCAGAGCTGACTCTCCATCTCCTGTGGACAGAGTGCTCCCAGAGATGGGCCCTGGGAGCATGCAAGCTCCGCTGGAGGAGGCGCTTCTGGGTGCCACGCACAGAGTGAGAGCCAGCGGCAGTCCCATTACCCCTTCTTCCACCAGCACTGAGCCCCGCTGCAGGGGTGGTGGGGAGCTAGCATGGGGCAGAGCGGACCCCAGTGGACCATCAGGGCAGTGGCTGTGGCTGTCTGCAGGAGGACCCTGAGGAAACACCCCCATGGCAGTTTCTGTGTGTCTGTGGGAGTTCTTACACAGCCAAAGCAGTGTGTTTCTTGGGTAGTAGTCCATCATTTTTGCTGGTAAAATTTTTTGCTTTAAGCTCCAACCTGGCATAGGTTGCCCGGAGAGGTTGTGGAGTCTCCATCCATAGACATATTCAAGACCAGATGGGCTGCGGTCCAGGACAGCCGTTGTGGGTGACCCTGCATGTGCAGGGGTCTGGGGATCTCCAGAGGGGCCTCCCCACCTCAGCTGCCCACCTTCGGGGTCACTTGTCACTTAACCCTCACCCTGAAACCGGTATAGATTTCCTCCATTTTAATTCCAGACACTCCGTTTTGCAAAAGGAATTAGCACCCACCAAGATTTTTCTTACCACGCTTGTCTTTATTTGGGAATATGAAAGACACTTTAAAAGCCGCAGCGTCTGTTGAGAAAGAAACAACCGGTGGCAGTGTTACAACTGTTGGCTGAAATTCAAATAGGTATATACAAATATATATTCAAATACACAGCAGCATGAAAACGCAGACAATTATCAGTGTGCTGCTCGAGTGTGCGATTCTTTACGGGGCAGCCCTCAGTCCTGTCCGCGGGGCACCGTGTGAGAGGAGCGGGGCGGCGGGGAGGCAGAAAGTGCCACCGTCCATAGTTGCCAGGCGGAAGTGTCCGCGGTTGCTAGGGAGGGCGGTGGCCCGGAAGGGGAAGACGGGTGCTTCCTGGTCAGGGAAAGGTTCGCCGGGCCGGTGCGGAGCGGAGAGGTGGGAGCGGGGGGAAGAGGCACGGGCGTCTTCGGGGGTGTGGAGGGGGGTGGCGGAGTTCCCAGGAGGGCGTGATGGCGCCGTGAAGAGCGGGGGTGGAAAGCAAGGGGGAGCGCAGGGGCCCTGTGAAGGAGGCTGAGGGGAGGTGGGTGGGCAAGGGATGGGGTCCCGGGAGCGTGGGCGGGCGGAGGGGACGGGGACCCTGCGGTGAGGGAGGGGCAGGGCCGGGACAAGAGTTTGGGGATCCCCCAGTGTGGGGTGCTGGTGAGCGGACCCCCCTAGGAGATGTGCGAGGCGGGGGGCGCGGGGAGGTGCTGGAGGAGTCGGCAGGGAAGCGACCCAGGGGAGCGGAGCTGTTCTGTGCTGTGCGTCGAGAGGAAGGAGACTGGGACCCGCGTGACAGCGGCTTCGGGGACGGCGGCAGGTGCCTGTGTCGGGCTGCAATGCTCTCCGTCTTAGCATCCCTCGCTTGTGCCAGGCTGCTCTGAGCGGGGTCAGCTTGTCTGTTAAGTGCTGTCCAGTCCTGGTAGAGCTCCAGTGGGGACAACTGCCGTGAAAGGGAAGTTGGCTTCTTTCCAAGCCCCAAACTGTTGCTGCTTTCCAGGCCCTTGTTCAGGCTGTTACTGATGTGTGGCCACATCAGTTCTTGTTCTGGCTCTGGAGGTGCCAGTGCAAAGATCCAGATAATAAGCTCTGCCAGACTGTCCACAGCTGCTCACCTGTCCCTGCAATAGCTTTCCATTTGCAGGAGCATGATGCTGGGGCCCGTGTTAATCTTGGGCCATTCTGTCACTGCCAACAACTGCCTAATGCTAATGGGCTTGTTGTGTCAGAGCTGGTGAAAATCCTGCTGTGAGAAGGAGAGGAGGGCTTTTCTTTTCCAGGACAGGTCCTTAATCATTCTCCTGCCCAGGTTCCACAGAGCCTGAGGCATCTGGGCTGCTCCTTGCAGAAGAGGATGGATCAGGAGCAGGTTAATGTGGAAACAAACTGTATCTTTGGCTTCAGCTCCCCTTCATCCTTTTACTCTCAGCCCTACAAGCTCCGAAGTCGAAAAGTGGCAGGACACAGGCTACTTTCTGCTGTGAAAGTTCCTCTGAAGGTTTGTCCTTTGGGCTCCCGTGTCCAAGAAAATTCCATCAGAGTGGCACAACTGGAGGTCCCAGGCTAGACAGCACTGCTGGTAGGCTCATCCGTTTGCCACAGATCCTGCAGTTTTTGTTTGAACAGCTGTGAGGAATATTACTTTTGTTTTCTAAAACCACAGAATGTGTTTAACAGCATTCTAGAAGAATGTGCTTTGCTTCACATGCATACAAATACACCAACATAGAGGTAATTAACTGCAGTTTGAGAAGGTATCTTCTCTTGTCACATGGAAAAACAAATAATGTGATGTATGCCTGGACATTTGCAATGTGCTAAACCATCTTCATAACTAAGGGTTATTTTTTCCCTTCCTCAGCAAGGGAACATGAGTTCAGCAGGGAGGAAAAGAGGAAAGCCCAACAAAGGAGGAGGAAGAGGGAGAGGAGGCAGCAGTGGAAGAGGAGGAGGAAGAGGCAGCAGTGGCCGTTCAAACAAGTCTCAACTTGGTGGAAATAGGAAATGTTCAACCAAAATTTGGGACGATGGAGATGATTTTTGTCTCTTTGAAGAACCAAGGCTGGAATCCAGGTCTTTCTGTTAATTTGATGGAGTTTGGCACAGAGACGTTTGGGATACTTTGGGGCTGGTTTTTGGACATCTTTGAATATAAAGAAGAGTGAAGGGCTGATGAGGCTGTTTCAGTATGAAGCAGTTTTTACATATCTTTTTTGATTAACATTTTATAGCTAAGAAAGTTTTGTGGGTGGGTTTTTTTTTTAAATATTAGAACCTCCGGTTTTCTTCTTCGGTCGTAAAGTAATTTCAAAATGTCTTTGATCAGAAAACACTAATAAACACTGGATATTCATTTTTGTGTATTACAAAGCAGAAGCTGGGACATGGAAAATAAGCAATTTAGAAACAATTTAGTATCCTGAATGTATTCTGACTGGTCTAGCTTAGAAATACATGGTTGTACTGTAGTCTGAGAACAGCTTTACCTAGCAAAGTTTTTATTAAATCACTTTGGATTTGACATACATATACATGCATATATGTATTTTGTCCTATGTGCAGATATAGACACACACATCCTGGTCACCTAAGGATTATTCAGTTGGGTTCATTGTTAGGTGATGGACTTGTCTTGTTTTGAGTTACAGGGTTGGATCCTAACACCTCCCAATTCAGTCAAGATCATTTGAGCCAGGCAAATAAGTCATTGTTATGTTCTATTTTAATTTTTAGATCAAATGCCCCTGCCAGAAGAGGAGGGCAAACAAAACAGAGACCTGAAGCGAGAATGCCTCTGCAGACCATACACATGACATCAGAGAATCAGAGAAGAGTGAAAGAACTTCTTCAAGAGCTTCAAGAGCAGGAGCTGGCTCCTGAATCAGAGTTAGTTTAAAAGGGGGCACTACGTCTAGCTCTTCTAGATGAGCACACTTTAACAGGCACACTGTTAGAAATTAAAACAGTATTCTTTTTTTTCTTTAACTTCTAATTTGATCTTAAATCCTGTGGTTTTGAGTCTGCTTTGTTCTTCTACAATATTAACTCTGGGAAAGGGGTAGCAGAATCCTCCATTTAAATGGAGGATTTAAAATTGCAAAGGCAGAGTTTTGTGTCTACTCAACAGTATAATGTTTTATTTTAATTTGATAACTCTTTTTATCAGAGTAGCTGGTTCTGGTGAAGATGGTGATGAACCTGATTACCTTGATGATGAACAGTGCTGGACAATAGATCAGGAAGTTTCTGACATAATACCAAGGTCATCTGTTGAGCCAGCTGAGCACAGAGTTGTGGAGAGTGAAGTGTCTTCGTTTGCTGTGCACAAGCTTTCCAGGTGATGCTTTTAAGTGATAATTTGTATTCTGAAGAGGTAAATCACTAGTCTCAATACTGTAAGCCCTCAGTGCTTGGACTTCCTCTTAACTCCAGGGAAGTTGCATGTGTAGAACTGATGAGTTTGTATATCCTACAAATTTAATCCTCAACTAGATGGTTTTAAAATAATGGTTTTAGGAAAATAAACCACTCCAAACTTTTTTCAGTGAAGTGTTCAGTTCTTTCTCCAAGACAATGAAACAGATATCAGAAAAGCTTAGGGAGCATTGCCATTATATGTATGTTTCTTCCAGGTAGATTATGTTTCAAAACCTTTTAAGTGTTCTTCATCCATTTTGCTCAGATATGAGCATTTATTAACTCTTTTTGCTTTATTTTAGAGTGTTTTATATGTGAGAGGATTCAGCTTTTTCTGAAGAGTTTAATTTATATATGTCAGCTGGGAAATCTAATCCTGTAACTATTATGTAACATTCTGAGGTGTGAGATAGTTGCCACATAAATTAATTTATCACCTTATAAACAACAGACTAGCATTAACAGACACCAAATTACTGCCTGCCACTGTCATTTAAAATAGCATAAATATTTTGGTGTGGGGTTTTTTTCCTCCCAATAGTAGTAATAGTATCTCATGTCATACATGCTTCCTTACTGTAAGCCTAACCAAGCAGATCTGTGGTTATTTTGCTTCATACAAGTCTCTGTCACTCACTTGTTGCAATATTGTCTCTGTTTTGTTGCAGGTATGGTTTTGACAGTGAGCGTTGTAGGACAGTACTGAGATCCTGCAATGGTAATATTGGGGCATCACTGGAGTATTTGCTATTGCAGTGCTTTACAGAGAGATATGGAGAGAAGATGCAGATTTCTGCAACAGCAGCTGAAGCCAGTCAAGAAGAATGTTTAGAAGAGAGACAAGAAGAGGCTTTTGCCCTCCGGTCAATCTATGGAGAAAAATTTGTAGAAAGAATTAAAAACCGAGTTTGGACTTTTAGTTTGGAATTGGACTACCTAGCAAACAGGCTCAGCAAATCTAAACAAAAGGGTGGTTGTACTAGGGACACAGCAAAGCAGACTTCAAAGGAAATATGTAAATTTTATCTCCAAGGGGGCTGCAGGTTTGGTTCAAAATGCAGATTTGGACATGAATTCCCTCCAAACCATCCGCTAAAACCAGCCAGGAACTCTGTAGATGATTCTCATCTCAGACCTAACAATGATGGTCCCATATATGAACTTGAAGTAAGATTTCCTGAAGAAAACAAGTATCCACTCCAAGCACCTCTTGTGGCATTTTATTCCACCGACGAGAATCTACCTCTTGCTTGTCGTTTACACATTGCTGAATTCCTGTTTGGAAAGGCCCTGATAGCTGCAGAGTCTAATGAACCAGTGGTGTACACCTTAGTGACTTGCTTAGAAGATGAATCTGAAATAAGTGACTTACTTAAAAATGCTCATCACAAGTATAGTGTTCCTCCTATGTCCCTGCTGGCAACACCTTTGGTAAAGCTACAGACAGAGAGTACATCTGGTTCAAATCAAACGTCTGAAGGTACACCAATTTTCCTCTATGGTTTCTGGGCTGAAAAAAAAAAAAAAAAAAAGAAGGCAGAGAGCCCAATTTGGGCATCTGTTCTGAATCTATTTCTGGAAGTTATGGATCTGGCTCACCACATGACCCTAATCTTTGTGTGCGTCAGGAAGTCCCTTCCATAATAAAGCTGCAGCAGAGAGGTTTTCTGCTGGCAAGAACTGAGTTGAAGGAGCACAGAGCTAATGAGCTTGGGTTGGCAAAGTGAATGATGCCTATTCCCACACAATCAATAAAAAGCCATTGAGAGATGTGGTGCTTGGAAGGGAGCAGGGAAGGTTGTTTGCAAGCTTTGATGCATCTGTTACTCATCAATTCAGAAACTTTTTTTTTTCTAAATTAGTTACAATTACCAACCCCTCCTCAAAATTAGTTTTGTAAAGGTGGATTTAAGGCTAAGTAACTGTTGCAAGCGGTTCTAGAATGTTGTTCAAGGTAGCCCTTTTTTTGCATGCAAGTGCAACTAGATTGATTTCACAAGGGAAGAGTTGGGACTGTGTCACTTGTAGCAGGGTGACGGCAACTCCGTGGCATAGGCGACCTTCAAGCTCTCAATTCCAAAACTGTTTTATCTAAGGCAAACTTTCAGAGAGTTTTCAAGAACAACTGCATCACTTTTTAGAGCACCTAAATAGTGACAGCGTGTTTTTTTGTTATAGTAAAACAAATTATTCCAGTTTTTTTTAACGTGTCCACAGAAGGAAAGCTTTGTTCCAGAAATTGAAATCAGAGATTCCAAATAATCTTCCTTATGTTATAAAATCTTCCTTATGTTATAAAGACCTTGTTTAGATAAATGTAGCCTTAAAACTTTCAAGGGCTGACTTACTGTCTGAGCAAATCCTACTTCCGTTGATAGGGAGTAGACACCAAAGTACCTGGTCCAGTTTCAGCCTTGGCAGTGGCTTAACACTTAAGGTTACAGTGTAGTTTTAATTAATTGAAGCTGGTGCTGCCATCACAGTCTTGTTGTCCATAGAAGTGATCATGTGGTGAATTGGCGGGGGGAGCTGAGACACATGAAAAACGTTCAGTTACCAGTCTGGTTCACCATGTGGCCACCCAGACCATGATGTTGCAGAGAACAGCTGGTGCAGGGGTAGTGACAAGTGGGTTGGAGCTGGAGAAGTTGTGGGTTGTTTGATGAGGGGAGGTTTTCTGGTAGTGTTGAACTAAACGCATGTCAAAAACAGTCCTGCAGACCCTCAGCTCCAGTCTAACGAGGTTCTTTGTTGAGAACACTCCTGGAACATTGTCTCTTCTGCAGTGCTGATGAGGTTCTGTTCCTTAGTAACAAGAGTACCTAAATATACATTCTCTGTCTCAAGCCTCAGCAGTGTCAGAGCCTCAGGAAGAAGAAGAGGTGGCAGAAGAGGAGGAAGATGAGCCTGAACAAGTTGTTGTGGAAAATGAGAGTTACGTGAATCTCAAGAAAAAGCTTTCCAAAAAGTATGATGTGCAGGCAAAGTCTCTGTATAACAAAAATGTTAAAATCTGCACACAATTTCGGCTGAAAAAGGTATAATATACCGAATAGCTGTTTTCGTGCTTCCTTTAGAGAAATAAATATTTAAGCCACAGGCTGCTGTTTCAGATGCTTTTGTTCCACTCCAGTGGTGTTCTTAACTGCCATGCTGTCTGGTTTTGTGCATCAGGCTTCTAGGCACTTCCAGTCCATACTGTATGAAAGACAGAAGCTCCCTGCATGGCAAGAGAGAGAAACCATTCTTGATTTGCTGAAGAGCCACCAAGTTCTTGTTGTGAGCGGCATGACAGGGTAAGAGTGTGATTGCACATGCAGACTTTATGTATCAAAGTGTACACAGAAGAATATGAAATATGTGTCTGTGTCCTGGAAAGGTCATGGTCCACCTGTGACTAGTGACAGCAGTCCTAGGTGAGATTCATGTGAAGGATGACATTAATGAAACAAAACAAATTTCAAGCGGAATGCAGTCATCTTATTTTACATGGTTGGAAGGTGTTGGGTTTGTGTGGGGTTTTTTTAATTAATCTCTGATTTTGTCATGCAGATGTGGGAAAACCACTCAGATTCCTCAGTTTATTTTGGATGCTTCATTGCAAGGATCTCCAAGCAGAGTTGCAAACATCATCTGCACTCAGCCTCGCAGGATCTCTGCCATTTCTGTGGCTGAACGTGTAGCCAAAGAAAGAACGGAAAGGATTGGACTCACTGTCGGATATCAGATCCGTCTAGAAAGTGTAAAGGTATATATGCTTTGCCTGTGGGTTTTCAGTTAGTTCTATTAAAATGTACGTAGTGATTCTCTAGCATACAGAATCTCTGCCCTGTATCTGCCATGTAGCAAGATAAGCAAGTCAGTATCACCTATATTTTATATTATATTATGAAATATATTCTATATTTTATTTCATGTCAAGTTGCACAGTCCACTTTACAGAATGAGAGTGCAGTACTATGTCTTGTAGTGTTGTTTTGCTTTTTATTGAGATAGGTGAAGGGGTCTGAGATTATGAGTAATAGTTCTGTCCTCTGGAAGGCTACTGACTTAATTTCCACTTGTCTCCATTTCCATTTGTCTCCTAAGTAGAGATTGAAGGGTACAGCTTCAGTCAGCCAGAAGCAGAGATTGAACTCAAACTGCTGTCTTGGAAGTGAAATTTTGTCTATGTTGCAGCTTATTGCTTTTTCCAAGAACTATGTTAAAAAAGAGATTCACTAAATCTTTATAGGGACAGAGATCTGAGTTGTTTATCAGAAAGCAGCTTCCACAGGAAAACTAGTTCAGATTTTTTTGTTTACTCTTTATAGTTAGCAATGCCCCTTGGTAATTAATCAAGAAAGAAAAATCATTCAGCCTGTCTCCAGCAGGCATTGCTTGTTCCCTTTCTGTGAAACCTGGCACTCAGCTGAAACCAAATGCTTTACAGCAACACATGTTCTCTTTTTGCACTATGTTAAGTTGCACAAAATCAACTGAATGCTTTGTCTTACCATTCAAGTCCTCAGCTACCAGACTCTTGTACTGCACTACTGGTGTGTTGTTGAGAAGGCTGGAAGGAGATCTGACTTTGCAGGGAATCACACATGTTATTGTTGATGAAGTTCACGAAAGAACAGAAGAAAGGTAAATAATCTTTTATCCCGTAAATGAAGAAGCATAGTCAGAAGGATAAAGGTGACTAAGGTGCAAGTATCTGAAGTCAGACTTGTTGATCCTGTGGCAGTAACATGGGATTATGGAAGGAGTCTGGTTTTAGGTTCTTGTCTTTGGGCAGTATGAAGTTTTGTTGCAGCAGCTTGCAAAGAAAGCACGTCTCTTAAATTTCTATGCCTCCAATCTGCCATCACATTGCAGTGGTGTTGAAAAGAGGTTTTGGATGGGGCTGGAGGGTTAAGTAACTTTAACTACAGTTGTCCGGTTCTTATTCTTTCCTAATTCTTCACATGCCCTTTTGGGAATTACTTCTCCTGATGCAGGCTTCAGCAGAGCACCTGCAAGGGACAAGGGCTCACGTTTTCTTCCAGTCTGTAGATTTTCCTAGTTGCAGACAGTCTCATCCTATCCTGCTCCAGCCTCCTGCAGTTTTACCCCACTTACCTGCTGATGCCAAGCAAAAGATAGTATCTGTCAGTATCTCTGTAAGTGGCAAGGATCTTTTTCTGATGTTTTCCTTGTGAAACACTGCAGCACAGTGGGTTTCCAGGAGGCTTTGACGGTGACCCGTCATTCTACAGCTCAGATTATATTTTAGCCTCATAAAAGGGTTTGTATCTCTCAAGGATTCTTCTTCCTTCTCATCTAAAATCACTTCAAGCCAGTCTTCTAGGCATGCCACAAAAGCTATAAATATGTAGGGAAGAATACAGTGAGCAGGGAAGAGTGGCTAAGTTTGAATAACTCTTCCAGTGAAGAAGAGGGAGCAAAAAGGACTTACCTTTTGCTTTGAGTTAATTTGTTATCTAATGTTCTTTTTTTGTCACTAATGCAACTAATTTATAAGGTAGGTAGAGCTTTTTGTTGCTTAAATGAATTTGCCAAGTAATCCTGACACTTTAGTAAGGGACAACCAAAAAAGTAAGCAGATTGCCTTCCATTAATTTACTGCATTGTTAGCCTCCAGCCATTCTGAGAAGTTCACGCTTCTGTGAAGGTATCACTGTGCTATTGAAAACACCAAGAAGGTGCACAAAATGGGAAGGATAAAAGCGACTCTGAAAGTTAACAATGAAGAAACTCAAGTATCTTTTTGCTTGTTTTCTTCAGTGACTTCTTGCTGCTGGTTTTGAAGGATATAATGGTTCAGAGGCCAGACCTGCGCATAATACTAATGAGTGCCACCCTGAATGCAGAGCTTTTTTCTCAATACTTTCACTCCTGTCCAATTATTAACATACCAGGTGAAAACCATTCGTTTTTATTATCTTGTCACATTCATTGGTTTAGGGATTTGTTTTCAGTATTTCTGCTTGTGAAGTGTGTCTCAATTCAAGTGCAAGGGGCTAATTCACAAAGTGGCAAGATGAGGCTTTATACAGGAACTATGATTCCAGGGTCTTAGAAAGAAAGACCAATGAGATTTAGGAGTGGGGAGACTTGGAAATGGAGCCTTTTTTGTGCTGTCTCTATACGAGCAGAATTTCTTTCCCCAAAAGACAAAAATGACGTGATGTGCTTGACATGGTTCCGTAAGCTAGCTGAAGACTCTTCTTTGTCCATGTGAAAAAGAAGCAGTGAGAGGATCCAACTGGATGTGTACACATTTAGCCAAATATGCCTTTTAAATTGCTAAGTTATTACATGGAGCATGACAGAAACATGGATATGTTCCTGTAAGTGTATCATCCTTCTCTGACTCTGCAAGTGCATGTTACCAAACCATGCTTGGAAAACATCCACGGTTTATCCTAGACAGAAGTTGTGTTGAAGAGTGCAGTATAGATGAGAGCTGTGAAGCCAGTGTATGACATCATAACCTGTGTGAAATGATAACCCTCTTCTGTCTTTTTTCCTCTTTTCTGTGGCATGTAGATTTATTCTCATGTTTCCTTTTAGGTCGAACATTTCCCGTGGATCAGTTTTTTCTGGAAGATGTGATTGCAATGACAAGGTACGCAATTGCCAAACATTGTCAGATGTATTTGGCCTTTGAGGTTGCACTGTTCACCTTCAGACTGCAGTAGTTCTGTGCATAAATTTAAAAATTAAATCCTCTCAAATCTCCCCTATCACCTGCGGTCTTGGAGTTCGACTAAAGCACTGACTTTAAACCCTACTTCTTATACTGCAGTGGGGTCTAGGATCTCATGCCAAAAGAAATCTTTCTGCATTAGATACCACATAAGTACTCAAGAAAAGGTGAACTTTGCTATGAAGAGTTTGTCAGTGCTTGTGCTTTTCTTGTTTCAGTGGTGGTTCAACATTGGCAAGGAAAAGAAATTTGAAGGTAGATTTCAGCACGGAAGGTGAAAAATGCAGGATACCAAACAATTCCTTTTTGTAAGCCCTGCCTTGCAGCTCAGGTGCCAGATTCCTGCTACCATTTGTAGTTACTGGACAGTCACAGCAGCTCAGATATTCAGATAAATTGATCAGCTATTGTAAATTACGTGCGGATTGTTGCTCTGAGCTGCCCACTTAGCTGTGAAGGTCAAGTTTGCAGTCCTAGACTTTAGGATCACAGGTTCTAAAAGACTAACATCCCAGTATGGAACAACACCTTGACTTTGATACTGTTTATGGTTTTGCAACCCAGTTATACAAAGTTCCTCTCAGATTTATGTATAAATACTTTTGATATCCTATCTCTGTAGCTAATTATTAGAAGGAGACTGTTAGGCTTCTTTCCATGCCACTAAATGTTCTTCTGCTGTTCAGGTATGTTTTAGAGGACAGTAGTCCCTACAGGCGCAAGATAAAGCAAGAAAACAAACAGAATGGAAGACAAAAAAGAACTGCATTTGAAGAAGTAGAGGAGGACCTGAGACGTGCTGGCATTCTGGAAGGCACTGACACAGTTGTCAGAGATTCAGACCCAGACCAAAAATTAACTCTGAAGCAGCTCCTTACACGATACAAAGGTGAGCTCCTTCTTAAATCTAATAAGTTGGCATATAACATTTGCCAGCTAACATGGTACATTAGCATATAATATTGTATGCTGAATGCATGTATATAATTCAGAGTTTTGTACTTGTGAAGTTAAGCAGGTCATTACTTCTAGATGAGATCAGAGACCTCCTGCCAGCTTAAAAAAAAAAGAGAACCCATTGTTCTCTTAAACTAGAAAAAACATCTTGGCTGAAAACAATTCTTAGCATCTGAAAATGGTCAGTTTTCAGCTACTATCTGTTTCCATCCCTTTTCTGATGCCTTGTTAGTTCCACTTTCTTCTCTGTATTTGTTCTTGCTGGAGCAGCTTTACTTAAAGCACAGCATGTATCTGCCTACTTCAAGCATGACAAGCCTTCCTTGAGAAACTCAGTCACTCTGTGAATGGCTTAATAAGAGAGGCAGACCTTTCCATGAATGTCCCACTGTCATCATCAAAATCCTCCTTGCGCTTAGTCCTGAAGAGTTCCTCCCTGCACACACGTATGGTGAGTTCCACAGTGGTACTGAGTAAAAGCCATTGCTTAAAAGCTTCAGATTCCTGCTAGACAGTTACCATCTCAGAAGAGTGAAGGAACCTGGGTGTCTTTTTGAGTTGGTGTAAGAAACATTAGAAGGGAGAAGAGAGAGCTTGAAGATAGTCCTGGAGATACCTCTAAGTGGCCATATTAAGGCTTTTGGCTCCTCTTACAACTAGTATACATGCATGTTGTTCTGCTAGTGGATGAATCCTGGTCTAGGCTGTGCACAGGGCAGGTGGGAGGCCCAGTAAGGTATGAGAAAGGAAGAGAAGAGCTGAAACAAAGGAAAGCATGGAAGAGGTAATGAGATGCATTGAGCTGCTTCTGTCTGGTCTAAGCCAGATGCTGTTTAAACCAAGGCGTGGTTGGTTGTGCAGCCACACTGGTCCAATGCATCCAGATGTTTTTTACAAGAGCTGGACTCACTGGATGTTTTATTTCTTTTTCCCCAGGGGTTAACAAGACAGTGTTGAAAACAATGTCTGTCATGGACTTGGACAAAGTTAATCTGGAATTAATTGAAGCCTTGCTGGAGTGGATAGTTGATGGCAGACATTCATACCCCCCAGGTAATTTCATTGTCCTGAAGAGATAAACAAAAGTAGATTCATGGAGGCTGAGCACTTATAGACAGCCCAAAGCTAACGTTTTGCATACAGAGTTTCTGTATTTATTGACTGTTTTTGGAAAAAAAAAAGTTCTAGCTGAGTAACAAAGCCCCTGATATACATGGGATGGGGAAGATACAATAATTGCAAAACAGAGCTGGAGTTTTGACTTGGGCCTTCTGCACATTGATAAAATATCATGCTGTCCTTTCTGTTGAATGATTTTTTTTTAATTTTTTTTTTTAAATCTACATATATAGGTGCTGTGTTAATATTTTTGCCTGGTCTAGCAGAAATCAAGATGCTTTATGAGCAGCTCCAGTCTAATGCTCTTTTTAATAACAGACACAGCAAGAGGTAAGGCAGAAAAGCTCCAAAACTGTCGGTCTTTACCCATAAATAAAAGAGTACCTTCCTGCACAAAGCCTGCCTTTATCCAGGGATGAAGGTTATTAAATTTGTGAGCTTGTGATATGAAGGTCTTGACTCCAGTCAGGGTAATTCCTTTTCTACTATCTTACAGGCTTGTTCTTTTTGTTTTTTCTCCTCAACTCAGGAAGGTTAGCTGTTGAAATTCTCAGAGATGCAGTGATGTGTGTTCTCCATTTCATGCTCTGCATGATCCAGTGGACTGTTGAAAACTTCACTTTGGCCCTTGTTCTGTTTCAGAATGTTTGCTGAGACACATTCAGTTGTGGTTGCATTTGGCCTTAGATTGTTACATGGAGATGTAATTGGATCTCTGTGACTAAACAGTTTTTACACAGAAGTCCATGGCAAGATTAGCTGGAATGATTTCTTCCAGTCTGGCATTATAAATGGCAGATTCTAGACTCTTCAAAAGAGGCAGAATTTTTGCTCAACTCTATTCTGAGACCTGTCCCTCTGTAAACTTCTCTGCCTTCCCTCAGAATACATATCAGAACTAGTGTGGCCAGCAGAACTAGGGAAGTGATCGTCCCCCTGTACTTGGCACTGGTGAGGCTGCACCTCAAGTACTGTGTTCACTTTTGAGCCCCTCACTACAAGAAAGACATTGAGGTGCTGGAACGTGTCCAGAGAAGGCCAGTGAAGCTGGTGAAGGGCCTAGAGCACAAGTCTTATGAGGAGCAGCTGAGGGAACTGGGGTTGTTTAGTCTGGAGAAAAGGAGGCTGAGGAGAGACTTTATCGCTCTCCACAACTACCAAAAAGGAGGTTGTAGCCAGGTGGGTGTTGATCTCTTCTCCCAAATAGCAAGTGATGGAACAAGAGGAAATAGCTTCAAGTTGTGCCAGGGGAGGTTTAGATTGGATGTTAGGAAAAATTTCTTCACTGAAAGGGTTATCAATCATTGGAACAGGATGCCCAAGGAAGTGGTTGAGTCACCATCCCTGGAGCTATTTAAAAGATGTGTAGATGTTCCTAAGGGACATAGTTTAGTGGTGGACTTGGCAGTGTTAGGTTGATGGATTTGATGATCTTAAGGATCTTTTCCAACTTAAATGATTCTATGATTCTGTGTCTTAAAGGTGATATGGCAGAGAGGTTTGCTGGGTTTATATTGCTTTGAACGGCTGTGGGTAGCGAGGCAGAAGTGAGGCAGAAGTGTGTGCAGGCAGATTGTTCCCAAGAGGGAGAAGACTGGAGATGCACTGAGCATGCTGTTGTATTGTCCTTCCAGGTGTGTTGTTTATCCGCTTCATTCTTCACTGTCTAGTGAAGAACAGCAGTCTGTGTTCCTCAGGCCTCCTGCAGGAGTTATCAAAATCATCATCTCTACAAACATTGCAGAAACATCTGTCACCATTGACGATGTGGTCTATGTGATTGATTCTGGAAAAATGAAAGAGAAAAGGTACTGGGATTTATTCCTTGGGGCTTTGTGATCTGGGAAACTGCTTTATACCTTGAGCTGCATATTTTAGCATTCCAAAGAGCAGGGAAAAACTTGAAGGAACTTGATCTGTAGGAAGCTGCTGCAAGGTGGAGAAAGCCAGTCTAGACTCAGATCCAGCTGCAGGGGTGGGAATTGTGTCCATACAGGAGTTGGCAGCATCTGCCAGCTTGACCTCCAACCTGTTCACTCTGCACTCGTGAATATAAGCCTGTTCTTGCTCTCCTGTAGATATGACCCAAGCAAAGGAATGGAAAGTCTGGAAGACACATTTGTGTCTAAGGCCAATGCTCTGCAAAGGAAAGGGCGAGCAGGCCGTGTGGCCTCAGGTGTCTGCTTTCATCTTTTCAGCAGCCATCACTATAACCATCAGCTTATAAAGCAGCAGTTACCAGAAATACAAAGAGTGCCCTTGGAGCAGCTTTGTCTAAGGTGAGCTGTTGTTCCTGTATTGTCTGAAAAAGCCACTAGTGCAGAATGTCCTTCCTTGCTCTGCAGGGAGTACCTGGAATGCCATTACCAAGGTATTTAGTTTCCTCGGTGTTTTCTCACGTTGTGAAACCAAGAAACTTGCTCTGGAGGTCTAAGGCTCTGTTGGCTGGTTGCTTTGATCTTACTATCACATTGCCTCTGCATCCATAGCCCTCTCTATTCGCAACCTCCACCAGTTCTCCCTGTCCTCCTTCATGTTCCTTAGCTCTCATTTGATCCTCAGAAAAAGATGTGTCTGTCAGATCTCATGACCGGAGAAGTCAGTTGCATTCCTGTACTCCAGACCCATGCAGATGTTTGTCCCTTTACGCTGTAAACTCTCCTGTGGTATTTCTGTGCAGCATAGTGCAGCAAAGCCACAACCAGGATCAACCACCACCATCACGCAAATACTAAATGAAGAGGCCCTCCTATCCCTGCTGCATGTTGTGCACCCTTTTGCACAGAAAGGAAATGAAGCAACACAAATTATTTTTTTATAATAAAAGTTTATTATAAACCGTAGTGTGCTAAATATGAATCCGTTCTAACGGACTCTGTGAGGTTGGATGAGGTACGCTGCCCCCGAGCTGTTATTTCACCATGCTTCCTGACTTGAAATATGCGTTACAGGCCCTCTTCTAGGGAGCATGTTCTTAGAAGCATGTTTTCTGTTGGGTTTTTTGTTTTTATAAAAGCTTGCTTTTTTTGTCCTGTGTATGGAACTAAGCTACTTCTTTTTCTTTCATTCTTTTTTCTTTTTTGAATTTTTTTCCCCTCCTTAAGAATTAAGATTCTGGAAATGTTTTCTGCACAGAGTCTTCACTCTGTCTTATCACGACTAATTGAGCCCCCTAGAACTGAGTCTTTGCGGGCATCAAAGCTGCGACTACAAGACTTAGGAGCATTAACTCCAGATGAAAAGCTCACCCCTCTGGGATATCACTTAGCTTCTCTGCCTGTTGATGTCAGGATTGGCAAGCTAATGCTGTTTGGCACCATCTTCCGCTGCCTGGATCCTGCACTAACTATAGCAGCCAGTCTCGCCTTTAAGTCACCTTTTGTAAGTATTCTTAACCGTGTATCCCACTTTGAAAGTGGTATGTTTTCATGCAGCAGCAAAACACTATTGTAACTTGCAGCATACTACACTTGAGTGTTTTAATTCTCCTTTTTGCCCTAAATTGTTTATATGTTAAGGCAGTGTTCATTAAAAAAGTCCAGTTATAAGCAGAAGACCAAAACCATGCAGCAGCAACTAGAATGTTATTTATATTGTGAGTGAACAGTAGAAACAGATATTAATATCCAGTAGTGGATATTAGTTTTAATTTGAACTAAGAAGTACAGCCAGTTCATTTTGTCTAAATTTGGTGTAAAAATTGAAAATGAATGGTTAATATAAGAAGCTGTTTGTTAGAAATAATTTTGAAACAGCAGTAATGATGAAGTTGATTTGTCTGAGCTGTGAATGTAGAGTTTAGTTTGGATCTCAGTTTATGTGTTCATTTTCACGTTGGCGTTTTTGAATCAGCTGCTGTACTTAGAGCAGTTGTACGTTGCAGTAGAAGATTAGCAAACTTGCATGAAAAGTCAGACTTACTTGAAGTTTTGATTGCTGTCATTAGTAGTGCAGATAGTTTGTATTGAGGATAGTTGTGAAAGAATTGGAAATAGATTGTTCCAGTTATTTAATTGCATATTGTTTTCCATATGCTTATTGGGCATTTTCTACAGCATTTTGACTTGAAGTGCTGTAAGTTTCTATATGCTGAAATAGAGTAACTTTTGAATGTCCTGAGTTAATAACTCCTTCTCTCTCTCTCAGACCCAAGTGGATTTTAGACTTGCTGTGTTCTATTACAAGCATTCTCATTTGAGCTTCACCTCCATTAACTTGCTAAGATTTGTCAGATGGTGTTTTTCATAGATCTTGGCATTCTGCAGCTGCAGAGAGGTCTGCCCAAAATGAAATATTTTCTGTGAGCTGGTGAATCACAAGTTTACATCTGGGCAATGGGCTTAGGTGCTCTGCTGTTGACTAGGTGTTTTGGAATGCCTCATCTTTTCTGTTACCCATGGAGAAAATTTGCATTCTAACCTGTGAGCTGCTGTGAAAATAAGAAAGATTACATGCCCTGCAGCTCTCGCAATGGCTTGTCTAAGTTGTGAGAAGAACACGCTTAATCTCTTACTGCCTGTCTAGGTGTCACCGTGGGATAAAAGGGAAGAAGCAAACAAAAAGAAGTTGGAGTTTGCAGTAGGAAACAGCGACTACCTGGCTCTTCTCCAGGCCTATAAGGTGAGTTAAAATTCAGTAGCCTCTCTCAGAGGTTTGTGATGTGCTTGAAATTCAACCTGAAATACTTCATTAAAGCTTTCCTCCCATCCTCTTAATTAGGGATGGCGTTTAAGTATCAAAGAGGGCTCTCAGGCAAGCTACAACTACTGCAGGGAGAACTTTTTGTCAGGAAGAGTTCTTCAGGTAAGTCACTTTTTGTGACCTTGCACAGGGACTGGTCAAGACACTGGCAGAGTCCTAGTGATGAAAATAAGCAACTGGTGAAGACTTTCCTCGCTCTGTGGCACCCATCACAGCCCTTTGCCTGTTTGTAGGAAATTGCCAGCCTGAAACGGCAATTCACAGAGCTGCTTTCTGACATTGGGTTTGTGAAGGAGGGATTAAGAGCCAGGGACATTGAGAAGAAGTGGTCCCAAGGAGGCGATGGTGTGTTGGATGCCACGGGAGAAGAGGTAATTTACAGCATTTCAGTGCTCCAAAATGATGCTGGAGTTTTTTGTTTGCCTTGGGTGCCAGCTGGGCTCTAAATTGGCAGGTTTCTTGCCACAGCCTGGCGTTGTAATCTCATGTTGGCAACAGTCACCTCCTTCCTGCTCTGGTCTTCCTCCCTGCACATCGTACACGTGGGTGTTTGCCTTGACTGCACGAGGCCTTATGTGTCCAGGAAGAACAGACCCAGATGTGGAAGTGAGCTGAAACCTGCTCCTTTGAGACAGTGAAACGCTGCTGACTCAACACATTAGAAGTCAGCAAGTGGTGGAAAGGCACGGGTGTGACTCATGACCTGGCCTGAATGTTGGGATTAGTGCCAACCTTATTTTGGGAACAGAATTACATTACAGAGCAGGCAGTGAAATATTTCAGCATTGCGGGCAATCCTCAGAAAGCATTACCTCTGGAGCCAGAGATCTCTTGGGGCTACGTGATGAGGTGATGAGGGTGATGAGGGTTTGGTAGTTGTAGAGCTTCGCTGTGCATTGGGACAACTTGTGCTTGCTTTCCCTCGGGGCAAAGCCACTTTTGTAGCCAGACATTAGGGAACAATCAGGTTTGGCACTAACTGCATCAAGGAAGTTGGCAGCCAATTTCCTCCATTGATAGTGGGGGGAACACAACCCAGGTCTAGCCTGAGACCTTCGAAGCAGTAACCAGTCTTCCCTGATAAAGCACAGCAGTGCAGCTATAAAAGTAAACCAGTCTCAGGAATTCAGTCATTCCAGAAGTAGGGTTTTACCTTTATAGACTTACCTGTGGAATATCTAATGAATGCATTAATTTCACAGGCAAATTCGAATGCAGAGAACATCAAGCTGATCTCGGCTATGTTGTGTGCTGCACTGTATCCCAATGTTGTCCAGGTAAAAGAACAGTTTTTCATTTTCCCTTCTGCTATCTAGCATATCCACACCCCCTGCTTTCAGTCTGCACTGAATGTGGCAGCCTTGAGCCTAGCTTAGGTTGCCAAAGCTTACTGCTTATAGTGTTAGAGCCAGGCAGCTGAGCTCCAGTTTGTATTGCGTGAGACTGCTGCTGTTCCTAGAAGCCAATTTTAGTGTCATGCAGAAGAGAGCAGCAAATGTCCTTAAGAAGCTACTTTAAATTACAGCTTTTTAGAAGGATGAGGTTACAAATGAACAGTCAGGGTTAGACAGCACCTAGAGTGTAATATTTGTCTCTAGTGACTTGACATGTTATTACTGGAGAATTTCTGGTTTTGATGAAATTAAAACATAAGTTTAAAAGGCCTTCTGGTACAGCAGATTTTTATAACTTTTTATCTTACCATACAGGTGAAAAAGCCAGAGGGCAAATACCAGAAGACCAGTACAGGAGTGGTCAAAATGCAGCCAAAAGCAGAAGAGCTGAAGTTTGTTACCAAAAATGATGGTTATGTTCACATTCACCCTTCTTCTGTGAATTATCAGGTCAGGATTCTTTGTTTTTTTTTTCTGCAAAGCATGCTCTTTTATAAAAAGAAATTGCCTTTGCTTGAGCAGTTGAGGTTACAGTGAGGGTCCCTATTGATGTTTTAAAAAAAAAAATCTTTATGATTGAACAGTCCCGTTGTTAGAATTGTAAATAATGGTCTGTTCCTGAGTTAAGAGCACACAGTTTAACTCCAACCTCTGGAGTGGAATTAGCAGATGCAGTAAACCCCACCCCCCCACCCCACCCCCGGTTCATGTTTTCTCAAGCTGCACCTGCAAAGCTAGACACAAAAATGTTGTAGTTGCAATGCTCCCCTGGCTTCCCCTTGGTATTGACTGAGAATGCATACATGTGTCACATGTGTAGCACCTTCATACATGCAGATGACTTCTCCCTGCCAGCCCTCCCCAGCCTTTGTCTCTTCAGCTGAAATATTGTTTATTGGTAAATAATTCAGGGACAAACCCTGGTTTGTTTCTTTGTGGCTCCTCAAACTCTGAAGTTAATTTCCTTTCCAGCTTAATAGCCAATACTTAGATAAGAGCTCTTCTCTCTCTGCCATGATATATGGTAATACTTGTCTCATTAAGTCTGTCTCTATATTTGATGATTCATTGCTTTTCCAGGATATAAATTACTTGCTTTAAAAATGTGGGGGTTTTAATCATTAACCACATATTTGGGTTATAAAGGCTTTGACCTGTTCATCACTCTTGCTTTGAAAGAGCCCAACATACATGCACAGGAAAATGTCCTTAGCATGAAATGGAGAACGTGGGGCCTTGAGGCAACATTGATGAATGAGCCAATTTCTCACATGCTTACTGCAAAGTGGGAAGGAGCAAGGGATTACTGGCAAAGTTATTGGCAGCTCTCACGGTCAGAGAGTCTGTTAGTCACGCAGGTGCGTTTTAGGCACATTTGCTGTTCTTTGCGGCTGTAGAAGTGGCAGGGAAGCCTATGTGAGAGAGGCAGGCCCATAACTGCCTGAGCAGGTAGGAAGAGACGTGGCACTTTAACAAGGATGTTGTATATGTGTTCCAGACTAGGCACTTTGACAGCCCCTACCTGGTATATCACGAGAAAATCAAGACCAGCCGCGTGTTCATTCGGGACTGCAGTATGGTGTCAGTGTACCCACTGGTCCTGCTTGGAGGCGGGCAGGTTCACATGCAGCTGCAGAGGGGAGAATTTGTCATTTCTCTCGATGATGGATGGATACGGTTTGTGGCTGCCTCTCACCAGGTAAGGAAAGGGAGGGGTAATCCTGAGACTGCTGCCGAGCTGTGTTTGTGTTTAGAATGCAGGAGATGCATTTCATGAGCCTTATGCTCGCCTCTATGTTTTACCATGTGTGTTAGGTGGCTGAGCTGGTGAAAGAGCTGCGCTGTGAACTAGACCAGCTGCTGCAGGATAAAATCAAGAATCCCAGCATGGATTTATGCATGTGCCCCCGTGGATCTCGGATCATCGGTATGATTGTAAAGCTTGTGACCACGCAGTAACATGAGACCAGCTTACTATAAAGACTTGCTGCTGCTGCTGCCTGAGAACAGAGCAACATCAGTGTCTTGAGGTATTTGTTGTCCCAAAACATGGCGCTGATCTCTGAAAGACGAAGTTGACAACTGTACTAGTAACAGGTTTTTGGGGTTTTGGTTTTTTTTTTTTTTGTGGTTGGTTGGTTTTTTTTTTAATCTTTGTTTGCAGAGAGCTTGCTTGTTCAAAGTAAGGTGGTTTGCAGTACACTCTGGGAAACAGGAAAATGGCCAATCTCCCAGGAGGAATACAAACCTCCATGTAAGAAAGCAAAGTGGTTTTTTTTTTTTTTTTTGTTGTTGCCCCCCCCCCCCCCATGAGGCTATACACTGGCAATAGTGTTTCCTGGTCATAAAAATACCTGCTACCTAGCTGCTGCTTGTAATAGTAACGTCTGGAGGCAGCATGTGACATTATCAGCTGCTCCCAAATTGGTTTAAATGCACTTCTACATTTTGGCCAAGACTTGACTGTGGTGTAGTCAGTCTTGGCTGACCAGGGATCAGATCAGTTTGCTTATGGTTCAACCCAAAGCCCTTATACAAGTGAGCACCTTTTGATTCATGTCAAGGGGGTGCCAGAACAGATTCAGGGTGTCCTCTGGCAAGTATCAGTTGGAGCAACTTGTTGGATTGGTGCAGGCTGTTGTGGTTACAGTGTCAAACTGCAGGAGCCTGATGTTTCCCCTGAAAGCTGGGCTTTTCCAGCCCCCTGTGCTGTGAAAAAACAACCAGATGACATGGATTGCTGTAGTGCATTAAAAATGGACCCTTGGGTGGATGGTACTGCTTTCTGTTAACCTCTTCTGGCAGGTGGTAGTACTTCTGCAACCCTGCACAGCTGGAAGAAAGTCCCACTTTTGTAAACTTTTAGCTAAACTCCTGCTCTGGGGAGTAGACTGCTACAGAAGAATGTGGCAAAAACACCTCAGTAATAATGAACTATTACTTCTTTCCTTCAACACTGCTTAATTGCAATGCTAAGCATTGCTACAGCTGAGCTGCTTGATGTATTACTAAAAATTGCAAATAATAGTATGTGCCTTAACTGAATTAATTTTGCTGCCATCTGTAATAATAGTAAAACCAGAGTAAACACTGTCTCTACCAGCAGCCCTGCCTAGAAGTAGCCTTCAGGCTGAGGAATAATGAGCTGTGGGAGCCATATTTGGGCACTAGTTTGATGTTTCAAAACACATGAACATTTGTGGAAGCAGTTTCACAGCAACACACCTATGCACAAGGATGACAGGAGTACCAAGACTAATGTAAAAGTGCAGTAGAACGGTCTCTGCAGGGATGTTGACCAGCAGAAGGCTGAACTGTACCTATAGCTTAATGTTGGCCAACAGTAGCACCATACTCCTGTAACTGCACACCTGGATGCTTGGGGTTTGTGGGTTTTTGTTTTTTTTTTTTTTCCCTGAGGTTTAGTGAAGAGCTGTGAAGGCCAAGGAATCCTGGAGCAGGGTATTAAAGTACTGCAGAGGTATATGGAGTGTGTTGGCAGCTGTTTGTTAGTGCTGTGTGAAGCAGGACTGTTAGACAGTGTTGCTTCTGCAGGTGCCTGGTGGCCATGCCAGTAAGGGTAAGCGAGTAACAGTTCAGATTGGAGTGAAATAGGAACAGATTCCATTTTTCACTTCAGACTTCCATCTGCTTTCAAAGCTGTATCCTCTTAATAAATGACTTTTCAACCAGCAGGGAGTACTGTGGTTTGGATGGAAACTACTGTTCAAGCAAGGTCTGTGTGTCTCTCCCCCCACGTACATGCTAAATTCCACCTGAGCTATCCTGAAGTGAAGGTGAGGGCAGGGAGTTGATGATGTAGCAGGTGATAATTAACAGCATCCACCCTGCTGGAGGGAGGACTTGTGAAATGTCCTAGTGCCTTGCCTTGGTGGTAGACTGGGCAAGCCTGGGAAGGGAATAAAGGACACATCAATAGATACAATCAAAATATGACAAGGGATAGTGAACTGGTTGCATACCCATCAGGTCTCACCCCCTGGCTGTAGGGCCATCTGTTACTTTAGGAGGGTTTCTATGTAAGAGTGCCAAAACATGCTGCCTTCCCACTAATTACATATGTGCTAACTGGGCACAATGGTTTTATTACTTGCTTCCTTCAGCAGGGCCAGTCCATACCACAGCTCCATTTACCCTTAAGAGTAAAGGCAGTCCAATGCCTGGTGAACACCAGAGGCAGAGCAGCCTACCTGCTGTAAGCCCTCCACAGTGCAGCTGGGCCTGCCTTTGAGACAGGAGTTTCTACCAAGGGGACAAGACCCACATTAAATACAGGTAACGAGCAACAAACACACTGGCAGTGCTACTATTAATTACCATAGGCCTCCCTGGGAGGTATCAGAGCCATCCCCCCCACCTCCAGCAGCAGCTGAAAAGCAGTTCCTTCTCCAGCCTCCTCCCTAGGAACTGCTGACCAAAGCTTGCCCATAGTAACCCTCCTTCCAGTCCTCCTCCTGCTCTACCCCAAGCACATGGATACAGTCCCAACCTCCTCCCTTTTTTTTTTAATACTGTAATGAGTGGAAAGACTGAAAAAGAAAGGTCTCGGTGGTAGAGTTTTAGTCTACAGGTTTATTGTGGAGCAAGCTTGCTTCAGCAGTACAGAGGAAAAAGGAAAAGCTGCCCCCTTTGAAAGGACTGTTGCACAGTGTAATTCTACCATTCATGCTGTAAACTGCAGCAGGGCAGGAAGAAGGGATACTCCCCCCAGCAGTCTAGCAATGGCTTTTGGGTCACCCTACTCTAATGCTATTGCTTCCAGTTCCCTCTTCTGCAGCTTTTAATGGACTATGGTTATAACCAAAGATTAATTGCAGCATCACCAGCAAGGAAAGCCACTTATCCTACTAAGCACCAATGCATTAAAATGTACAAACATGGGGAAGAGAGAGGAGAGGAGGGACAAGACAAATACATGTTGTAGTACAAATGAAGAGTCTTTGTGAAGTCATGTATAGCAGTTCATTATCATTCTTTTAATACTTGGACATTGTGTAAAGCAACAATGACCAAAGTTCATCTGAAAACCTGGGGTTGGGTGCCCATGCCCAGCTGCAGTGCTCTACTCTTAACAGTAGAGCATCAACCACTGCTGATAGAATTCCTGTTCCTCCCTGGCCTGTAAGAGACAGCAATACAGGTCAGAACATCCTTCTGCAAAGAAGACTTAAGTCAAAATCATCTGGTACTCCCCTTTCCTTACTAGTCTGATAATAGCCATTATCAGCTGCAAAGACAAATACCTTGCACTAGTTTGTCATGCTTGTATTAACTCCTTCAGTAACCAATCTGTCATGAGATAGGGACCACCTGTACACAGGCAGCTACGGTCATTTCCCAAAGCAACAACTGAGCAGGACAGCAGCGAGTTCACTGGTTACACCTCACTGCCAGAGGAGATGTGACATGAGCTCTTGACTTGCAGGTTCTTGCTTAATTTCTTAAAAAGGGTATCTAAATGTATTGTCTTCTGCACCAGAACTACCATTTTACCATATGTATCACAAAGAAGTAGTACTATTTGGACAAGCAGGACATAAAACAAGATTTCTAAAAATATTTACTTCAATAATTTACATTCCAGAAGTATTCCAAATACCTTCAGGTGAGAAGTTCATTGGTCCTTTAAATAACAGGACAGACAAGACCAGCATTCACACATTCCTTGTTGGTTTTTTTTCCCCCCTTTGTCTGTTAATGCCCTTTGTCAACACTTTTAAGTCAAGCCATCCAGTGTACAAACAAGCACCTCCAGACAGGTTTTCAGCTTCACTGAGCTTTGAGGAGGTGCAAATAAAAACACAAGGTACAGATAACTATAACATTCACAACCAAACAGTAAGAACAACAGCTGATACTGGTAACTCCTCACTCTAATCACTGCTCTGAAGGAACCAAGCCCTACCACAGGCACACAACCTGCAGGACAGCCCTTGACCAGCTGCTGCACTACACTCAGTTCACAAGTGCCTGCAGCAGCCTGCCTCCTGCTTTTCGACATAGTAACACATGACCTGCTTCAGCTACCCAAATATTAACAGAAACAGCAGGGTTATCACAAAATATTTCTTCTTTAGAAATGCACAGTTTATTTCAATGCGCCAATAAAAAAAGCCCAACATTTCCAGATCACAGAACATTAACACAACAAAAGAGTTTTGCGTTAGTCTGCTAATAAGACTTTTAAAAGATCCAGATTCATGCCAATTGTTAGTCAATAGAAACAGCCTTCTAGGACTAAGCCCTTACGTTTATAAAGACACCACAAAATCCCTTATAATAATGTAAACAAAATAAATTTTCTTCTTAAACTTTTTAAATTTGAATCCATTATTTCAGGACTTGCACTCCTTCAAGGGCTTCCTGATGGTGAATGACTGAAATGGAAAGAAAAAGATTAAGAGCAATTCCTAGAGCAAAACCAACAGGAACTATGCACACTACCCCAGGTCTCCTCTGCTCAAGAGCCCTCCCCCAGTTCTTTTCATCTACAGTTCATGAATAATGAGAAAGGTATTATGTTTTACACCTTTGTCAGTAACAACTGCTTTAAGCTTGTAAAGGGCAGGCAAAATAAGAGACATCAGCTACAACTGTGAGGCAAGACCTTGAGCCTGCACTCCAGCTGTGCAAAGGAATTCTTCCTCTGCCATAACCTACATAGTGCCTCATGGCCAGCCCTAAACCATGACCATCTCAAGACTATATAAATTCCTGGTTACATAGGAAAGCTTGCTTCTTACTTCACAGTGCATAGCAAAAGTTGGCAGCTGTGCAGAGCCACCAGCAGGAATTTAATCCTACCATGTATTCATGGTTTGCTCCATACCTTACATCACTCACTCCTTCCCCAGATTCTAAATTCCTCAATGACTCTGGGATATTGATTCTCATTTGCCCACATTTTCTGTTGTCCTGTAAAATTTCACTAAAGCAGGTTACCTTAGAGATAATTATCATGAAGTTCTGACTACCAGTGGCAGGAAGCGCCCACAACAATTCATCTTTTCCTAGTTCACAAGTTAAGACAAGTAAAAAAACTTTAAGCTTTTATCTTTGCATAAGCTAACTCCTATAGCAACCACTCCATACACTAGTTCTATATAACTGTATGGCACACTCCAGTTTTAAGATATTCCTACCTTCTCTTTGGAGATGGTGATCTGGACTTTGAGCGACTGTTAAAAACAAAAACAAACAACAAACCAAGACAATCAATGTGGTAAACTTATATACACTCAGTAACCATTTTTGACCATTTAAAAACTTGCTGGTTTTTAATAGTTTGATGCTGTTAAATACATTAAAAGACATCACCCTTAATGCTGCCGATAGCAAGCATACCCAGTTACTTTAAGCAAGAAGCTGCAGTTGAGAAGGAAAACTGCTGAAAGCTGGAGCCCTTGGGAAAAGAGCAACACACAGCTTCAAAGCAGCTATAAAACAATCACAGTAATCCTGCAGAGCAGGAGCAGTGAATCAAGTAGAGGAGGGTCAGGAAGACTGAGAACTACTGACAGTTGAGAACAAAGGTAGGGAAAGATATGCCCCAAAATCCTGTCAAAAATACTTTTTTTGTCATGGGTTAAACAAAAAACACATATCCACAATCCTTCTGGAAGAACTGCCTAATGTCCCACAATAAAAATCAGACATTAAAAACATATATAAAAATAATGTATGAAAAATATTTTTAAATCCACAACTGAAAAACCAACAAAAACCCCACATCACCAAAAAAACACAACCTCTTCCACATGCAAGTGAAATACTGGTCCAAGCAGAGATTTTTGAATCATGACCAAAAAATAATACTGAGTGCAACTTGTATTTATACGCTCACCTTTTAGCAGGTAAGCCAGATTTAGATCTACCATGGGACCCAGACCTACAACAGGAGAAAAATACAGCTCAGCAAAGCAGCCAGTGGCATGCACGTACAATGAAAGTTAGCTAAACCAGCAACAGCAAGTTCATACTACATAGCATCATAAACCAGGGAGGAAGCTCTGTTGCTGCAGGCTTTTCTTGTGACATTTCAGGAGAATATTTTAAATCTTATCCCAGAGACCCCACTTACCAGAAGACTAGAGCACAAGCACAAGAAGCTCCCCAGCAAAGCTTCAGCTACCACTTTTACAAAACAGAAAACTTTGTACCAGGCTCACAGACTTTCCCCCTCTGCCTGCAAGTATCCCTTCCATAATGGAAGAATAGTTTCAAGTGTCATCTTAGCAAAGTCTTTTAATAGCACATTAAGAGCCTGGAATAAGCCACAGGTAAGCATGTATGCTGAAGAGCTGATGCATTTGTCAGATCAAGTTCCTGGTGCCACTTTTATTCAAGTATAATATAGCTTTTTCATCAGTTATCCCAATAAAAACAGCATTTCAGTTTTCAGTATCTGGCTACTAATATGTAAACGATTCCCAGTTCATCTTACAAATTAAAATCTACGCAAACAGTGAGACTTTCCTCCCACATTTATCATGTTACTTTACCAACTCAAGTATTTGCTGTTATTTAGAAAAATATTTGTCCTCCTAGAGTGTTAGAATTCAGACATGGTGTTACTAAACACTGGGCTTTCTGATGTTCAAGACAGCCAGTTGTTTAATAGACTTGGCCAAAAAAGTAAGAAACATTTATTTCATTTCTGCTCAGACTAATTTTAAAGGGTAATCAAGATTCACCTTTACCGAGCCTATTAACTTATAATGGACACTAGTGACATAAGTTAAACAGAGTTTGTTAAAGAGTTAAACAAATAAGTTAAACACCGCTTTGAAACCTGCCTGGTAAGATGAGCCATCATCTGTCAGTTCCTAACGCTATAACCAGGAATTCTGTTACTATATCGCATCAGATGGAGTTGCTCACAACTACCCAGAGCTTATATTTGTAGCATGAGCATGACTTCCTTTGGTAAGTACAGTAAGGCAGCACACAAGAGCATCATCTTGCTACAGGAACTGCTGGCAAGTCCTCCTTCCCGGAGGCACAGCAACAAAGCAGGACTGCAGATCAAAAGCTCTAGAAGCAGCACTGGTTACGTACTGGTGTAATAACAGAGGACCAGCACTGGCCAATACAGAAAAGAGTTTTCACAGCAATTCTGTAACTCCAGTCCTGAACTACCACTTCTCACCACTGCAACTGCAGACCTATGCAAAGTCAGAATTCCTCAGAAATCTCCATTTGAGTAGCAAGTCTTTCATGCAGGAATACAACTGTCCCAGAACTAGAGTCACCAAGCAGCATCAGCAGTATCCAAACCCTTCCACAGCAGCAGCATGCAATTTGAGCCTGGCTAGTCATCTCCTGCATGAGTAGTAAGTCAGGACAGCTCTAGTAATAATAATCATCCTCCTCTTAAAGGCTCAGTGTGCAAGTAGCAGGCAGACCCCTAAAAAAATACTTGGCTTGCATCAGAAAGGGGGAAAAGACAACTTCTTCCAACTTAATCAGCTCTCACATCCATCACATTTTTATTCTATTCTTTCACCTTTCTTCCAACTAAGGCTTACCACAAAGGATAGAGGAAAATAATGCAGGAGCATTTACCTATTTTCCTCAACTTCCATTTCAGCATGAAAACATCCAGATCCACAAAACTGGGGCTACACGTCAGGGAAGTCCTTCAAAACACTACCTGTGGCATTAGGACTCACGGCCCTTGTTCACTCAGCCTTCCAAACCTCTGAGTCAAGGCTTCTACCACATGTAATGTAGTTCTTAGATCAAATTACATCGCTGTACTGCTAACTCTCAGAACTGGAGCTGACAAAGCTGAAAAGCTGCAAGCAAGAGTTCAGTCAATAGTGGCAACCTTCTCATTGGTTCCTCCCTAGCATCTGGGATTTACAAAAAAGCCTGCCAAGAAAAACGTAAGCAGTATTCTCTGCAGGACGCAAGGTCATGCACACATGCATAGGCATTAACTAGTTTTCAAAACTTCTCTCTACAAACCTTAAATCATACATTTGCTTTGTTTATGGCTACATAAACTATCTATAGTAGCCACAGACCAAAACAAACTCATGTTTATTACAAGAAATTGATCAATACTTTAGTCTGTGAAAAAAGTGTAAGTGTAAATACTGCTATTCTGCACAAACTTCCAACCCGTTCCAGCCAAACTCCTCTGGGGAAGAAAAAAAACCCACCACACACAAAAACCCCACCAAAAAAAATCCAAAACTATTATTGGTTTGAATTAAAACAAGTATCTTACCTGCTTCGAGGCCATACAACAGACCGGGACCTTGAGCGTGATCTGGACCTAGATCTAGGAAAAAAAAAAGAACAGTGAAAGCTCAACTACTACTACATGATTCACACAGCTGAGATAACATTCTTTGACTTTTATGATACTGACCTCAGAATTTTGGTGGAGCTACTGGTTTTGCAGAAGTAACTTTTATTATTAGAAAGCAGCAGTACATTTGGCCAGTACTACCATCCACATAAGAAAACCCACTGCCTTCATCAACTAAGCATAATTACTCCCTGTATTCTTGAAGATGAAGTAGGAAGCCTTAACCATACATCAAGGCTGTAACTTTGATACAGTATAAAAAAAAAGCTCAGAAACAGCAGTTCCAAAATCATATGCTTAAATTTTTAGCTTCAAAAGAAGTGTTCAGATTAGCTCTCAGGGATGTAACACCATGAAAGTTCCTGCAAACACAAGGACTACAAAATATAAACATTAACTCCAACAGCTATGTCCCTTTCAACAATGTTGTGGGCTTAACAGAAAGCACATACCTTGATCTCCTTAAAGAACCAGACCGAGATCTGCGGGGTGAAAATGATCTATACCTACGAGGAGAGATTGATCTGGACCTGCGGTAGGAAGCTGACCTTGATCTACAAAACAAAGGGGAAAAAAGCCCAAAATTACTGCAAGGTACTTTTCACAAGGACTACAGAAAGGGGTGGAGTAGAGAGGAGTAAGGAAAAGAAGAAAAACACAACAGCCAGAACCCTACCTCCTACCACGACTCCGACTGCGTGACCGAGAATACCTTCTTCCTCGGGACCTCGAGCGGGATCTAGACCGGGACCTGGTTTTAGGTTAGAGAAAACAGGTATCAGGAAACAGCTGCAGCAATGGGTGCATGTGAGGCCCTGCTGAAGTCAAAACTGATTTCAGAAAACTAAAAAGAAAAAAAAAAAACCCAAAACAAAACAACAAAAACACACCACTAGCATCTGTCAGTTGGAAAAAAATCTCTGGGCCTACTTGTCTTGAGCATTTTACTACCTAGAAAAATGTTAAAAGCTGAATTACATTGCAGAATTACATTAGAATAGAAAACACTGTAATGCGTATTTAAAATAAACCTTGCAAGTTTGCAGGTCGACCCTCTTTGGCCCAAGGTCTAGCAGATCTAGACGATCTAGAAGTATCTATAGCCGATCGCTGCATCTAGGTGTTCTCTTCAATCTAACGACGATCAAACTGACAGCCCAATGAGCCAGGGTGAGGCTTGATTGACGCAAGAAGATTTTTCTAGGTGGGAATGTGGTCAATCTGGTGTTCCTCTTTCTAAACCGGAGGGGGGCCCCAATTGAAAGCCAAATTTACTGTTACGGCGATCACCGTCTCAAATTTTCTGCCCTTAAAGAATAAGGTGAAGCTACGTGTAGATGGCTCGAGGGGATCTGGCCTCTTATGCTGATCACCTCAAGGTCTAGGAGGATCTTAAGTGTCGGATTTGCAAGGCGCCTCAGCATGAAATCTTAAGGCTCGTGACATTCTGAATCAAGGCGACTGACTCAAACGAAGAAACCTGAAAGGTTTTGACCAGGTTGATTATTAAGATATTAACATTTTATATGTATTAGCAAAAAAAAATTGATAAACACCTGTTGACTTACAACATTAAGAGTTAAAACTGGTGTAACATTCTGTTCTTTGCTAACAAGAGCTACACAAAAGCGAACCGGCGACGCAACCCAGCCACTCTGGCCCCACACGTACCTGCTCCTCCTTCGACGACTATAGCGGTGACAATCATAAGCATAGTGGCCTTTCTCACCACACTCATAGCATCTGTCATTGGGGTCAAAGGGGCGCCGTGCAGGCGGCCTGTCGTAACGGGAGCGACGAGGCATCCCCGTTGACACTTCCACTCTAACCCTGGAGCCACATATTATCCTGCAAGACACAGCATGTATTAATCACAGGAATACTTTTCTCCCCTGTGCTTATTACACACAGAACAGATATTGATGATTGGTGTGGACTTAGGAGGTCAGAATCTGCAGCCAGAGCAGTTAAGGTTTTAGGCATGCACATACTTCCCGTCGAGGCCGAGCACAGCATCTTCAGCATCCCTCGGGTCTTCAAACTCCACGAAGGCAAACCCCGGCGGGTTCCTCGCGATCCAGACGGTTCTCAGGGGCCCGTAGTAGCTAAAGGCTCTCTCCAGCTCGCCTTTTCCCGCGCCCGTGCCCAGGTTCCCCACGTACACCTTGGTCTCTGCCGGGAGGGACGCCAGGTAAGAGCCGGCGCCCGGCCCTACACAGCGGCCGCAGCGCGCAGGCGCGGGGCTGGACACGAGGCCGCGCGCGGCAGGTCCTCGGCCGCCCCTCCCCCCCGCTGTCCGCAGGCGCCGCCATCTTTGACACCGCCTCCATTTTGGTGCGCTCCCGCCGGTGCCGCGCTTTCCCTCCCCCAACCTCATCGGGGCCCAGTCTTCGCCACGGCCCCCGCGGCCCGACGGCGGAGCCACGGCCCCCAGCGTCTCCCTCCTCGGCCCTATCTTCTCTCACAGCCGTCCGTCCGAGGCAACAGCCACTTTCTCCCATCCCCGGCGCGGCACGAACGCCGCCGCACCCCCCCCCAATGGCAGCCCCCACCTGCTCCACGCTGCCCCCGGCTCCTCATCCCCCATACCGTAACGCCCGTAGCGCGACATCTTCCCGGCTACAGGCCGAGCCCCGCGCGCGACCCTTTTATAGAGGGAACCGCCGCTGCGACTGCGCGCCGCGCCCCGACCGCCGCACGGGGGGCGGGACTCTGGTCGCTTGGCAACGCGGGGCGGGACAATCCCGCTCCTCGGGCGCGCGCAGGTCTCGCGAGAACGGCGGCGGGTTGAGTGCGCTTGCGCGTTGCGGCGCGGGGCCGAGTTGAGGGCCGATCGTGGGGGCCGCCTGTCCCGGGTGGAAGCCACTCGGGAACCTGGTCGTGCCTGCTGTACAGGTCCCAGGTCCGTTGCCGTCATAGCCGTGTGCCTCCCCTGGGGCTCACGTCATCGGTGAAGCTCCTCTTGGGCGCAACCACCGCTTGCCCCCAGCCGCCACGACAGCTCTCAGCCTGGCTGTGAGGAAGGCACGGTGGTGCCAAGAGGGAGCAGAGGAGACAGGAACCACTTGTTCCAGTTGTCATCCCTCCTGTGAGACCCGTAACTCAGCTTCTGGCCCTGCTGAGACTGAAGCAGCCTACCAGGCTCCTTACTCCCTGGCAAGGAGGTAGGAGGTACCTTCCTTGTAATGAGGCATTCTCAAGCTCTTCTTAAATCTCTTGAGCGGAGCTTGACCTGACGCCAGCTCTCACACAGGATACACCCCAGCTGGCCATGGGTGCCCTGGAGTTCAGGCACTGGTTGAACCCTATCCCACAGCATTCATGCATTGGCATCCACCAACCTTTTCAGGTAAGCACACACACAGGATTATTTGCATAGTAGAGGATTTTTAAGAAAAATCAGCGTGAAACTGACTGATCCATAGTAATTTTAAATAAACCACAGCAGGAATGAGGAGTGCCTTTTATTAACAAGGGTTAGACAGACTTTTCAAATGCATTTGAGCACACTAACATGTTTTGGTGCTATCTCATAATAAGACAGAACAAATTAATAGAGTAAGATAAATGAGAGCTCTAAGGGCTCCTGACTGGATTAATAATCTCGGGAATAATCACATTCTTGCATTGTATGTTGCCATAAACTAGAAACAAAGCATTAAGAAATACAAACTTCTTGAATTGCAAGAAACTCTCTAAGGAGCAAAGGTCATCCAATCACCGCTGCTCTAAAATAACAAATATAGATAGGAAATGTTTTTTAACATGCTATTTGCCTGCTAACTTTCCCTAATAATTTTAGAAATTTGGACCTACATTATAATTCATGTTCTAAAACAGGAAAACAGTTGTGGGGGAAAAACCAAAAAAGTTTTCTCAACGTTTTTTTCATTGGGTTTGGGAAGTCCAAGTGTCACAATTCTCTTTCTGAAAAATAAAAATAAAAAATCCGCTAAGCAGTTCAAATAAACATGTCTACACCACCAGATAATTAATTTTAAAGGCAGAGGAAAACACAGTTTAAATACACCATATATCATCTTCTACAATACTGTTACATCAGCTTAATATCGATAAACTGATGTATCAGTTTAATATATCATCATTATCCAATAGCTTGCTTTTAATAAGAAATAGTGCATGGAAAATGCTTCGTGTTTTTAGTTTACACTGCTTGTTTTATCCCTTTCTTAACGTACAAAAACCAGACAAAAGTACCTAAACCCAACATTTTTGCAAATAGTGAATATTGATACCCAGGACAGTTCCTAAAATAGGGCAGGTAGACCCATTCCTGAAGACAATGAGTTTAAACAGCAGACATCACTGTTGTTTTTCAAGATAGCCCTGTATCAAGCCTTGAACCCGAGACAGAATTATCTCATTGGAGCTGCTGCACTCTTCTGGGCCATATGGTGGGTCAATAGTTAACACCCCCGCCACACATAGCGTTCTTCCCGATTCACCTTGCTCTGTTACAGGGATGTGGTTTGTTTCTAGCCAAGTCTTTAAGTTATTCTTCCTCTTTTCAAGTTCCTCTGGGCTGTAGGCCTTGCTTTCTTCAGGCGCAAATATGTAGGAAAGCCGTTGCTTCATTTCATCATCCCCTTCCTTGAGTATTTCGACCTCCTGGACAGCATGGCCCAAGACAACTAATATGGACACTTTTTCATTCTCCAGGAATGTTGCAAGGACAATACTGCCAAGGAAAGAAGGATGTATGAGTCACCATAATCAACTGAAGACTGAGAAACACAGGCCAAGATTCTTGGATGAGTTTTAATTAGCATCAGCATAACCCAGATATTTAGGCAATATTGAGTACCCAGCATTTTTCTTGAAAAGCACGTTGCTATGCCCTTAAAATACTGAAAACATGGGGCTTTGTGGGTAACTTCTGGCCTTGAATTTGAAACTACTCTAGATACCATCAAGCAGAACTTTACTCTAAAAAAAGCAAAGCATACATTAAAATCAGGGCTGTGAATTTAAACATTTTTGTGCAGCATTCTCAACCTTGGTGAAGAACCTTAATTCTTCTAACATTCAAAAACAATGATACCTTCATACATTCAGCACTTTGAATGCTGAAGGCAATGGTGGCAGCTAACAACATCAGAACCTTTTAATGACAAATTACTAATAATTATTAATAATAAAATATTAAAAATAATTTTTTTAAAATGAGTGTTGCTAGTTTCTTAACTGAAAACTATAGCTTGAATGTTACACAGCAGGTTCATGAACACACCACAGCAGGTTCATGCTCATGTTGTAGCAGTCTGGTCTTTTCCCAAGGGCACTTACACCCCAGAAGTCCTAAAATACAGGTAGGAAGGAAGCTTACTATACTTCTTGGATCACTTCCCCGTATATCAACGAAGAGGATCAGAGACTATTTTCTTCCTCTTGTGGCAAAAAAAATTCCAGGATATGATACTAGCACTTTGCTAATCTACTGTTGCCACCATTAGTGAAAGTAATGACTTTTTGGGAAATGTGCAATGAAATATGCCTTGGTTTTAGCCTGGGCCTTCCCCAGAATCACTCACAGCTGCGCACACCTTTCCTACTAAAATGATACGCAACTCCAAGAGAAGATTAGAGTATTGGAGCTACTCCAGAGTTGAAGCAGCAACCAATTCTTCTGAAACACATCAGAAGCTGAATGTTTTACTTTCTAGCTTCCATCTTGTGCTCGTGTGGGACAAACTCACAAGTAAAAGGTATGAAAAAGCTCTGCCAGCAAGGACCCAAATTTCTGCCTGCTCCCTGCTGCGTTCTGCCTTTCAGACCCTGTTTTCAAGTTACTAGAGATACTAGAAATCTGTGGTACCACTTTCTGTCCAGTGCCCTTGCTGATTTTCCCTGCTTCCTCTCCAAAGCAGCCACTACACCCTCATGCGTGTCCGGCTGGAGGGGAAAGCAGGGCATCGCTGTGAGAACTCTGGACAGAGGATAAGGATTTCAACACCTAAAGTATTAAAAAACATTCCTGCAGTCTTTGTGAAGCAGGGCTTGGCATATTATTAAAGGTAGTACTAAACATGTGCTAACCTCGGGTCCACAATAAAGTCAGCATTAATCCAGGTATTATTCA
This sequence comes from Balearica regulorum gibbericeps, assembly GCF_011004875.1. Lineage (NCBI taxonomy): Eukaryota > Metazoa > Chordata > Aves > Gruiformes > Gruidae > Balearica > Balearica regulorum. The sequence continues at coordinate 113,666,082 of NC_046186.1, forward strand.
TTCCCCAAACTTAACAGTCCTTGGAATGAGATTAAAGTGGATTTAGGTGAACCGGCCTCATCAACTACAATATTGCTTTCTCTTAGACCTTGCCAATTAAAAAAACAGGACACATAGCCCCAACACGCAGTTTTTGCTCCAAATAAGTTTTCTTTAGTCTTGAGATCTTTTCTCTTCTTGAAAAACCTGCTTTCTCTTAGCTTTACAGAAAGAAAAATTTTGGTATTTACCTGGCAGAAACTGGATCAACTGTTAAGACCCATCCCTCATATTCATGTTTCTCAATTGCAGCAACTTTCACCATTTTGTTCACATACGTTTCCCAGTCTACAGGGCTTTTCCTCTGCCAGTCGTTCATATTTCCTACATCCAGAACCTAGAAAATAGCCAGAGCAATTAGCAGAATCAATGCACCCTCTTGCTTTGCCCTTCACATCAGAACTGAGTTTGCCTCCAGGTAAAGATCTTCCATTCGTCTTAAGCACAATTTGCCTTTTTTTTTAAAAAAAAAAGCAAACATTCACACAAATGATCGGTATGTCGCTGCAGTTCTGTAATTCCGCACCCAGTTCACTTGTTTTTAAAGGCAGGTGGTGAAGTCTCAAAAATCACTCTAACTGTGATTTAGTTAGTTAGCTCTGCTAACTTAACGCTTTCCCGTTGCATTAAACATTTCATTTATTGCTCTGCCCTCTTCCAAAACCTTCGGGATCCCCGTCCCTAGAAAAAAGCTAGGGAAAAAAACTAGGGTAAACTAGGCGTCCCTAGTTTGCCGCCTTTGCTCAGTGTACTGGCACATCCCTTGCGCCCAAGCCCTTTTTCCGCTGCCAGCGGGATGAGCGTTCTCCCGGCTCTATCCTCATCCCCTACGGTAGGGCGAGCTGCAAAGTGCTGTTCCGCTCTTTTCCCCGTACCGGTAACGACAGCAGAGCCACTCGTCTCGGCATGGGGCCACACAACCATTCGTCTCCATCTCCATCGCGAAAGAGGCTGGGGAGAGACGGGGGCAGCGCAGGGAGGACAAAGGGCTAGAGGAAGCTCCCTCCTTTGTTCCCTCCGGGCTCCGTGGCGCTGCCACCCTCCTCAACGCCTGCCTGCTCCCGGCTGCAGCAACACGCGGCCGGACGGACAGTGCAAGCAGCGACCTGGACCCGGCAGGAAGAGCCGCCCGCCTCCCCCCCAACCCCGCTGCAGCAGCCAGGCTCCACGGGCGCAGGAGAGGCGTGGACCCCGGGTCCCCTCGGCCCTGCGCCCGCATCCCCGCTCACCGACTCGGTGGCCGCCGGCCGCTCGGTTCCCGGCCCCGCCGAAGGCGCCTGGGAGCGGGCCGCGGCCCGGCCCCCTTTGCTCCCCGGCGGGACTGCCGCTTCCTGCTGCGTTTGAACACCCTCCCGCCGCAGCTTAGGGGCTCTTTAAGCACGGAATTCGGGGCCTCTGGGGCAGGGAAGCGCTCAGATCTCGAGTGTTTTATAAATATGCATGTGCATATAAATTATATATTGGTTTATATACATGAGGCCAGATTGCAAAACAAGGAGGTGGGGTGCATAGCACTTAAATCCACCTAGTGTTCTGCCTTCTGCCTCACTGAAATTACGTTGGGTTTGCTGATGCTGCTGTTAGTGCTGCGAGATTGCGAACTTGAGTACACAAAATCATGGCTCAAGCCACTTCAAGCAGTCTGTGTGCCTAAATAGCTATAGACGCATGGTGTGCCAATCTCCATAAAAATAAGGTATTTTTGCTCCCTGGTTTTTAGTTGTGTTTACAAGCTTTCCTGTGCAGTTGTGAAGGTAAGAAACTTGATTTCCATACCCTTCAGAAAGCTGTTCTATTTTAACACTACTAATGAAAAGCTTCTTATGGTTGAAGCAAACTCACTGCCATCATGTCAGTAATTTAAGTGAAAGCAAGCATGCAATGATTTTGTGAGCATAACAGAAAAAATATTAAGAGTATAAACTGAGATACTTTTATTTTGCAGGCTTGAGGTAATTTTTTTTGGTGGGGAGAGGGTGAAGTTTCAATTCAACTTCCACAGTACTATGGGGATTAATTATGAATGGCTTATGCTACTATATTCAGCTGTTTTCTTTCAGTTATAGCTTGTTTATTAGAAAGTGAGGATTAGCAAATCTAATTGTTTTTACTATAAGAGCAAGCAACACAATGGGAAATCTTAGCTTCTGTTTGAAAGAAAAGTGGTGGAAAGAAGGAACATGGTTTGGTTTTACGCATTTATATGCATAATGTATTTTAGCTGTTTACAGTGTAAATAGCTTCCTAACTGGTCCCCTTCTGGATTACAGACTGGACGCCAGTTTGTTCAAAGTCCTTTTTGAGTAAAATACTCCCAACATCCTCGGTTTTAATTTCTGCTGGTCTCAGTCCCTACTCATTTCCCCGCCCCCCCCCCCCCTTGTTGCCAGTGCAGTTATTCAATTGTTCTGAATCACGAAGCCCTCAAGTGTTTTTTTATCCTGTCATCTAAGCCGTATCTTATAGATACGGGTATCGTGGGCAGTTACTACAGCTCTCCCACCATACATTTAACCGTAATCACGGCCACAAAGAGGTGTAACTCTTCCAACTCAAGTAACTGTACTAGAGGAAGCTCCTGGAGTGGATCAAGTCGTAAATACGCAACTGGGGAGACTAAAGCTGCTTTTCTGGTGAGAACCGCTCTTCCGGTATTGCCGCACCGCTTTCCCAAGGCTACAGCGCCCTTTCGGGACGATCGGCACAAGCCTGAAGCGCTTCCCTCGCAGGCCCCGACGAACGGTGCTTCTCAGGCGCTGCTGGCCTCCGCTCCGGAAGCGGCTTCCCGCCGCGGTCCTGTTCGCACACCAAGGGGCCCCACCGCTGCCAGAAGCTCCTCCAGTGGCGCAGCGGTAACCGGGCGACCCCCGATGCGGCGACCGCCGCAAGAGCGCCTCCGTCCCCCTCAGTGCCGTCGGCCGCACCCCGCCGTCGCCCTGGCAACCGGCGCCCCGCTGTCCGCCCTGCCCCCTGGCGCGCGCCACACCCCGCGCGCATGCGCGCCGCTGTCACGCCGCAGCTCCGCGCCGCCTGGGGGAGGAGGGAGGGGAGGGCAGGTGGCAGGCGCGGGCGGCGGCGGCGCGTGCGCGAGGAGAGGCGGTTGGCGGAGCCGTTAGGATGTCGCGTTACGGCCGCTATGGAGGCGGTGAGTTCCCGGGGTGTCGCGAGTGGCGGGCAGCTGCGAGAGGGGAGGGTGAGGGAGGTGCGCGTGAAGGGCTCATTACCGCGGGGAGCGGAGCGGCCAGTGAGGGGGAAGGAAGGCGAGGCGGCCGTTGCTGCCGTTGTCGCCGCCGCCATTTTGCGTCAGCGGCCATGGGGGAGGGGGTGCGCCCGCGCGTGCCGCTTCTTATGGTGAAGGCGGGAGCGGGCCTCGCGAACAAGATGGCGCCCGACGGGGGGGCGGGGCGGGGGTGCCGCTTCCGCGCGAGCCCGCTTTTGCTCCAGTGCTGACACCGCCTTCGCTCCCGGCAGAGACCAAGGTGTACGTGGGGAACCTGGGCACGGGCGCGGGAAAAGGCGAGCTGGAGAGAGCCTTTAGCTACTACGGGCCCCTGAGAACCGTCTGGATCGCGAGGAACCCGCCGGGGTTTGCCTTCGTGGAGTTTGAAGACCCGAGGGATGCTGAAGATGCTGTCCGTGGACTTGATGGGAAGTACGTGTGCATTTTAAATGTTTGCAGGAGCTACAGCCGGTTTAAGGCCAGAGAGACAATCAGGGTTTTCTCTCTGGTGGTTCTCCTTTTTGTAATTCTACTTTAAACAGTGATGATTAACTTAGAGCTATCATGGACTTGTTGCAGGGTGATATGTGGCTCCAGGGTTAGAGTGGAAGTGTCAACGGGGATGCCTCGTCGCTCCCGTTACGACAGGCCGCCTGCACGGCGCCCCTTTGACCCCAATGACAGATGCTATGAGTGTGGTGAGAAAGGCCACTATGCTTATGATTGTCACCGCTATAGTCGTCGAAGGAGGAGCAGGTACGTGTGGGGCCAGAGTGGCTGGGTTGCTTCGCCGGTTCGCTTTTGTGTAGCTCTTGTTAGCAAAGAACAGAATGTTACACCAGTTTTCTTTAAACTTTAACGCTAGAATAAATGTATAGGTGTATATTACAATTTGTTGCTATTTCTATCAAATGTTAATATCTTAATAATCAACCTGGTCAAAACCTTTCAGGTTTCTTCGTTTGAGTCAGTCGCCTTGATTCAGAATGTCACGAGCCTTAAGATTTCATGCTGAGGCGCCTTGCAAATCCGACACTTAAGATCCTCCTAGACCTTGAGGTGATCAGCATAAGAGGCCAGATCCCCTCGAGCCATCTACACGTAGCTTCACCTTATTCTTTAAGGGCAGAAAATTTGAGACGGTGATCGCCGTAACAGTAAATTTGGCTTTCAATTGGGGCCCCCCTCCGGTTTAGAAAGAGGAACACCAGATTGACCACATTCCCACCTAGAAAAATCTTCTTGCGTCAATCAAGCCTCACCCTGGCTCATTGGGCTGTCAGTTTGATCGTCGTTAGATTGAAGAGAACACCTAGATGCAGCGATCGGCTATAGATACTTCTAGATCGTCTAGATCTGCTAGACCTTGGGCCAAAGAGGGTCGACCTGCAAACTTGCAAGGTTTATTTTAAATACGCATTACAGTGTTTTCTATTCTAATGTAATTCTGCAATGTAATTCAGCTTTTAACATTTTTCTAGGTAGTAAAATGCTCAAGACAAGTAGGCCCAGAGATTTTTTTCCAACTGACAGATGCTAGTTCTTTAGTTGTCTGAAAGTTTTGACTTCAGCAGGGCCTCACATGCACCGATTGCTGCAGCTGTTTCCTGATACCTGTTTTCTCTAACCTAAAACCAGGTCCCGGTCTAGATCCCGCTCGAGGTCCCGAGGAAGAAGGTATTCTCGGTCACACAGTCGGAGTCGTGGTAGGAGGTATGCTTAAGTTTGGTTTTTATTCCTGTTTGCTGCTTTTGCTTAGAAAAAGCTACACTTGTACAACTCTTTAATTGACTTCTTTTCAGGTCCAGGTCAGCTTCCTATCGTAGGTCCCGGTCTGTTTCTCCTCGTAGGTCTAGGTCTGTGTCTCCCCGCCGGTCCCGATCGGGTTCCTTGAAGAGATCAAGGTAATTAGTAGTAATTTTTAATACGTTGTGTGCTTTGTTTTTGTTGTTGTTTTTCGTTTTAGTTAAGGGATTCAAAAAGGTACTGGATAGTAGACTTTGGAAGGTGTTGATCTCTAGAAATCAAACTTAAGCATGCTTTAAAATGTTTCTAATAATCCTAGTTGAATTTACATTCATGGTAATACGATTAGTTTTGAGACCTTACACAGCTGCATATCATGAATTTTGATGTCTGAAACGTCTAATGATTATGTAGGTTTTAAGTTCGACATGTAGACGATGATCTAAGTAGTACTGTCATTGTCATCACTTATGGTTGAGTTTACTTCTTTGATTCTGTTTTAATTTGTCCTAACTTTTTATTTCAGGTCTAGATCAAGATCCAGGTCTAGATCCAGATCTGTTACGTGGCCCCGAAGCAGGTAAGATCTCTTCTGTGACTGCAGATACTTATTAAAATTGCTGAAAGGTCTGTTTAAGCTTTCTAACAGCTGTTAACATTTTCAGAAAAAGCTGTGTTTTTTCTCCACTAACTTAGGGGTTTTAAAAAGCAGCACAGAGGATTGTTCTTTCTCTTTTTATTGTTTTACATATCACTGATACCCAGGTCCCAGTAGTCATCACAAGTACTGTTTTGATCAGGTGGCATTAACAGCTAATGTAGCAAACAAATTTAAAATTAATCTGAAGAGGTTTTTTTTTCTTTTTCTTTGTGTAGCACACACGAGATTGTGGATTCTTCCCATTATTTGTCAGAGAAATCATGATGCTCTTCCTGTAGTGTGCTAAAGCATTGATGCACATAGCCGGGCAAGTCATGAACGGCTTGCTAGCGCCGTGAGTGTTACAGTTGTTTCCAGCTCTGTCGAATAACAAAGTGTCAGTCTGCAGGAGGTGAATTAATTTGAGATAAACAGCTGTTGGAGTTATTTTGTACCAACAAATGTGCTGTAAGAGTGATGATCAAATTTTAAAGGAACACAGGATGTCATTCGTTCTCTTAAGTTGTAGTTTAATCCTTCCATAGTAAGTGAATGCAGCTTGTGCTTTGTGCAGCCTTGTCCAGGCAGCATGGCTGACATAGGTTGATTGGATGTCCTCAGCAAGCTGTCATAGGAAAACAAGAGTAAATTGAAGTTCTGTGCTGACGGAGATGGTACTGCTCTTGCCCCAGCCCATTCCCAGGCCTGCTGTTCTGGTTTGATGGCTACTTTTTGAAATAAGTAACTTAATAGTCCAACTGTGAAGAAACACAAAAAAATAAAGGGAAGCTTTAGCTGAAGGGAGTAAGTGGGAAAGCCTACAGCTGAAGATGGGAGATTTAGTGCTGAAAGGTGGTGATGGCATTTTCTGAGTGGAACAGCAATCAATGACAGGAGGTTTTAGGGAATGGAGCGAGGAAGACCGGAAGATGGCTTTAAGGGCAGAAACTCACAGAAACAGTCCAGAAGCTAGTAAAAAGAGAAGGGAAATTCCCTGAGGCAGTAGAGCAATGCCTTTCACTGATCAGGTAAACTTTCTCTACCCATTGCTAAAATATGTTGAATTTTAGTCATGTTGGAACAACTGGTATTTAATCATGGCTCACCACTTTTCACTGCTGGTGAAGAGCAGAAAATGGCTACAGTTAACAGGCTCCCAAAGAGAAAAACAAATCTCTATTTTACTACCATTGCTTTATTTTTTTAGTACTAGGCTGGTTTTCTGCAGTGTAAAGGATGCTATTAGTGAAATTTCTAGACTCTGTTGTGTGACACCTTTCACTGTAAGCAGAGATTAAGTGACTGAGGCAGAGGAAATTACAGGTGTACAAGTACAGAGAAGTGGCACAATATTGGTGATTAACTCTGATGAAGTCACTGTTAAACTTCCACATGAGGCAATTGAAGGATGACTTCCTTACAGAAGAATCAAAGGAATGTGTAGCACCCAGAGACAGTCAATTCGTAAGGAAGACAGACTGAATAAGTATTACATGACGTTTGCTGGTTTGACAGCATCACAGCGTACATCTGGAAGTTGTGGAAAGCCTTGGATGCGGAAAGTAGAACACTTCCTTTGGGAACCTAAAAATTTCAGTTATTCTTTTAGGCAGTATTTGTGTTCTTATGGTGCAGCACTCTTACCTCAAAGACTGAAATTCTCGACAGTCTTTTCCCAAGGGTCAAGTTCAGAAAAAAATATTTTGAGCAAGTGCATATATCAGATGAAGCGCACTCAGAAGAAATTTGTAGGAGCATGCTGCCTGCAGCCAGTTTCAACTACAGTGGTAGATCACTCAAGCCTAATAAAACTTGCAAGTTTACAGGATGATTTTTTATTAGCTTTGTGAAAATACTGGTCAGGATTTGGGTTCATGTATTCCTGCTACCTGCATCAGTAAAGACCAGTCATCAGGCAGGGACTGAAGTACAGAGCAATGTGCAGTGTCCATTTAAAAAGCTTTCTTCTGAAACTTAGTGAAAAAAGCCCTGGAAACTTGCAGGATTCTATCTGTTCACTGTGACAGCTCCTGTACATTTAGTGTGAATCTTGCTGCCTCGAATGTGGGAACATGCACGCTACCAGCTTCCCTGCTGAGCTGTGTTTTTTCTTCTTCTTGTAGGTCTAGGTCTCATGGCAGATCAAAATCTGGCTCGCCGGCTAAGAGGTAAGCATACAGAGACAAAGCCTGCAGTAGTGTCCAGAATTCACTGTTAGGTTTGCATGATTAACAGAGCCTGGTCCTTGAGAAAAAAAATCCCCGAAACATGGGTGCCCAGCTAATCTGTTTGCGATATGACTGACATTATAAAATTTCCTCTGCAGCTATTTGGAATATGTTCCTTACCCATCTCTTTGTTTTCATTAACTCTGTAGTTTCCAACGTAGTACTGATTTTTTTGTGTCTGCGCTCAGTTCATGGAACCATAGAATGGTTTGGGCTGGAAGGGACCTTAAAGATCATCTAGTTCCAACCCCCCTGCTGCAGACCTTCGCTAGACCACATTGGCCAAAGCCTCATCCAGCCTGGTCTTAAACACTTCCAGGGATGGGGGAAGTTAAATTCTGTTAAATTTTTCTATCCATCACATAAAGGGCTTCAGCTTTATTAATGCTGCTGATAAAACAGCAGGAATCTGTGATGATGTCTCTTTTCTCAAAGCCTCACCTTGGTACTAACCCCTTGTTTTCCTGTTTTCTCTGCTGAAGACAGTGGCTTAAAATTAATCATGCTAAATGAATTGAGAAGCCCCATCAGAGTAAAAGTTGATTTGAAAACTTTGCCGTTTTAAAGAGCCTCTGGCTAGATTCCCATAATAATTCCATTGCTGTCTAAGATGCTTATTTTTTTGAATATAAAAGTTCTGTTTGACCTTTAAGCTGCATTGATGATATTCTGTTTTGACAGTCGGTCAAAGTCCCGATCACCATCTCCAAAGAGAAGGTATGTTGATCTCCCTACTAATAACGTTGACTCCGTAGAGCTGGCATTTTAGTATCTGCAGTGATCTCTGCTGAGGAGTTTGACTGCTGCTTGTAGGAAAATACTGGAAAGGTATTTTGCTGAGATCTCTTGGGCAGAAATAACGTGGGTTTATATATTGTAATATAGATGTGGTAATAATTCCTCTTGATACTGGTTACATAGCAGTGTTATGTCTTGCCTTTGCTTCTGTGTTCATTTCAGTTCACTAACAGTTTTATTGCACAGAGACTTTCTACTGGTGAGCTTAAAGCACAGAATAAATGTGGGCATCAGCTTTGAGTCTCATTAAAAGCTACTGTGAGGTTGGGGAAGATAGAGTGGAGTAAGCTGGCGTAGCAGTCAGGAATGGAAGATTGAGCCTGTTGTATTTACTGCTGTTACTCAGATTAATTTTTTTCCCAATAAATTGGTAAATAATTGTCTCTCTGTGCATATACATATATGTGTAGTGACAGAATCAGCAGCACTTTTTCCCTAGCTTGAGTTCTTTTAGTAGCTCATTTTTACAACTACAGTATTGAGGATATATCCCAGTAAGAATAGCTGTAGACCTGCCAGGATGTGTCCCTTGCTTTGGTGATCTTTCTGCCCTGCAAGTTGTTTCTTTTTCTCTCTTCTTTTTTTTTTTTTTTTTTTTACATACTTTTAGAACTTCTACACTTAGGTTTGCTTCACTTAAAAACATGGCTGCTTGTAGTCTAGTCCCACAAACAATCGCAAAGGGCTTGAATAAATGCTCATAAATGCTGACTAATCACCATGATAGGTTTGACAAGCTGCTGTATCAGAGCAGTGAAGAAGTATCCTGCCTCCCTGAAGGTCGCTATTAGTAGTACCCTTTAGATGACTTTACAATGTTCACATTTAAATTGTATTATAAAAATAACAGTAGAGAAATGCAAAAATATGAAAGTAAAAAAAAATAAATGTATTCTCTCTAACATTAAGTCATCAACCCATTAACTTTGTCAATAGTGATTGGTTATTTTATTAAAAACCAGTGCTTAAAGGGTGCCAGAGTAGTCTAGGTATCCTCCTGTTGCTTTTTCCTGTATTTGTGAAGCCCAAATGACTACTGAAATGTTAACCGTGGATTCTTTTCCTTACAGTCGTTCACCATCAGGAAGCCCTCAAAGAAGTGCAAGTCCTGAAAGAATGGATTAAAGTTATGAAGTTAATCTTTTAGGAAGAAAGTTATTTTGCTTACATTATTATAAGGGATTTTGTGGTGTCTTTGTAAATGTAAGAATGTAGATAGAAGAGTATATCAACTAAAATTTGGCATGATCTGGGTCTTCTAAGTTAGTCACACCAATAGACTAGCACAGGTCTCTTTTTATTGTATGAATTAACTTCCTGTGATATGAAAATGTGGGACTTTTTTATTGGCACATTGAAATAAAATGTGTATTTTTAACTAAAACTTCTCTGTAGTAACCCTGCTGCTTCTGTTAACATTTGGGTAATTTTAGCTGTGTGCCATGTAATGTGGATGAAAAATTTCTAAAATGGGAATGACTAATATCGGTGTCTTCTCAAACTAGTCACTTTTCACATCTATTGTTCAATGGCCTTTGGTGAAAGGATCAGTTTCTGCTTTCTTTGAAATAGAATTTAAAATCCATCTCTGTCTGCAGATGCCTAAAAATTTGCATATGCCCTTTTTATGCCTTTATTATATCTAGTGGGCATTCATTTTTCTCCTTGATCTAATTATTCTGCAAAGCTTACTCTCTGGTCCGTGACTAGTTGTGATACCAGATGCCCAAAAATTTAAGGACAAGCTTCTATTCAAAACACTGACATCTTTTAAACAAACATCTGCAGAAACCTCTAAACGTAACAGAAATCATTAATTACTTGACGATTGCTACTTTCGCTTGTTGCATTTTTTAGTTGTTCAGGCTATTAACATAACAAAAACTTCTTAAAATGTCTCAAGGCATGTTTTCCTTTTTTGAGGGAAGATGTAATGTCTTCTGACCTACTTTCTGACAGACCTTAGGATAATGTGTTTGAGAGGCAAAGCAAAGCTGTTCTTAGTCTTTCTGCAGCTCACTCAAACTTTCCTCCTCAGTGTGAAAGATTCTCACAGCTGACCTCAGCAATTCTAACCTGCCTCACAGAAATGGGTATGGTTTTAAAGCAGCCCAGATCCCAGAGATGGGATTGCTAATTTCTTACAGCAAATACACACCTGCAGGATTCATTATTTGTGTACAGGTATGTCAAACTCTGTGTTTGTCCTCATTCTGTAGTCAAGAATTGCATGATAAGGCACTTCGTTGACACAGATCACAGCAAAAGACTGGAAATAGTGTTAGACTGTGACCAAACGAACAGGTAGACGGAGGAGATAAAAGCAAACATTTTTTTACTGCAGTGGGATATCTAGCAGAAATAAAAGCCGGTTTTGGCAGTAAACAAGCACTAAAATGGAACGTGAGGCCTGTTTGGACTTCTTGTGGTATCTGTCATGACAGTTTGCTCCCAGCATGTAAACCACAGCAGAGCATCTTAAATGGGAAAAAAAAAAATTACAAGATTAACTTCAGTTACACCTTAAGTAACCTATGATTTTCAAAAAACAGGTTTCCTGTTAACAATGACTTCATGGAGCTTTTTCGGTGTATGAGTAAGTAGTCCAGGCTCTGAACGTGCTGTCATGCTGCAGCATTGTCTGGCCTTGATGCCTTGTCCTAACTGCTGTGGTGCTTGGTGTCTGCCTGGACAGTCAGTGATGGGGATGAGCGTTCCGTCTGCCGCCTGCAATGATTGATGTTCTGGCGATGTCCATTAAATTCCACCGTCACTGCAACAGGAAAGTGGGGGGGCGGGGGCGTGACACAAATGTTGCCCTGCAGTGATTTTGCAGAAAGGCCCAAAGCTTGTGACTTGTGTTTGGAATATTTATCGGTTGTGTGTTGCCTGCCTGGTTTATAGTGTCCCTGGTGAGGCACATGTCCACTGCTGCTCTGGAATTTGATCAGCTTTTTTCTCTTCTGTACTCTTAAGGCAAACCTACTCCACAATAAACCTGCAGACTAACATGACAGCCGTACTGGTACCTGTTTTTCAGTACCCAGAGACACTGTGGATGATGGAGTGGAGGATCCTGGGTTTCTGCAAGGTTCCTTTAAACCCAGGCTTAGGAGTGAGAACCTGAGCAAGGAGGCAGGGCTGTGCTGGCGGGGGTGGCCCTGCCTGTGGCTGCAGCCACTGAACGACAGTCAGCACTTCTGAGGTACAGTGGCAAATCTGGTGTCCGCGCTTCTCCGCAGCCGTGGTGACCAAAATTGAGGATGGCTGTGCTGCCTCCTTCAGCTCTGGACATTGTCCTCAGAGCAGGCTGCGCAGCTCCAGCTCTCACCTGAATTTGGTAGGATTTCACCAAAAATTCCATATGGTGTTTGTGTGACCGCTGCTGCTGTGACTGCGGGGTGTGTGCAGCCTGGTAGGGGGCAAGGGGACACGTAGCCACGGTCTCTAGTATGGTGGGCAAATGCCGCTCACATAGTGGTGATGGTGCTTCTGCTCTGGTTTGCAACCCAGTGTTTCCCGATCTTGGATTAGCTGCGCTTTTTTCTCCCAATGATACCAGCCCTTACACAGTATGAACTGCAGCCATGTACGTGTGACCACTGTGCACATCCAGTGCATTTGGGGCATTGCAGGAGAGTAGCAGGGTGCTCGTTTTGGGGGGGTCAAAGTGACAGGTCTGTCACGTTTGCGAGCCCCGTGGCCAGGCACTTCCACTGGGGGCAAGATCATTCCCACAGCTCCGCAGCCAAGGAAGCATGCTGGAGTGCTGTGGGCCCTGGCCACAACCTGCCTCTGGGAGCTGGGGCTTGTCTGGCCCCTTGGGCAGCAGCATGGCAGGAGGTGGGAGTCAGGCTACGGGGTGCCTGGCCCAAGGGTTGGCTACCCCTGTGTCCCTGGGGAGAGGGGTGCCAGCTCCCTAACATGATGGTACTGCCACTCCCCTGGCTTGTGCCAATTTTTTATGAAACCTCAGAAATGTGGAGGTTTTCATCAGACAGGCCCCTGATACAGGTTTTTGGGGATATTTCACATGGAAACACAACATGAAGATGATTGATAGTTTTCCTCCTGCAGTTGTACATTCAGGAATATAGATGGATGCACCTGCTTCACTTCAGCAGCCAAGGCATAGCGCAGAAGATGCTCTTGTGCTGCTATTGCTGCTGGTTGGATAATCCCAGCATGCTGTCCTCCACAAAGCCATTCTGTGTGACCAGTGCGTACACGTGCCATCACAATGACATCTGGTGTCAGACCTGGCGGCTGGGCTGTCAGGGCTGCCCTGTTGCCCAGCATGGGAAGGGCAGGGCACCCTTTGATGAGTTGACACTGAGCTGTGGGGCAGGTCAGTGGTGGGGAGAGAGCAACAGCCAGCGCAGCTCGGAGCACTTTGCTGGGAATAGCTGATGTTGTAACGAACAACCACAACTTTATCAGCCTTCCCGTGTGCTTCACATGAATATTACCGGATTATTCCCCTGCTGTAGTTTGAGCTGTGACATGCCATGTCCTTATCAAGGTGTTTTCAGTGCATTTTTTACTGCGAAACAAAACCTAATGCCCAGGGTGAGGCTGGACAGAGGGTGAGAGCTTTGCACAGACCAGATAGCGGCAGAGGTGGTGACAGGAGTTAAAAGCCAGCAGAAGCCACAGGTGAAAACCACAGAGGAGGAAAAAAAAGCTCCCAAATGGGATGCATCAGCCAGGGTAGTTTGAAAGTGCCATTCGGCACCTGGCAGGATTTCTGGCTAACCTGCTAGAGGAACTTACCCTTCTTGGTGGTAGGAGTCAGCATCCGCTTTCCTTAGGCAGCGTTGAACAAGAGCCATGTGGTGTGATTGTATTCCTCGCCCGGCCGGAGCAGTGCATTGGGGAAGTGGGGCTGGGGAGAGGCAGCAGCACGTCACTGATTGTGAGCGCACACCACAGGACCAGAAAGAGTCATGAGGGCACAGCCGCATCCCCTCCGCCTTCCTGGGGTGGTGACCCACACATTTCCAGCAGCAGTATTTAGCCGCCCGTTGTTACTTGCCAGCTGGCTGAGTGGGTGAGTCCTCCCCCTTGTTGAATCCAGGCCCGGTGGGGTCTTCTGCTCTAGACCCCGTGCCCTTGGGAAGCTGGACTGCATGGGGCCAGTCCCCACCACACTGGCCAACACCTGCCTAAAGCCGCAGGATGCTGTGACCTGTGCCTGCCTCAGTTCTGGCATCTACAAAGCGTCCCCTCACCAAATAGACTCTGTTCATGTATGTAATGCCCCAGAGAACATGGGTGGTGGCGGTATGGTCTCCTGCCACAGGACCTGAGCAGCTCCCAGGGGTAGGGGGACAATTCACCTTGTTGACAGCATCGGGCCAGTTCTGGGTTTCCAGGCAGAAAGCTGAATGCTTCAGGTACGCAACGGCGCCTTTGCCCTTCAGGGATCCATCCAGGTTGTTCCCAGTGTAAAACTGGATGCCAGGCTGGGTGGTGTGAACCTCCATGGCCCTGCCAGTGGGCGGGTGGCAAGCCCTGGGGAGATGCCGGTGGAGGATGCCGCAGGGCTCACCGAACGGGTGCCCTGCGGCTCCAGGGGTGGGGAACCCTTGTCGGGGTCCCAGCCTACCTGGCCACAAGGCGTCGAGCCTGTGCCTGCTGCAGGCAGAAGTTGTGGTCAAAGCCGTCGAGGCAAAATTTCTGCAAGTGCTTCCCCAGCTCCACGGGCTGCCGGAGATCGAAGCTGGTGCCCTGCACGGTGGCCACCTCCCCTGGGTGAGAACAGCAATGTCAGTCACTCAGCTACATGCCAGCAAACACCCACGGCACTGGCCCCTGCACAGAGCTGAGATCCCTCGCTTTGGTGAGCTGAGGCTTTTCAGCTATTTGTCATCCTTGTCTCATTGCGGTGCCCTGCTTTGAGCAAACTTGTCCTGTGGCCGCTGTGACTCAGGCAGGGACATCACCACCTTGTCCCCCAGCAGAGCTGGCAGCCCCCGGGGACACTGCTGTGCTTAGCTGGGACACAGCAAAGCCAAGGAGCCAGAAAACAAGAGGGCAGGCTTGTAATGTAATGATACAAGCTAATTAATGTAAACCAAAAACTTATTAGCTATTAATATTTATATATGTGTAAGATTTATATACATATACTATCTCTCCCTCTCTCTAAATAAAAGAATCCTCCCAGATCTCTGAACAGCCATCCGTGAGATGGCCATGAAGGTGGCCCACCTGCTGGCATGGTGAATATGGGGTGTATTCTAGGACCAGTCCCCTCCTGCCTCAGGGCATTGTTTTGGGAAAAAGGGGTTTGAGACCATAAATCCAGCATTTTCTCACAAGTCTTTTTTTTTAAGTCCTGATGTGGGGATGCAGCATCCTGTGATAGAGCTCTTGCAGCGAGAACAACCCTAAGACACACTAAACAACAGTGTGAAACACAGCCATCCCAACCCAAAGGCAAGGGGTTTTGCATGGGGGAGGTGAGAGAGAAAGGGCAGGGGAGGGGATTTTTCCTCAAGGTCACATTTTTCTACCCCTCCCTAAAGGCAGAGGTTTCCAAGGGTCAGCAGGCAGCTGCCAGTGTTGGGGATGGCGGCACATGGGCATCCTGGCCCAGCTGCCAGCCCCATGTGCTGTGCTCTGCTCGCTGCAGTCGCAGGCCCAGCTTGGCTGCAGCTCTGCACCAGTTCTGCTCTGCAAACCTTGAGAAACATCAATCTCCACCTGACAAACAGCAAGTTTCTGTGGCTTCTGATCCTATCTAAAAGGAGCGTGTCTACTGAATTCAGCTGTGGGGCGGAAAAACACCTTGAAAAAATTTTTTTTTGATTTAGGCACACAACGGCTCTGTCTTTAATAGTTGCACAAATCTTGTCTTCACCCCAGGGCTAAGACTATGCACAGTTTTATCAGCTTCAAAGGCTATGTTTACCCAAAACACCAAGAGGGAACTGCAAAAAGCAGGGGCAGTAAGCCAGCTGCAATTAAGGTGTGAAACAGCTCCATGGGGAAAGCAGTGGGGAGAAGCAGGGAAGTGGGTTTGGTACAGCCTTAAGCTCTTCCCTGGCTTGAGCCCAGGCATGACATACCAAGCTGAGCAAAAGCCAACTGGACTGGGAGACCCGCTCCTTGAGGGGCAAGCCGATGCATGCATGCACAGCGCTTTTGGTTCATGAACACACATGTAACTCCGGTTTTAGCAGACACCTGAGCTAAAAAACTTGCTTGCTTTCCCCTCCCCCCCCCCCCCCCGCCTTGCTTTTTAAAGCCTCTCTTCCTCTCCCTCCTGAAGTCAGAAGGTGCACTCAGCAAAGCAGCCCTGCAAGAGCATCAGGGAAACAAGCCCTGCCATTTCCAGCAAAGCTCAGCAAGCCTACGCTTACCAGAAACCACCCTGTGGGCTCACGCAGCCCTCAGGCACACATCCCACCGCACAGTCAGTTTCTCTTCTGTTGGAGCACAGACTTCCCGGCATTTATGCCCCAGACCGGCTGCTTGGTGCTCCCGTCACTACTCTGTCTTCCAGGGACCTCCAGCATGGCACAGCACCGTCCCATCGCCCTTGCCCGCCATGTCTCAGCATCTGCACTCTGACAGCTTCCACTCCTCTAAGCCAGTCGGGCTGGATGAAAAGCCGTCATTTAGGAGCAAGTCTGGAAGTCTGCTTTTTTGATTATTATTTTGATTATTTTAATCTATTTTAGATTTTTCAAAAAATAGGCCAAATGCAGGTTTGGGTTTTTTTAAGTAATGCTTTTCATTCTTAAAAACAATAAAACTTGGTATCAGATTCATTTTGCAATTAGATCAACTCTTACTGCAACTCAGCACAGTCGCTTATGCTAAATGAAAAGTGGGTGCTGGAGCAGTGTGGTGGGAGGGTTGGAGCCAAGCCTCACAAAGCAAGGTGCCCCCTTGTTAGCAGTGGGACCATTGTCAAGTGCATGTCAGGTGCTGGCTCTCCTGCAGGTACGGGGAACGTGTTCCCTGTCCCAGCTTGTTCCGATTATTTAACTTAGCTGTTCGATTGTTTATGGGGAGGAACAGAGTGGAAGTGGTGGGAAAAAAAAACCCAAGAAAACCAAAAAAAACCCAGAAAGCCCTGTTTTCTCATTTTTACCCCCTGAATCAAGACTGGGTGCAAGAGGTTGCCAGCTCTCTTCTCCATGTTGAGGCTGGAGACAGCAGCAATACCACCTTTGTTTAATTAACCTGCTTAGCATGCTAAACATGCTGTTTTCCTTAACTGGTTTTCCTCTTTCAGCCCTGCAGGACATTAAAGACAGGAAAGAAAAGTGTTGGTTTTGTGTCTTCAGCCTCCCAGCCAGTAGTGCCAGCTCTCCCACCCCAATGAGGGGACTGCTGGCTCAGCTCTCGCAGGGAAGGACTATGCTGGGCTCCTGAGCACCAGAGATCCCAGCAGCTCTAGAGCTCAGTGCTGGGCCTGGGAGCTGCCCTCCAGATCAGGGAGTCTGACCATGTCCCATTGTGCCATTGCATTTATCAACAGCAGCCCTGCGCCTGGAGCATGCTGCTTGCATCTCCCATATTTTACTGAGGCTTAAGAAATTAATTCTCCTGCTTTCTGTGGACTTTGAGCATGGGCTGATCTTATGGAAATAAGATCTGTGGAAGTAAGACTTTGATATCATGTGAAAAATCCCAGTAGAGAAGTGTGATAAAGCTGAACACTGCTGGAGGAAGCAAATCAGGCAAATCCCAGGCCAATCCCAGCTCTTAAAGTTCTGAGCGACCCTCTCTGATGGCCCCACTGGCCCTGGGAACAATGGATTGACCTGCAGGGAAATGCTGGCCAAACAGGCCTGGATGGACATGCTTTGTTCCTGTGTCATAGGTAGCTTGTCCCCTGGATGGGCCCCTTGGACCCATGTTGCAGCCTCACATCCCACTTGCCTCTGGCCCCATCTCCTGCTGCTCCTGCCTGCACCCCCTGGACAGACCACCCCCTCTTGGCCCACCCCCTCTCCAGGTCTCGGGCTAGTGATGGACCCTGTTACCAGCACCTGGCTCTGCCCACTCTGCTCAGGTGCTGTGTGACTGTCCCCATGGGTGAAGGTCCTGCTGCGCTTGGGGTCTCTTGGGTCCTGGTGTGTCCCCCTTGCCAAACAGTGCTGTTCCCCAATACCCACAAACACTCATCTGTAAAACCGTCCCCACCATTTGCCGCGGGTGTCGCACCACCCACCAGTTGGGATCTTGGTGTTGTCCACAGGCAGGTAGGAATCTGCTTCAATAGAAATCTCGTGGTCGTAGATATCCCGTGAGCCCTGCAGGAGGATGGGAAATACTGGGATTCCTGCTGTGGGCCTTCCACCATTCAAGCAGCCCTAAGCACATCCAGGAAGTCACTGCCCATGGTGGTAATACAACTGATCTGGTAGTGCCTGGGGGACCTCCTGGCTGTCATCCCACCTTGACCCTGGACACAGGACAAAGGTACCAGCACAGGCAAAAACCGGCATGGAACTTTGGAGCTGTAAATCCTGCAGGGCTGAGACTATCAGTCTGAACTTGTACCTCATCAACCACTACCACCCTGCAGATCAACTAGCCAAAACATGCTGGGTGCTGAGAACACAGCAGCAGGCAAAAGGGGAAGGAAGCAAGTGTGGGGAAGCACAACCCATCCTCCTGGCTCATCTCCTGCAGTGCGGGGGGGTTGCACTCCTCTTCCTCTCCCGCGGCCTCGGGGATGCTGGCAGGGAACCTGCTGAGCTGGAAGAGGAGCAGGATCAAAGTTGAGCCTGCACATGACTGTCTAATCTGAGCAGCAATTTCATGCCCAACGGTCTCCTGTTCCTCTGGAAATACACCTGAGTTGCATGCTGTAGGTGTTGATATTACTGTACTGCTGGGAGAAACAATGGAGGATAAACTAACAACTGCACAGCCTTTATTAGGGCATCAGCCTGAGCAGACCTCCTGCATGGAGGGGCTGGGATGTCTCTCACTAACAGTTTTAAGGGTCTTTGTCTCACATCCAAGTGTGACTGCACTGTCCCATCCTATTGCTCGGACCAGCAACCTTTTATTTCCCAGATCCTTTGCCTCCAAGCCCAGTTATCAACAGGGTGAGACTAAAACACAGCTGCAATACAGTTCCCTAGCTGGCAGAATCCTGGACTGGTGTGTGGGAGCCCTCTGCATCTTGCTACTGCCCCACTCTGCAACCTTGGCCACCTCACATCCCCTTTCCATGATGTTTCACCTCCCCATTTTGGCCTGGGTATTTCGGTGCTGCACTGACACTGGCTGGCACTACAGGCCCTGAACTCTGCTGCACCATCCACACAAGGGTTCAGTGTGTTGTCACAGAAGACAGCTAAGAAATGCTACTCCATCATTAGGGCGTGCCAGTTCTGCACCTCCTCTGTAATCTTCCCAAGGGATCAGGAGAGACTGAAAGTCCCCTGAAACAGTTACACACAAAAGGAGAGTTAATATTCATGATGGGATGTCTCTGTTCATGACACACTGGGATAATGCATCCTCAGTTGAGGTCTATGTGATTCAGTCCTGTCCCTGCACGTAGCCCATGATGCAGAGGCAAGCCCCATCGTTGTGTCCCCAGAAGCACACTGTGTCCTCAGACCAGCATGTTGGTCCCAATGATCCTGTGGATCATCCCATAGGTCCCCAGACTTTCTTCCCCTGCACAATGTCCTTCCACGGGGTTCATCATCCCATGCTTACCTGCCCTGCGAGGTTGAAGTATGCATGGTTTGTCAGGTTGACGGGGGTCGTCTTGCTAGTCTGGGCTCGATAGTTGATGGCCAGCTCCCCGCCATTGAGTGTGTAGGTCACCCAGACTTTCAGGTCACCAGGGTAGCCTTCCTCACCATCGGGGCTGAGCCGGAAGAAGCAGACACCATTCGGGAGGACCTGGGGGCTCCAGAG
Organism: Balearica regulorum gibbericeps; assembly: GCF_011004875.1. Taxonomy (NCBI): domain Eukaryota; kingdom Metazoa; phylum Chordata; class Aves; order Gruiformes; family Gruidae; genus Balearica; species Balearica regulorum. The sequence goes on from NC_046186.1 coordinate 113,685,655, forward strand.
AACCTGCAAGGAGTGTGCTGTTGGTGGGACAGTCATGGAAAACATGGTGCCCTTCTGTCCTGCCCCCAGCTGGGCTGAACCCAGGGACAAAAGGTACTCAAGGAATGACACACTGAAACAAAGCTTTTTTCAATCATCTTTCCTGCTCTTACTCCTAGAAGAAAAAGAAAAAAAAGAGCCCAAACGATCCTTTTCTCCCTATGAAGGACTAAAACCCAATATCTCCTTTTTCAAAAAGAAAAAGAGAAGTGGGAGAAAACACAAGCACCAGCCTGCTCTTGGTCAGTCAGGACCAGCAGCAGGGAACAAGTTTTCCAATGAGCAGCCAAACAAACAAGGCAGTTTGCTGATGAGGGTCTGTCCCTGCCTGTGTTACTCCGTACCTAGAGGGGCCACATGTTTGATTTTTGCCCTGCTGCTGGACTTATTCCCCTTCCCATGGATCTCCTGGTGTGCAACATCACCTCAACAAGCTGCTGCCCTTCCCTCAGCTAACTTGGGGCTGGCTTCTAGGACAATGTAAATACACCCTGGGAGCTCCTGCTTAGGGGCTGAGGTTGAGTTAACTAGTACCAGATGTATCGCCAGATACATCCACACATCAGTGCTGATCCAGAGAACTGGGACCTCCCCATTTCTTGCCCCTGCCAGAGACCAGGGCTCTGTTTGGAGCTGAACCTGCTGGTGAGCGAAGCAAGCCAGCACACTGTAAGTTTAGCTGCCCAGACAGCCTGTTTGACCCTGGCTGTGGACCCAATGCTAAGCAGATGTCTCAGCACCTTTGAGGATGGATGTGCAACAAGAGGTGAGGTGCCCAGTCTCTGGAGCGCCTTAGGAATAGTTACTATCTAACCAAAGAGGACAGATCTAGGGGCAGGGGCCAAACAATGCTTTTGACATGACCCCTTTCATGTCCCATGCAGAGATTACAAACTTGGGGCACTTGTCAAAAGCCAACATTTTCACCAAACACAGGAACTGAGAGTGTCACATGTGATAACCAGGCTGCAGAGCAGGTCCTCCTGCACAGAGCGCAGTTCAACTGCAGCTCCCGCTGCTGTGGAACGCTGTGGTTTTATAAGTGAGTTTCTATTTAAGTTCTTGGAAGAAAAAGCTTTTAAAGGCCAGTAAGCACACAGATATCACTGTTTTTTAAAGCTAAGAGGGTTATTTTCCGAAGTCCCCCAGTCTCCCAGCAGTGTGGTCAGATATTGCCACCACATAAGCATGGTTGCAAGCTTCCTTGTCATCAGATCATGCTCTGACTGCAGCACCGAGGTCTGCAAGATCAGGAAAAACTGACAAAATGGCCAAGATAGTCACAGCGAGGAGCCAGCATGTCTCGTTTTTGTTAGAGCTGACCATAGGTCTCTGCACAGTGACTATTACCTGGCTAGAGGCGGTCTTGAGCAGGTGCCCAAGCATGCCCCGTGGGCCGGAGGACACAAAGTCCTGGTTGGGAGGTGTTGCTGCCTTGTGCCCACCAAGTTGAGATGCCTTCAGCAAGCAAGGAGAAGAGGCAGGAGAAGAGACCACGTTCCCCATCTGCAGAAGACAGCCTGGAAGCCCTGGATGCAAAGGAGTTTCCAGCTCCAGCTCGCAGGGGGTCAGGGCATATACAGAAACTAAATTGTCCTCTTTGGGGGTACAACAGTCAAGTCACTCCAGTACTCCCTTTTTTTCTAAGGCTGCTGAGGAGCATTTGATCCCAATCTGATGCCAGTCCACGCTGCGCAGAAGTGAGCTTTTTTCCAGACACTCTGACTTTTGCCCCATCAGCCTGGATGTCCTTTCATGAAACAAATGATTAACCCAGGAAAGCAGCTGCACCAGCACGTGAATATGAGTTTCTCTGGGGAAACAGTGGATCAGCTACTTGCTGGTTACAAATGCATTTGATCCAACAAAGCCCAAGGCTTCAGGAAAGCAGAGACTTCTGAGCCTGCTGTGCAATCAGCAGGGTTATCAGCAAGGCTTTCAAGAGAGGAGATGCTCCGCTGCTCTTTGTAGGGCATTGATGGTATCTGGACTTCAGCAGCAGCTCTTGGAAGAAGATAGGAAGGGATGAGTGCCCTGTGGTCAGGAAAAGGTCACAGAAAAGGGCTGGGGAGGGGACACAGTGATGCTGGGGCATTTTGCAGGCCTGATCTAGTCACCTACTGCTGTGAGTCAGAGCAAGAGCCCGGGTTATGCTGTCACTGGGATGAAAATGGCACTGAAGGGGGTAATGCAATAACCACACTTGAACTCACACCACCCTGCTGTCCCTGTATTTGGGAGCGCTGTCAAAAGCAAGCAGCAGTGATACTCACTTTCTGCAAACCCAGGACTTCCTGACTCTGGGAGGAGCTATGGGCAGGTAACAGCCTTGAAGCCTCAGGCGCAAGTGAGTCTGCATGGATCACTGTTCCCCGGGAAACTGCCTTTGGGCACTGCAGGGGCTACAGCACCTCCTCCAGGACGGTGCGGCTGGTGCCTCAGGACCCTCCATTGTGCACGAGGCTGGGCCCTCACCACCATGTCCCAACCCATGCTCTCTGGGAACAGCATCTCGTGCCAGGACAACCCCGTCAGAATTGAGCTCACAAGGCCTCAGGGCTGCAGTAACGCAGAGGAAGCACAGCAACCCTCTGCATGGCATCCAAGAATGCACAAGTGAGCTCTGCCAAGCCACCTGGGCAAAGACAAGCCAACCCAGAAGCTCACAGGGTCTTGCTTCCCTCCAGTCCTGCACTCACACCACTTTCTGGGAGCTGATTCAACTCAATAACTACCAGAAAGCCCTGCAGGGTTGGGAGTGAAGACATCATATCCCATTGCCACAATCCCACAGGCTGTGTGCCAGAGGACACTGGGGGGACACCCCCTCCCCCCAGCCTGATTTTCACCTTGTCAAATCCCCTGGCTCCTCCATGCAGGCTGTTGGGCCCATTGTTGAGGAACAGCTGATACTCCTTGCCATCCACGGTGAACCTCCCCTTCGCAATCCTGTTGGCAACACGCCCCACAACAGCACCGAAGAAGGGGTGCTTCCTCGTGTAACCTGGCCAGAAAAACATCGCACGGTTAAAGAGAAAGATTGGGACAGGATAGGTGGTCTCTAGGTGTGCTTATGGACTCAGGGGTGTTTCTCTCTGCTTCCCCCCAGTACTAAATAGGTGACTGCGGTCCTAGTGTTTCACAGGGCACACAGCTTGCTAGTCATGCACACCTTTGATTAAAACAGCCTGATAGGATCTTGTAGTCTTTGCAGATTTCCAGAAAAGGCCTCTGTCACTGCCAAAGCGTGACACGGAGCTGCCCTGCTAGAGGGGCACACTGTGACCTGAGGCCACCAGTGTCCCCATTCCCTGTCCACCACTGAGCCCAGGACAAGTAGCTGGAGCTGTATTTATTCAGCCCATGATCTGGAGGGGACCCTTAGAAGCAAATCATGCAGTGTGCCAATAAACCAGAAAACACTGGTTAAATTGCCTGATTTAAAAAAAATTTTTTTTTTTTTAAAGAAATAGATTTAGACCCACCTTCCAAAGTGTCAAAGCCTAGGACAACATCTGAAAATTCCCCATCCCTGCCTTTCGTCTCCAGAGCGGCGATTATGCACCCTAAGGACAGGATCTCCACTTTCACGCTGTCTGACTTTAACACGAACTTTTCCACCACTCCTCCTCCTTCCTCCCGGGGCATCTGCCCGAACACCTCTCTCTTAACTTCCGTCATTGCTCCCCAAAACCCGGTCCCCAGCACCGCCGGCAAGGAGCTGCAGTGGCAGGGAAGGACGCTAAGGAGGAAGCAATGGTGGCCGGGAGCAGAGCAAACACGGTTCTAGAGAGCAGTCATAAAAATCACATGATTGCGTCCTGCTCTGGGAGGAGTTACGCCATGGATTGGCTACGCCATGGATTGGCTACTCCCTGGCTTGGCAGACTGCAGGCCAGCAAGCGGCAGCCATGGAGGGATGCATCGGAGGGTGGGGAGGGCTTTCACCTGAGGGCAGCAGCCCTCTGGGTCTGCTCAGCTGGAGGTGGCGGGGGAGAGAGGGAAGGATGCCGAAAAGAGGGAGCAAGGCTGCACCTGCTGAGGCTTGTGCTGCCCTGCGGCCACCAGCCTGCACATCCAGGCTTTCAGAGGACAGAGCTTCCCCACTGCCAGCTCTTCTCCCCCATTTTCATTACACTGCTGCAGCTTTCAGGGCCCTTGCAAAGTATGACATGACAAAATGCTGTTTTCTCCCTTTATGCCCCCACCCCTTAGCCCCTCTGCCAGAGGCACAAGGCAGGTCAGCGCCTGCTAGAGCTGTAAATCGGGCTCAGGGCATTTGCTGGCCAGGTGTTAGTCTCAAAGTCACATTCACACGGCCCTGACCCAGACTCCATTAAAAATCATTATCTTTTGAAATATCAGCTTCTTCTGTCTCAGGAAGAAATTTGCAGGCAATTTCAGTCCACAGGAAAACCCTAGCAACGTTTAATTAATGTCTGTGCACATTTTTGACATCTCTTGGCAATGTTTAGGAGCAAGGCAAAAGCACTTGACTACAATTTGACATTGTTACATGCTTATGAGGGCCCATTTTCAGAATTTGTTCAAAGAACCAATAATTCCAAGAACTGCCACCAAAAAAACTCAAATCACTCAACCAGTGGTTGGTAAATATTCGTTTCCGACACAGCAATCGCTTTTAGACGAGACAAACTATGGATCCCAAGCTGCCACAGAAACAAACCTCCCACCTGGGGCTGAGGCGAGGTGGTTTTGAAACCAGAATGTCTTTGTTAACGATAGCCTCATGTTTGCAGCATAACAGAAACGGCTGTTCCTGTGTTTCCTTCTGCACCTTCACAACAACAACAACAACAAAAAAGTAAAAAAGCAACTAAATGTGCTTTTTACTGCCCATCAATACCACCTCTCATTTGAAACAGGCTGGGGAGCAGCACAACTTTGGAGCAAAGAAGGCTCCAGGCAGGTGGCAGACAGGGCACCCACAGCTATAATTGATTCACAAAGTGTTTTCATGTGCAGAAGCTTGCTGCTTAGGACCCTGGCTCCCTCAACACCTGTCTCTTAATGTGCTTCTCCAGACATAGGAAGCATTTCTGCTTCGCAAAGACAGGTTTTCATTAAGGTGTAGTTTTTTTAACATGACAGGAGCTGCCATTTTGATTTACTTCTCTGATTCACACCAGAGAAGGTCCAGATCCAACTCTTTGTCTGATGATACAATAATCATGCACACATTTTCTCACATACCTTCACAGCTGCAAGATCACTCAAGCTCCAGTGACATCTAAGACTGTGCAGGTGCAAAAGCAAATACCACAGACAAATCTGTTCATGAGCCATCCACCCACTTCTCAAGCTGACAGATAAACCAGAAAAGAAACCAGCTTGCACAAGACTGAATCTTGCACAAAAGAGTAAGGGCAGTGGAACAATGTCAGCTTCAGGATTTATAGAATCATAGAATCACAGAACGGTTTAGGTTGGAAGGGAGCTCAAAGATCATCTAGTTCCAACCCCCCTGCCATGGGCAGGGACACCCGTCACTAGACCAGGTTGCCCGAAGCCTCATCCAACCACCCCAGGGATGGGGTCTCCACAGCTTCTCTGGGCAACCTGTTCCAGTGCCTCACCACCCTCACAGTAAAGAATTTCTTCCTAACATCTAATCTAAATCTACCCTCTTTTAGTTTAAACCCATTACCCCTTGTCTGATCACTACATCCCAATTTGAGCAAGGTGTTTCAAGAGTTCTGCTTCATTACCTAGAGGATTTCACATAGTTCGCCTTTGCATGTGTCCTGCCTGTCTGCCTCTGGTGAATGGGGGAGGGTGACAAGGGGAAGAGGTAGGATACAAGCAAGTCGTGTCCAGCATCTCACTACACTGGATTTTCTTTTTTATCATTCATTTACTCACTGTGGCATTGAGTGGTGCTTACAGTGAGAGTCAAATGCAAGCTCCTTGCATTTTTCTCGTCTTTTTTCCCAGAAGAAAACCACAGTACCAGGGCTGAACATGCCTGGCATTGGCAGCAGAACACTTCCACAGCTCGTGAGTGTTCAGAGAAGTGTGCTGCACATCTCCAAGACTTTGGTTTCACTTCTCTGCCTTGTGGCTCTGCAGTGCACCAACTCTCTTCTCTGTATCTCCCCTCGCTCTCACCGAAAAGGTACTGCAGCAGTCTCTTGCAACCCAAACCCCAAAATGTTTGTGAGGAACAAGGATTCACCCGCTTTACCACAGAGAGTGACCCTGAAGGTATAGCAGAGGCATGGCGTGAAGGCAGGTTATGTGCTGCTCAGAAGCCTGGCCCCAGCTTCTCTAAACCAGGCAAGAGATTTCTGTTTAGTAGCAAAGGCAAACTGGGAAGTCAGCCTGTGAGTGAATGGTCCTGTCTTTCCCCCACCAAAAGCTAATAAAAAGGCACACTGTGAAAAAGAACAGTTCAGGGTTTGGGGTTTTTGTTGTTGTTGTTTGGGGTTTTTTGTTTTGTTTTTTTTTTTGAGAGGGAGCCATTTAATGCACTGTCAATTACTGTCAGAAAATAAACTTGTTATGAGAAAAATTACAGAGGATAATTTATTTCCCTGGGATCAGCAGCCTGGAAATTCCAGGTGCCTGTGGGGCAGCTACTATTTTGCAAGACAGAAGTGGGGCATCGGATTTTACACGTGCCTGTGCCATTTTCTTATGGATACTTTATTTTTGTGCTTTTTTTCAGATGTTTTTCTTTAATCCAAAATAAAGTGACTTTACTTAAAAGGCCAGAGTCAACCAAAACTCCCTGTTGTGCAGTACGTGCTATCACAAGATCCTTTTTTGGTTGGTCCTAAGACACTTCTGTAATAAATTACATCACTACACTTCCTTCCTTAATTTTGTCTTTGTTTTAAACTCAGCTGTGATTTTCAGTTTATTCTGGACCCTGAGCAAGACTTTAGGACTCAACTGATGAAAAAAAAAAATCTTAAAAGGCAATTCAGGTTTGTGAAAGGGATGTGTTGTGCCCACTGTCCTGGTTTTCATCTGGGATAGAGTTAATTTTCACAACAGGCTGTGAGGGGACACAGCCAGGACAGGTGACTTAAACTAGCCAGAAGGGTATTCCATACCATATGACATCATGCTCAGTATATAAAGGGGGCTAGTCAGGGAGCAGTGGCAGGTCTGGGATGGGCTGAATGTCCGGTTGCTCATCAGGTGAGAAATTGCATTGTATATCATGCATTTTGTATATTCTGTTGTAAGTACTGTTGTTATTTTCCTCTCCCTTTGCTGTCCCAGTAAACTGTCTTTATCTCAACAGATGAGTTTTGCCTTTTTCTTCCAACATGACACTCATTCACAGGATCCAACTCTGTTCTGAGTTACGCAGATCCATAACCCCCATTTGCAGCAGAGCTGCCTTGTGTAATGGAGCAGGAGTGTGATGTTAATGCCACTCACCATCCTTGAAATAGGTGACATGTCTGTATCTGCCCTCTGGGGAATCTTCGTACAGTACTCCTGGGCCAGGTTGCTTGTTTTGGGGAACCTAAGCTGTTTGTCTCAGCACCATAAAATGGTGCAGCTTTGCACATAGAGCCCAGAAATTATCAAGCTGTTACTACAATGGCGGCATTTTGATTTGAAGGTGACAGAGACATTCCAAATGCTGTAATACTTAAGCAATGGCCAATGATTACAGCTTGCTGTTGCCCAAGAAGCTTCCTTATTCACTGATAGCAACAGTAAGGTACCCAGCACTGCAGCTGGAGATGGGGTCTGTTTGGGCTGGTTGCTGTACAGACACAGAAAAGAACACAGACATCACTTGTTAACCCTCCAGCATTACAAGGCTGTAATTAAATCCCCTTTTCCCAACAAGTTTTGTGTAAGCCCAAGGGGATGAGTTAGCACTAAAGCCTCCAGGGAGTTTGCATCAGTATACTGAACAAAAGGGGAGACATTCCCCCCACCATTTTATTCTCTGTTTATTGAATGTATCTTCAGCTCTGCTGGGTATTTCCCAGCACACAGGCTTAAAATGGAGCCTGCATTTTTTTTGCTTCATCTCTTCAGGGGCAAATATACTGAGCCATTGATTAGGTTATTTGAGGATCATGGCACAGTACAATTGCTTGCTGTTATTCTAGTAGTCATTTATCAGGAGCCAGCTATGCACGTTTTATAAAGCTCTTCAAAAAACACAGCTACTCGAGAACACTTTTCACAGCACGTTTCAAATGTGCCTTTGTGCGCAAGTTGTTTGCGTCTCAGTAGCAGCCGAAAAGGCATTTCGTTGTGTTGGTTGCTATAGTAATTACTTTCCTTGGGAGCTAAAATAATAGCTTACAGCTCCTGCAGCTTGCTGTTGTGTAGGCTGCCTTGAACCAGAGACACTTCCATTTTGTTTTGTAGGGGGCTGGGGACTATACGCTGAGAGACAGACTTTCCTTTCTATGCTTCGTGCAGCTAATTTTGAATTTAACCTTTGTAGAGGATGTGTCACAGGTCTAAAGGTTCAAAAACAAAAGCAGCATATGAAACGGTAGGACAGCCTTGCGGCTGAGGTTTCTGATGGGGGTGAAGATTTGGATTTGGTTTCCATTTCTCTTATTGATAACTGGTAGGAAAAGTACTGAGGGTCATGCCAAGACTGATTTTTAGTGCTGAGGGCTGTACAAAGCAATGAGTGGGGGGCTCACAGGGGTTTTGAAAGCACCTAAGCAAGTCAAGCAGGAATGTGACAAGGAGGACAGCTCTGCATCATTCAACATTTTTTCCACTGGTGATGGCACTGGGGAAGTAACTGCTGTATGGACCTGCAGCTCTGGAGAGGGTAAGAAGTCTCACTGTGGACAAAACAGCCTTTTAGAGCAATCCCACAGCTGCAAGACACCAGCTCCCTCCTCCATCTGCAGTCACAGAACATTTCTGAGTGACATTTTAAATTGCAGTCCTGTGGGTTGTGGGACTTTTGCTTGAAAGAGCACTGTGCAGAAGCGCTTCCCAGGACAAGCCCCATGCTCATGGCTCTGTGTGGTCATGAAGGAGGCACTGAATGGGAAGGTCTCTAAGTCATTTTGGGTTCCTGGCCTGACGAGCCAGGGATTTTTGTGCAGCTTGCAGCCAGGTGGGCTGGCACGGCATGGCACTTCTGGTATCTCTCAAGGAAGCAGAAGAGAGGCAGGGGTGAGTGGCACAAGAAATGATCAGACCGATTGCCCTCCTGCATCAAGAAGCAGCTGCAGGGCCACCACAGCGCAGATTTGTGACTCACAAAGGTTGACCTACACAGGGTCCCAGCACCAGCAACAAGTACCAGCTTGGTTTTGCAGACAGAGACCAGCAAAAGGGGACGAGGATATAAAAAAGGGCTCGGAGAAGGAGGCAGGAGGAGCTAGGATGAAAGGAGAGAGAAAACAAATAGGGAAAGCGTTTTGCCTCACAGTGCTGTCCTAGAAAATTCGCTCTCAGATGCGTACATGGCTGCATTGGCAACTGGCAGGGAGATGCCAAAGGGAGATAAAAGAACTGCATCATCTGCTAAAGGCTGCAAACACAAACAGTTCCTGTTTGAGTAACAGCAACATACAAAGATGCAGGGAGGGAGGGTGTTTGGGGAAACCACAGGACAAAACTGGGCCTTCGGATGTGAGGGGGGTGTGCATGGCTTGCAGGCAGCAGGTGATAAGAACTTATTTTGCACATGTAGATGTGCAGATCACCCCTCCCCACCCCCTTCCAAATTTAGGCATAGCTTACACACAGGTTTTGTGCTGAAGTGCAATGCTTTACCAATAGAGTTAAAGCAGCCTAGCAGGGAGTTATATGGGCATCCTCCTTCTCCCCAGGCAATGCTGGATAAAGCACCCTTTGGCATGCCCACACGCTTCTATATGAGGCTTGTATCTAACGACACTGGTACAACTAAAGCCAGGTGAGTTTTTTATGGAGGGATAGCCCTGGGAAGCCAAGGGTGATGCGGACCTTGCAGTGCTTGGCTGTCCAGGACTGCTCTGACCACCAAGCCACGGCCTCCATGCTTGCACATATGCCCTGGAGCCCCGTGGAGGCAGGGAGGGCCCGTGCATGCTGGACATGGGGGGCTCAGCCTGCCTGCCTGTCCCTCCAGCCCGGGGCAGACACGTCGCATCCAGCCCGCAGCTGACACCAAGGCTGGTTGGAAGTCAAGAGGACATGGTTTGGTGTTCCCAGGCTCTCTTCCCTTCACAGTGTGGATTGAGCCAAGATTTCTTGTGTAGTGCCTCTAAAGATAACACCTAAAGATCATGGAAATCCCAGGGTAAGATAATATGATAGACTTTGTCAAGGAAACCTCTGAAAAAAATTATACTGGAAATCTGGAAATGCTTTATTGCAAGGATGCATGGCTCTTTCTTTTCTTTTTTTTTTTTTTTTTTTTTTTTTTTTATGATTAGAGAGCCAAACTTTTAATTCACAACAGTCCAATTGTGCAGGCTTCAGCTATGAGAACATTTAAAGTGTCTGTTCTGTATTAAACTTGTGATCTTTCAATTTTTTTATCTGAGAGTTTCCTAAGGTCTTTTTATAAAGCTTTTGGGCTAAGTTTTCTGCTATTGTATCAGAAAATTTGGCTGCATTTTTAACCCTGGTGTATTGTGGTGTACCAAAATCTTAAAATTGTCACTGAAGCACTCCAGTAGAAACAATATTTAAGATGCAAAATCCTAAATGCAAGGGGAAAAAGTATTTCTCTGGCAAGAATCTTTAAGAAACAAAAAAAGTAAATTGAAAGGCATACGAAGATAAAATTACACAATCGATCCAATGTATTACCTGATTCTATAGATTCAAAGGCTGCCTTTGAAACGTACCACCTGTATTCACTGTGGCCAACACCTGCAGTTTTAGCAGAGAAACAAAATTTATTTCTTTACCCAAAATGGAGTTAGGTGTGGGAGAATCTTGGCTTTCCTTAAACAGGAAATCTGCAGCCATCATGGGGATTTAAAATCATAGTTAAAAACATGATCCAAGTATGAGGTACAGTGTCAAGTTACCACCAGGTAAACAAAATAATTCAGACTGTATTTCTTAACGACAAAAAAATTACTTCTGAATTTTAAGCCATCGTTTGGAGGGAGCAGGACAAGGCTAATTCATGACTTTTGATTTCTAGGATGGGCATGGTCTAAACTATGATTAATGAGAGTATTTCTGGACCACTAGATTTTTCTTTGGGTTAATTTGGGAGTAAATTTTCTTATTAAATATTTGATATTTGTAATGAGCTGCTAATGACTCAGAACATGCACTTTAGGAAGCCTTGTTATATTAAAAGCAAAAGCTGCAGCTACATTAAAAAATAAGGGGAGGCTGCAAAAACTTCATCTACTGAAGAACTAGTTTGTGCTAGATAAGTATTCTTGCCAGAATAATTATAATTTTTTCTCAGCAGCAACTCTTCTTCAGCACAGACATCGTAAGATTAAAAAAAAAAGTTGAAAGTTTGCTCACACATATCATTAAAATTACTTATCTTACATCATGGCAGGTAGCCTGTCTAAATGCGTGGCTCAGCTGGACAATGCATGAATGCTCCTGTGAAGTGGAGTGTGAAAAGATGAAGTGTGTCACCCAAGAAAGTGTGTGAAGGACACCCTTAGGACATGCTTCATCAAGTGCCACTTCCTAGCCAAGTTACTGGAGCTCTTAAAGAGTCAGCAATGATGCTCTACAGACCTTATTTGTATAAACGGCATTTCCTCAGCCAAAGGAGTAGTTGTGGAGTAGCTGAAGTGGTGAATTGTATTGCAATTGCATAAGAGAAAGCTGACTGCATATAGAAACCTACCGTGCATTCACTGAGCCTGATTCCTCCACCCCCACCACAATGTTGTCATCTTTGGCTACCAGCAGCAGCAGCAGCAGCAGCCTTTAATTGACACAAGTTTAGATGCTGTCAGTTAGGCCAAAGTGAAAGTGGGATTATTTTTTTTATTCTTTTCTTTTTCCTCTTTCCTCCTCGTGAAAGCAATTGAAGTGATACTTGGGAACTCACCCCCTTTGTTGCAGTCAAAATCCTTGGGCTAGTGCCCTGCCTGGGGAGTCTAAGAAGGCGGAAAAAGCTATGCTGTAGGGAAATCACAAAGGATTTATGTCAAGGCTATTGCAGCTAACTAGGTGAAATGGTACAAAACGTTTTATTTGGCTTTAGCCAGCAGAACATTCTTTGTAATGGGCAAAAATAAGCAGAGACAACATTTTAATGATAATCAATAAAACTAATCCTTGTGTACCACATCCACCACAAGGACATCAGTAAGCAGAACTGCTTTGAGCTTACAAAATGGTTGTGCTGTACAGAAGTGTGGTACATTAAACCACCCTGGGAGCCCAAGCAAAGATAGCTATAAGGCGTTGGTTCATGCTCTGGGGGTGTAGCATCTCCAGCCACCACAAGGGTGGGGAAACCTCTGCACTGCACCCAGTCTTACCCTGTAGACATTCTTGCTTACCAGCCAGTTCAAAATCCATCACCAATTTGCATTCCTGCCGCAGCAAGCAAAGTAGTCCAGTGGCGCTGCTCCATCCCGGATGGAAAGAAACAAAGGAGATCAAGATTAGAAATAAAATACAATAACGTGTAGGAAAGCACCTGGGTCTCAGACATTCTCTCACTTAGGCACTGAGCCTTATGCTCCAGTTATGTTTTCACCATCATAGAGCAAGACGCAAACCACAGAGCATCAATTAAATGTCTATTTTAGAAATGTATATCCTTTCTGTGGCTCTTCTTCACAAATGGTGATTCTCAGAAACAACCTCTGCTTCACAAATTGACCGCTTTTCATTTTTACGAACTGTTGCCTAATATATATCCAGAATTGTGACCCATTCCTCCTTGGGGCATGCAATGCTCAGGAACAAGAAACACTTCTGAAATCTCTGTCTTTAAAATGGAGCAGCTATTTTAAGAGAGGCAGAGCAGTCCTAGTGTCTGGATAACTATGCCCACAGATGGCAGTTCAAGTTGTCAGCAAGCGTCGGAGCTGGCTAAGGGCGTGATTTGTGTCCACGGGACAGGAAAGCCATCTGCCTCCTCAACCTGAGAAGCTGCCCCAGGATTATTTTGTGTGAGCAGCCCTGAGAGCATTATACTGACAGGTAGCCAGGGCCTCTTACCCTAGCAGGCCATGTTGGTCAGCCCTCTTTTCTCTCCACACACTAGGATGCTCCAATGTCCTGCTCACCCCTCGTGATTCTCTGTCCGCATTTCCTGAACCAGGCAGGACAAGGAAGCTGCCTGGGTTTCTTTCAGAGCACTTTGCTATGCACAGGGCACAGCCAATATGCATGCAAATGAACTGCACTGCGATGAATACACCGCAAAGTCCTTGATTTAATGGGCCCAGGGATGTGTGTAGCAGCTGCAGAACTGACTTTAGGCCTGGACAAAGGTAGTTTTCTAGGACAGCAAGGCAGCCATGGCTCTGCTGCTCATTTCACCTACACCAGAGCCCTGGAGAGATAAGCTAGCCCTACTGCCAAGAGGGGGTGTGGAATGGCTGCTTTAAGACACAAACGAAGCACCTCTGTGTGGCACATCTATATGGCACTGGAGTTGTCCACCTCTTCTGGACTTGCTGACAGATCAGCAATCTGCCAGCAAAAGTAAGATGTTTTCAGAACTGCAGTTATTTTATGCTACAGCCCAGAAGAAGCAAAACCAGCCCTGGATGGGGATGTGAAAGTGCCATTACAGTGTCTTGAAGAACAAATGGTGTCTAGTATTTGTGCAGAGAAAGGTGATCTGAACCAGAGAGAGGAAGTACTGACTAGACAGATATGTTACACTGTCCATCCAAGAATGAGTGCTGGTAACCAAGCAAATGATAAAGGTAAAAAACCAAGCACCACCACCACTCACCCCTCCAGGGACTCTGTACCTGGGTAAGAGCTGTGACACTGGCATTTTTATCTCTGCTGTGGCTGCACTAGCGCAAACAAGTGTAGTGGCTCTGGTCTGCTGGTGTACCTCTGCTGTACTGAGATCTGAAAAATGCTACAGGATGACCTGTCAGATTGCCTTTTTCTCCTTTTAACAGAGGGAAAACACACATGCTGGAGATTACAAAGAAAAAGAATTAAGCATGTAAAGTCAAAAACATACATAATGGAAAATGCCAAGACAAAAGTTGCAAATGCAGGCTGATTTTGTCCCCTCATGCCTAACTTGTTGCGATACAGACTTTAATTTTACAGTCATCGATTCATTTGCTCATGGGGCCTCAGGCTCACTTGGTGCCATTGGACAGGCAAGGGAGCAAGCAAGTGCTCAGTCTTTGCTTTCCTCCCACTCATGCAGGGAGCCCAGGCTGTGCCCAGAGCAGGCTTCTCAGTTCTTCCGCTGGTAAAAGAACGACTTGTTTCCTTCTGAGTATTTTTCACTACCGTAGGGAAGTGCATCACTGCCATGTGAGGTGAAGCAGGTGCTGTAGTCTGCTGCAGAGGTAGAGGACTGATATGTAGACAGTTTTTGGCCAGATGTATTCTTAATACTTTTCAAGAGACCATTTGAAAGGCTTAAAGCCTGATTCCACAGATAATGCAATTTTATTCAGCACTCAGTTCTGAAAATTAATTCTCAGGTTGTCAGCTCAGGTGTAAGAAAATCAGGAAGCAGCAGTTAGTGATTGTTAGCAACTGGTTTAAGTGACTTGCCTAGTATTGCGTTGGTCTGAGGAGAGAGAAAGCAGCATCATCGCTTTTAAACGATGCGTGTGTGCACACTGACTGTATATACAGAAGAGCAGTGGTAATAAACTCAAACACTTGAAAACTTCGTGTCAGGACATCCAAAAGAAAATCTGAGACTTGCTTACGAGATTTTATGGATCATGTACTTGAACTGACTACAGTTGGGTTGACCCTGGCATGGGAGCATTTAAGAATCATGTTTTTCAGTTGCTATCAAAGGAATTAAAATCTTTTTTCAGAAGTACTGACTAGGCAGAGGTAAACTTCTCTAAGTTTACTTAGAAAATTAAACTTGGAGTCACTTGGAGTCTGATGCTTTAAGAAACAATAAATATCACAACATCTGTAATTCTTTTGAAAGTGCTGGTAATAGTGCAAGACTTGGCAATTCTGCTATGTAAGGCAATGGTTTTACGCCCTTACTGGTCGGTGGATCTGATTTCTACCACAGCTGTTTATTGACCCAAGTGTACACCAGTTCAGGTATTCAAGCCAGTGTCAAACACGCTGAGCAGTCATAGTTTCTCTTGACAATAACTAGTTTATTGCATGCTTCGTACTTCTGTTTTTTGGCTTCAGAAGTCTTGTAATGAGTACCCAAATGTAGGGGTCTATAAACTGCTGGTGGATTGAAAAGAGTAGCAAGTAGCAAGGAGCTGTAAGTGCTGTCCAGCCTAGAGGAGAGCATAGATAAATCAAAATCAAAACAATAAAAAATAAGAACTGAGAAAAATTTTCCAGTTCAGTTTGTCCAGGTATGTTGGTGTTTTCACCATCCCTCTGCAGCTGAGGTAGTGGTGACTTCCAGCAGGAGGGTGGTGAGAGCACTAATTTCTTAAGCTGTTGAGACTAAATTAAAAAAAGGAACAAAACCCCTGCACATTCATGCCTCAGCTGTCCATAACGAACACCAGCGTAACCTTCCTTCGCATTGCTACATGCCAGACTTCACATTCAACCATCGTGCTACGTGTTACTTTGTGATTCCACTGACTGTCAGTGGGCTCTGAGTGTTTGGTAAAAGGAGATGAATCAAAATGATTCATGTGGGAAAGCCGTATTAAACAATATTGTTGGAAGGGAGGTCTTAAGCCTTGAACGTGCGTACTCCAGCGATGCAAAACTTCCCAAGAGCTGGCGCTCTGCCCTCCAAGACAAGACCCCTTGGTCAGAACAGCTGAGTTTTGGCTGAGGAAGAACTGCAGAATGAAACCCTGCAGCTGCAGAGCCTCCCTCGCCACCAACGTATGCTCACATGAGCCACTGAGGCACCTTTACAGGTAGGGCTCAGGAGGTCGTACTCCTCCCACAGTATCCCGATGGCTTTCCCCTGTGGCATGCCTTCTGCGTTGTACTGTGGCAGGGAAGCTGTGCAGAGCTCTCCATTTATACTGATCTCACCCTGTGGTGAAATACTTTTCCTTCAAAATGGCATTTTCTTGGTTTCAGTCCTTGACTGAGGCTTCTGCAGTTACGTGCCCTCAGCTGCAACAGCTTGTGTCAGCAGCAGACACAACACACCAGAGGGGAAGAACTGTGGCTAACAGCCCTCCTGTCGATGTGTTGAGAAGTGTGCTGACATTTTCCCCACAAGCTGCATGTCTACTTATGATTCTCCTCAAGCTCCAGGAAAGTCCCTGGCATTGGTTTCCATCAAACGTGCATGTGAAAACATGCAACCTGGGGGTGAGACATAATGATGTCAGAGAACTGATCACTACAGAAGAAACTGTATGGAAGCAAAAAAGTATACATGGGAAAAAAAAAAAGGCTAGGCAAGAGCCAGCTTAAGGCTATTAAACAGAAGGGTATGGAAGCAGCTTCTGACTCAGAAGATCCTTAAACTGCTGACAGCTGGAAACTGGAAAGAATACCTGGGAATGCTCACTCTGTGCATTCTATTTTTCATGTGCTGCTATATGCACCCACTGCTGGCAGCTCTCCAGTACAGGATACTCCAGTACCTTTGAGCTGAGCCGTTTTTATGTCACCTCTTGTTGGCTCAGCTGAAAAGAGTAGATCAGGTCTTAGTGCAATATCACCCCTAAGACACTCAGCACAGAAATGTGTGATGGCTAAAGGACGAGTTTCACCTCACAGTTGAAAGTCGTATCCAGACCAATTTTAGGTATCACCTTCTTGTTAACATCCCACTATGAATTACTGGATCAACTTACGCTAATTACTTTTCCCTTATGGCCAAGAGAACTAAAACAGTTTCTCACTTTTATTCTAGTGGTTACTTGCATTCCCATGGTATCTAAATACACTGATCTTAGCACTGGAAGTGTAATGTGTTAGCATGGTAAGAAACATTCTTTGCTAGAATCAGCTAATAGCTTAAAGTAATATAAATTACAGTAAAGGATGTAAGAAACACAAGGCAGGAAAAGGAGAGAAAATTGTACTAGTAACAACACGTACTTCCAAACTATATGCATTGTTAAGGTGTTTTAAATTTCTTCCAGGTTTGGGGATTTGTTTTCATGTCATTGTTCTGCTCTTCATGTCATTATGTGGTTGTACTTGACTGCACAGTGGTAAGTAAATCACAATAATTGCTTTTCTTAGCAGAGGATAGTGGACTAAAACCATGACTTCAGTTTATAAGCTCCAGGTAATAAAAACTGTATGAAAAGAACTATTTCGGCAGTATAAGCACCTTTCATCTCTCTCTCTTTTATACAGCAGAAGCAGGTCTGACAAGCAACATAACAGTGAAATCCTTCTGCTGAGTCAGATGCTCAGTTTCAAACTTACATAACTGGGATATATTTCCATATTCCCTCCCTTCTTTTGTATGCATGAAGCACAGACAGAAGGAGCTCCAAGGCTGCTCACGGTAGCTTAGTGCAGAAGCCTCAGTGTTGCAACTTAAATATGAAAAATACCTTAACATCTCCACTGTGGAATAATTAAATACTGCATTAAGTCAGCAAAGTAGGGTCTGCTACCAAGTGACATCGGAGCCCATGTGCTGCACAGAAGCATGCTGAAACTTTTCCATTTCTTGGAATACTCAGTAAATAAGAATTTGGTCAAACAGTAAGTCATTTCTTCATTTTCAGAAAAGTAATTTTAAATACATGGGGGGGGAAAGAAAATTTAGTTAGTGCAGAAAATCTAATTATTGCAGCATTTCAATGCCATTTTCTGACCATAACTCTGGTATGTTCTGTGATTTCTCAGGCTGTTATTTTTTGCAATGGTATGGTGTAAATGTCTGCTAAAATCCCAGAGCTCTAGCACATAAAACTAATTTACTAGAAACTTCATCTGGCAAGTAAGCATTTTTGTTCATAGCAGAAATATTGGCAGCGTATTTCTAAATAAGTCAAGTGCCAAGAAAAGTAAGTTTAATGTTCACAGATGGCATGTTCCTCATTGACTATTTGAACCTACAACAGATGTGTATGTACAGCTTCAGCCCTGTGGACTGTATTCTCTCAAAGTTGTAATGAATTTTTGTTATCAGTGAAAAATAGGTACACGTATAAGAAATGTTGAAAGAAAAACATAAACTAAGAAACAAAGACCAAAGGAAAAACAAGAAGGTGAGAAACACAGCAAGTTAAATTAAATCTAATGTATGTGTTTGTAGATAAGATGATTAGATGAGCTACCTGAGAGATGCAGATTCAAATCATGTCAGGCAGAATGGGAAACTGAACATCCTCCCACTTCTTGGAGAAATGCCTTTACCGCTGGGTTTCAGGGTAATAGAAAATGTTTAAACAGCAAGCCATTTTCTTTCTTTTCTAGCTTACAAGTACCATTTCATGTTGAACAACATGTTTTGTTTGATACAGCTGTGGGGTTTTTGGGGTTTTTTCCCCCTCACCGAAACAAGAAGAAATGAGTAACATTTATTTTGACTGGATTCTGAATTATTTCCCTCTCTTTTATTTGGCTGCTCAACTGGAGAAGCAATTACTTGTACAATCCTATACCCATTCTCTGCTGACTGACTTTCAGCAGGATTCCACTCCACGTTCACCTGGGTTTGGCAGCCACAGTAGCAGAAACTAATTCAGCTAGCAAGTCCTGTAAGCTACTTACAACACTGAAAGTCATCTTTCTGTGCCCACATCCATGTGGGAGCCTTCTCCTGGACAAACTGGCAAGATACAGATTGGATAGGTGAAGAAAGATGGATAGAAAATTGACTAACAGGCTGCAGTCAGAGGGTGGTGATCAATGTTTTTTACTCAGGCTGGCAGCCTCTAACCAGTGGGGACACCAGGCATTGACACTGGGTTCCACGCAGTTCATCTTCACAAATGATCTGGGTGATGGGATTGAAAGCACCTTCACCAAGTTTCCTGATGACACTAAACTGGGTGGTGAGGTGGACACACAAGAATGGAGAGGTATCATACAGAGAGAGCTGGACAGGCTGGAAAAGTGGGCTAGGAAGAAAAGTTTAACAAAGACAAGTGCAAAGTCCTGCACGTGGGATGACATAAACACAGAGCTCAGTACAGGCTGGGACCTGTGTGGCTGAGGAGCATCTTGCTGAAAGGGACCTGGGGGTCCTCGTGGACAACAAGCTGAACACCAGTCAGCAGTGTGCTGACTCAAGAGTGTTCTAGAGGGCAATGGTAGTGTTAGAGGGCAATGCTAGTGTGAGCCGTTAGCTGTCTGTGCACTGTTTTGGGGGTTACGATAGATGTTTTGAATCTAGATGGTCTGAAAGTTAGCACTGGTTGGTGTCTACTACAGGCAAGCTTACAACACCATCGCTTCCTGGCTAAATGTTGGTTTGTTGTGCAACCGAGAACATCTGTCTCCATGATGACAAGCTCTGATTTTGAAATACAATGAACAGTTGACTTTGTCCTTCTCTGTTCTGAAGATGGAGGCCAGATACTCTGCCATCTCCCACGAATGCAAAGCAGATCCTGGGTGGCATCTACAGGGGTATTACTAGCAGGGATAGAGATGTAATCGTCCCACTCTATTCAGTGCTTGTCAGACCGCATCTGGAGAGCTGTGTCCAGTTCTTCCCTACATTTCAAGAAGAACATGGACAGACTGGACAGGGTCCAAAGGAGGGCCACGAAGATGAGAAAGGGCAGGGCAACCTGCCCTATGAGGAAAGACTGAAAGAGTTAGGTCTTACCTCCCTGGAGGAAAGAAAACTGGGGGGGTTGGGGCTCATCACAGTATTCCAGTACTTAAAGAGTTGCTACAAAGAGGATGGAGGCTCTCTCTTCACAAGGAGCCACATGGAGAAGACAAGGGGCAACACAATTCTTTTTACAGCGAGAACCACCCATCACTGGAACCCAGGGACGTAGTAGAGTCCCCATTGTGGGAGGTTTTCAAGATGTGACTGGACAGGGTGCTAGATAATCTCCTCTAGGCTCCCTCCCACAAAAGACGATCTTTCCAGCTCCCTTCCAGCCTGTGCTGTTCTATGGTTCTCTCATTCTATGCAGACAGGCACAGGCTCCAAGAGCCGCTTTCAGCAACATCTCCCTGAAGAAGGAACCCTGAGCAGACCCACCTACTGTTTGCACTGCCAGCAAACAGACGCGTATGCAATGCAGTGCGCTCCTATGAGCACACATTGACACGGTTAGAAATGCTAGTGCCAGTAACAGCGCCCTGGGGACACGAACGCAACCGTCCACGCAGCTCTCCGTGCTCATCGAGCTTGTAGGCAGCACATTTAGTTCGGTGTTGTTTCTCCCCCGGTGAACGCCGGACCCCGCCGGCCTATGTGAACAAGCACACGAGCTTCCTCTTCACGGGCCAGGGGCGAAGAGCGAGGTGCGGAGCTAACGGCTGTGCGTGAGGAGATGCCTCGGGAGCGGCCTCATGGCTCCCGGAGGGCTCTGTGACCTTGGCAACTCACGGCTGCAGCGCTCACAGCTGGCAGACAGGACACACCGGCCGCGCTGCCCAGCCCGGCCGCTTCCAGCGGCGTGCAGCACCGGGACCCGCGCCTCGGCGCGCACCCCTCCCCCTCCCGCCTTTTATCAGCCGGCAGCGCCGGGAAGGAGACAAAGGCGGTGGGGGGCAGGCGGTCGGCGAGGAAAAGGTTCCCAGGCTGGGGGCGCTGGGCCGGGCCCTCGGGGGCCCTTGGCGCGGCTGCTCGCGGGCGCGCGCCCCCGCCGACCCTCGCGCCGACCGGCCGCCGCACGCCCGCCGCCTTCCCGTTCCCGTGCCCTCAGACATTAAACCGCGACGGAGGGGAGGGAGGGGGGCGGTGCCGAGGCAGCCTCGCGGCGCCGTGACGGGCGTGCTCGTCGGCCAGTCGCCGCGCTGGCGACGCCCGATGGGCATGCCTGCTGGCCCATCGCCTCGGCGTCTTCGCCTCCTCCCCGACTCCGAGCCAATCGTGGCGCCGGTGGCCGGCGGGGAGGCGTGACCCGCTCCCGGCGCGGGGAGGGGTGTGTGCGAGGGAACGGAGCGCAGAGCATCTTTCGCGTTCGCCGCCGCTGCCAGGCTCCGTCCCAGCTCCCTTGTTGCCACCCCCCCCCGCCGGGCCATTCCTTCTCTCTCGCGGCCATGTCGTCGCCGTCGTCTGGAGAGCGGTACGAGGAGGAAGAGGAGGAGGAGGAGGACGGCGCCTACGAGAGCCAGGCCAAGCGGCTGAAGCCAAGCGCCGCTGCCGAGGAAGGCGAGATCGAGTACAGCGGCGCGGAGGAGAGCGAGACCCGACGGGACAAGCCCCCTCCGCCGCGCGGGGGAGGCTTCTCGGGCGGGGTGAGGGACGCGGCGGTCGCCGGGGTGGGGGCGCCTTCCGTTAGGATGCCGGCGGGGGAGGGGGCCTGCGAGCCGCCCGCCCCACCCCACCCCCTCCCGCGGGGCGAGGCTCGTGACACTCCCCCTCCTCTGTTTACCCGGCGGGGGGAGGGGGCTCTCCCCGCTCCCCTGCGGGGTGGCGGGCGAGGGGGAGGTGGGCCTCCCGCGGGGGGGGGGGGCAGCCGCGGCCACGCGGCCTTCCCGAGACTGGAGCCCGCTGGCCCTCTCCCCCGGGCATGGACGCGCTTCCGGTGGGGGTGCGCTTCTCCCCCCGCCTCAGGGTCGGGGGGCGGGAAAGGAGGGGAGGGAACCAGGCTGGGTCTTGTCCTTCTTTCCCTTCTCCCCGCGGCAGGCGTGCGCAGGGTTAGCGGCTAATTGTTTCTCACCGTAGTTGCCTGGGGAAGGGAATCCCAAGCACAAATACAGGCTGGGCGGAGAATGGATTGAGAGCAGCCCTGAGGAGAAGGACTTGGGGGTGCTGGTGGACGAGAAGCTCAACATGAGCTGGCAATGTGTGCTCACAGCCCAGAAAGCCAACTATATCCGCATCAAAACTAGTGTGACCAGCAGGTCGAGGGAGATGATTCTGCTCTTGTGAGACCCCACCTGGAGTACTGCGTCCAGCTCTGGGGGCCCCAGTACAAGAGAGACATGGAGCTGTTGGAGCGAGTCCAGAGGAGGGCCACGAAGCTGATCAGAGAGGGCTGGAGCACCTCTCCTGTGAGGACAGGCTGAGAGAGTTGGGATTGTTCAGCTTGCAGCAGAAAAGGCTCTGGGAAGACCTTATAGCAGCCTTCTAATACCTAAAGGGGCCTACAGGAAAGATGGACGGGGACTGTTGACAAGGGCATGTAGTGACAGGACAAGGGGTAATGGCTTTAAGCTGAAGGAGGGTCGATTTAGATTAGGTGTTAGGGAGAAATTCTTTACTGTGAGGGTGGTGAGGCACTGGAACAGGTTGCCCAGAGAGGTTGTGGAGGCCCCATCCCTGGAAGTGTTCAAGGCCAGGTTGGATGAGGCTTTGGGCAATGTGGTCTAGTGGAGGGTGTCCCTGCCCGTGGCAGGGGGTTGGAACTAGATGATCTTTGAGGTCCCTTCCAACCCAAACCATTCTATGATTCTAAGGGACTGAGCTTGCAGTCTGCTGGATATACATGATATGGATTTTGCAGGTCTGAGATTGTCTGTCCTGTGGGCAGCTTGTTGCCTTTTGGGATATTGCTGTTGCAAGTTTTGTGCTTGCCCTGTTGCTGAGTGTAACTATAGAAATACAGAGTGGGGGAAGAAAGCAAAGCAGAGGCTTTCTTTCATCCTTTTGCTTTACCTTTGTGTCTGGCAGCGTACGGTGATAAGGCTGATCATAAATGATTGCCTCCTTTTTAAATTTACTTGTATTTCTACATTCTCCCTCCTCCGTGAATGCCAATAAGCGTGTTGGTTCACTAGGGGTTTTTTTGCTATGTACCTTTTCTTCTTTGTTATTTTGTATCTAAGTATCAAGATAGTCCTTGATACCTGAATTTGGACTAACAATACTTTTGTCTACTGTTTGATTTCTTAGCTAACTAGTTGTCCAGCTGATTGTAACCATTTTTCTTCTTGATGGTTCTGTTTCTTACTTGAAAAAGCAAGATCAAGAAAACATTGATTTAATGGCAGACATTGAAATTTAGAATACCTCTGTTTTATGATTTCTTAAAAGGAATAAGTAAATGAGAGAGCATTTGCTGTTACCATCTCTCTGTCAGTTAAACCTCTTGATGGAGAGGTTACCTGCTAAACTAGTACAAAAGTTCCCCAATAAAGTGGAACAAAGATACATCTCCGGAGAGAACTGTTTTAATTCTAGTTTCTTGTGACAGAGCATTGTCTCTATTGCAGTGGAGGCTTAGCAATGTGCTCTGTCTTAAAGGCCAGTTCTGAATGAAACCCATATGCTTGTTTAAGTTATCTTGAAATTTTGTCATGTAGGAGAGCTGGACATCACACAGTCTTTCAAGTAGGAACAAGATACTGCTCTTGCTTTTTCTCTTTTCTGCAGTATTTTATCAAATCAGCTAGTTCTTTTTTCTTTTTTTTTTCCCCTTCATTCTCAGTTCTGGCTCTGATTGTCTTCATGTTGACCTCAGTATCAGTTTATCCCAGTTAATGTGCAGGACACAGTGCCCTGTCCTTTTAGGTAACACAAGCACGGAGTATGCCTTTAACTTTACTTTTTGGATTTCCAGAATGGCATGTGCTCAGTGTTGTGAGTAAAGAAACTGAAACAAATTTGTAGCAAGTTGAGAGCATGAGGACTTCTAGGCAGCTTCTTGTGTTGGTTGCAGCATGCCTCGAGGAGGTGCATGGTCACCGACTCTGGTGATTTATTGGCAAAGCTGTATTCACAGGTCCATTATTGGAGAGGCAGAAGTTGTCTCGATAAAAGAGATCAAACTAGTTTCTTAAGAATAAGCTATAAGATCAAGCGGATATGTGAAAAATGAACAACTCAGCACTTCTGTTAATAATTTTATGTGGGGCTTTTAAAATGTGCAGGAAACTTACTTATTCTGTAATATATCTTATTCATTTCTCTCCAGGGAAATGTTCTTAGCTTATAAAAGTTGTATGTGGTTCAGGGCAAAGACATAGAAGATGAAGGTAGACTGAGAGGAGGGAAGAAGTTTAAGTATCCTGGGTTGCTCAGAAGAGAGCAGAAGAAGAAGAAGTGAAGATGAAATAGGATGAATGGGGAATTAGAAGGAGAAATGGGAAAATGGACTGGGTCCTAGAATATCAGTAAACTATACACTCATATGGATTATACGTATAAAACCAGCTTTGTATAAAAGCTTTTGTGGTAGTATCCTGCTAGCAGGTTGGTGGAGTCTCCCTCCTGCTCTATATTTATTATTGTGGCATTTTCCCGTTCCTCTGGGATTGTTTCATTGGGTTGAATAAGCCCTTCATGCCTCTAAATTTCAGGTTGTTTTTTTGGTTTTTTTTTTTTCAAATGGGTTCCAGAAGTCTGTATGCAAGATCCAGATGGGGAAAACCAGTATTTGTTTTGCTTTTCTTTTTTCCTCTTGTTTCCTGGTTGTGTGGACACTCCTCATAGCCCAGAGGTGTGTACCCTCTTCCTCATGGCTCATCTTCTGGCTGAGGAGCAGGGAAAGCCAGGAACAGACCAGAATGTCAACTGAGGGAGGAGTAGGAAGTGGTCTTGCAGAAGTATTCTGTGTGGGAGAGTATGATTTGGGAGAATGACTTTTGCAGAGGCAATGTTGAGTGGTGGTGAAGCCTTGGCACAGGAGTTAGTATTGTGGTGTGGCTGAGGGTCAGGACACTGGGAGAATGTGGGTTAAGAGCTGTGTTTGAAGGTGTTTGGAGGGCCTTTCAGCTGTATCCCCTCTCCCTCCCTTAAATTTCAGTTTCATTGACTAACATTGTATAAATACAAACCTGTATTTTCTGTGGCATCCACTTGCCTCACTGTCTCTGACATACCTGTTCTTAAATATTTCTATGAAATGAGGAAGATCTATAATCCCCTTTCTTACAGTTGGGGAAGTGAGATGTGGTGTCTAAATACACAAACATAACTACAAGCTACCGCAAGATAAGACAGGGATGTGAACTTGCAGCTTCTCAGGTACTTGTGCTGTAACTTCCTACATGCAGTGTTCTTGCTTTGCGGTAGATGGAAAGCAGCTCACTGCAACTCATTTGTGTCGTGTCTATCACAGACGGTTGGGGTAGCAGTAGCTAGGTGGCAATGAGTTCAGATCTTGATCTATTTTGCAGTGACTTGTTCATATATACATTTCTTAAATGAAGTACATCCTAGAAATTGGTTATGGAATAAATGTAAATCATTCTCCCTTCTTTGTCCTCCATCAAAAAAAGTAACTGTTACCTTCAGTGTTGTTCTACTTTCAGCACCTCAGGTTGAATCTCCTGATGCTGTGTGTGGTTTTGTTTTGGGGTGTTGGTTTTGTGGGGTTTTTTTGTTTTGTTTTGTTTTTTAACGGGATATTCAGATTGTGCTGAGAAGAGAGGAAAGTAGAATAGAGTATTTCAGTAGGAAGGGACATAGAACGATCATCTAGTCCAACTGCCTGACCACTTCAGGGTAGATTCAGAATTAGCAGAAGGGGCCAGGGTGCCCATATTCCATTCTGTAGAAGTTGTAATCATTGAAAAGACACAGTGCTAGAGAGTGCTAGGAAGAGGTATGCATGAAACAAGAGAAATGATACCCCAAACTCCACATTCAGAACAAAACTAAATTGCCAGGTAGCCTTCCAGAATATGGGGTGTCACTAACCTCAACCCTCTTCTCCTGCCTAAATGCCCCTTAGCCCCCAAAACCAACCAACCACTAACAACAACAATAAAAAATCCAGGATATACAAAACTGGTGTATTCTTCTCCTGCCATGGAACCTGAGCTTTGTCCTGTTTGTTTGATTCTTCTGAGACACTATCTTACTTCACTGTGTGCTGGAAATACTGTTGTCACTGCAAAGCTACAGGAGTTCCAGGTGGCACAGAGAGGTGTCTCCTGTACCTCTGCAGGGAGGAGACAGAACTGCTCAAGTCAGGCAGGTGCGATCAGCAGGGATGATGTATGACAGGGCAAACAGCTTTAAGTAATGCCATCAACATGTAGTACAACTAGCAGTTGAAGAGTGTGCATGAAGTGCTGTGTATCTGCTTATGAAAGCCTTTCCTCATCAGACCATCCCAGTGGGCAGAACTGAGATTATTGGGGAACGTGTTGTGTACCATCACCTTGCCTTTATAGTGTGGTAATTTTAGCTACTCTTGACATCGTGCAAGACAGTTGTACGCAGATCAGTCCATAGTTAGGCATTGATGAAGTTTTGGGCACTTGCCTAATAAGCAACCTTTTGGGGCTTCCCCCCCCAGTTCTGTCATATTTATAAAAGCAATTTCAGAGTATTTAGGAGGGATGCAGTGAGAGGAAAAAGTTGAGAGTGAATAAGATAACATGAACGGTGAGAAATAAGATAACAGTATATTTAGATACCTAGGGGGAGAGAATATGAAGGAGTGCCATTCTTTTGCCATAAGGAGCAAAAGAGAGATGGAGGAGGTAAGCAAAGAAATGGTAAAGGAGCAGATGGTCCAAAAAAAGGTAGTACAAATAGAACTAAGGTGAATATACTGACTGGAAAGTCTCTGGAGAAAGAATAAAGCACACATTTACGTGCAAACAGTTGGTGAAAAAATTCTCTAATCTGGAATTGTTGAGCAAGAGAGACATCATCCTAGAGCCCATGATGACTTTCTTCCTTTTCAGAATGGCAGATCATAATTTGTTGGCAAGAAACCAGGGTTATATTTAAAATGTTGTCTAGAACTATCTAGGTCACCCAAGAATGAATGTTAAAATGCTACAGCCGTTCTTTGAAGCTGCTTCTGTTGCAGTCTTATGTATGAGAAGTAACTTGTTTGTGCTTCATCTGCTTGGTTATGTCAGCACTTCCCTTTGTGCCTCGGCTCTCTACAGAAGTTCGGTTTCATTGTTAAGCATTTCTATGTTCCTAGCTTCTTTCTTGAGGGAAATCTTTTCTGTCCTTGTTACTGGTCTTGAGCACCTAGAAAGGAAGTTTGTTTCTATTATCTGTTTAGTAATTGCATTTTCTGTCCAGCTAATGATTCTTCAAGAAATTTTTATTGAGCTTTCAAAAACCTTTAAGCCATATATATTAATGAGTACAGCAGTAACGTTAGCTAATATGTTCTCCTGGCTTTGGTGGAGTGCAAGTGTCGTGTTGGAGTTTTGTATGGGGCTTTTGTGCCATTGTGGGAGTTCAAATTACTGAAAGACTCCTTTGTAAGCATAGAAGTACTGGTGGTGGTTAATCTGTATGTGAGCAGATGCTTTGATGTAACCTTTGTCTGGATGCCAACTGTAGCACGTGTAGTTTTCAAGATGCAGTGACCGTGAGATCTTGGTCAAAATCCTGCGTTTTTCATCTCTGGGAAGAAATTATGGCAGCAGTTGGATGAGTTGTGTATGTTCTGACTTTAGCTGTGAAGATGCTTTACACTTACAGACACATTTGATTTTTTTCATGTGGTCTAGTGGTTTTGTTTCTTCTTTTAGAGGAAATCAAGGATCATTCTAGAGTTGCTTGTTATTGCAGCTTGGTAGCTGTAAAACTTGTTGATAGTAATATATATGTCTGCCCTTCGTGAAGATTTTTTTGCACTCAAACATATGCCTATGGCACATGTTCATGTCTTTCACCAGTATGCTCTGTGAATGTTAGTTTGCGGCTTCCTGGCTCAGGACTGACTTATGCTTGATTCTTGTGCTGCTGTTTACTGCTGCTGGTTAGAAACTATTTTGAGTAAAGCAGAGGCCCTCTGATTTGGCCGTTTATAAGCTCAGTGGTTTTATCTGTATAAATTAGTTTATGAAATGCTATGTCGATAAGTCCTTAATTTTATGGCAGGTGACTGAGATTTCACTGTTTTGGGGTTGTTCTGTGGCTTGTTTTTTCTGTTTGGGATTTTTTAATTTTTTTTTTTTTATTCCATGGTTCTTGAGCTTCTGTGTAAGTTACTACTATATAGCAGCAGTGTTATGACTTTTGATTCTTGCTAAGTATCTTACTGTACAACACCCTAGTAAAGGATACTTTCTATGTGGTGTTATAGGAGAAGGAATTTTGACTTGGGAAGACAAGTGTTGTTTTCACTGCAAAAGAAAGCAAATTTGTGTTGGCTGATGGTTCTGAGAATAATTCCAGAAGTGTTGACACCTGTATATGTGTTTATAACTCATGTATAATGGATTTGAAGATGCAAGTAGAAAAGTCTGTATTTTTGAGAGAGTTTGTACTATTAGATTTATATCTTCAGTAGGCAAGCTTAAATGGACAGCTAATAAATAAAAATACAAAGGAAAATGTGTGACAAAGAAACACAAACTAAAGATTGAACTGGGAAGGGGAGGGATGGAGAAATGCTGTTCCATTATGATCTACTCTCTGAAAAGCTTGACTTGATGTAAAGCTTGACTTTAACTAAAGTAGCTCTTTGTAGTGAGTCTGCTTCACTGAGAAAATAATTGCTTATATTTGCCATCTGATTAGACAGAAATATTTTTAGGTGAGATCTTGAAGGCGTTAAAGAAAAAAAAATGCATATCCCTAGCATTAACTAGGATCTTAATATAGTAACAAGTATGCAGGGCAATGAATAATTAATTTAATAACTTCTAATTGTTCTGTAGACTGTAAATAAAGTAAAGGTGCCTGTTATCTTAATCCCTTAGAGTACTAGACTTTGCAGGAAAAACTGGTAATTATTGTTAGTTTTCTTTTGAAGGTTTTCTTAGGTGCTGCTTACAGCTTTGAAAAGTGTGTATGTGGGTAAAGAACATATAAGCTGAAAATAAACCTCTGTGTAGTTCTGTTCCTTCTGCAGTTGCCTAAGTATTTGCAGTTCAAAGTATTAACCTTTTATGACTACTTTGATCACTGCTACTACTGTAGACCTCAGCTGATTAATTCAGGATATATGGTATCTTATGCAAATATCACTAGCGGTGTTTTCCCACAATTGTCATAGCTCTTATTCAAAGAAATGTGTTACCATTTAAAATACTCTTATACTGCAAATGAACAAAATGTAAGCTAAAGCTTAAAAAATTACACAGCAGAATGTTCTGATGTCTGATGAAGTCTGGAGTGCTGGCTTTTGTTTCAGAGTGGTCAAATCCTCAATTTAAAGAAAAGAGATACATAATTGTTTTGGGAGAGCTGTGTGTGGAATGCAGTTGAATTACATGCAAGACTCAGTTTGTAGTTATCTGGAATGAGTTTTTTCCTTGAATCTGTAGTTCAAACGGATAGGGAAGAGAAGAACGTCTGTAGCAGTAGTAGCAATCTGTGATTATTTAATTACTGGAGCTGAATGCTCCTTTGTGCTACAAATGAGAATATCTCTCTCTTCCAGAAGATGCTATACTACTTATGCAAAAATGAAAAATCAACAAGACTTGATATCTTAGATCAAACACATTGATGTAGCTGCTAAATTTGAATACATCAACTTTACGCTGCTGCTAGAAGCATGAAATTTGGGTGCTGGTAATTACAGTATATTTTAGTGTGCCCTTTATTATCTCTAATCTTTCTTTGATTGTCTCTCATTATTGGCTTAGATAATTTGATTCTTTTTTTTGTCTTAGAATATACAAGGTAAATTTCAGCCCTGCTTCAGGTTTTGCATAGAAAGATGAGCTGATTCCAACCTGAATTCTTCAGTCATACAGAACCAAGACTGTCTGAAGTCATAGCAGCAGCTCTGAAAAAATGTCCATATTGGGAATTCTGTGTGCTAATGAACAATGGCTGAATCTGTTAATGGTAGTCAACCTTGGGGTGAAAAAGAGAGGGTGCCCATATGTACAGAAATTGCGAGTTTTTAAAACCATGTACAAAGAGTGTTCAGAATTAGAAGGGAGGTTGGCTTTATTTCAAGTATAGTACAGAGCTAGTATTTTCTTGCATTGTGGGGCACAGCTCTGTGTACGTTAGGAAAATAATACATTTTCATTGAGTTTACTGATGGCCCTTGTTTGTCGTGCCTTTTTATCCCCTCAGCCAGTCTCAAACAAATATTGGCAGAAGCAAACAGGATGTCAGAAATACTTTAGCTATTGTGCATGTCCAAGTATATTTTTTTATGCTTTTAATGAATAGGGTGGAAGACCTCCTGCAATTCAACCAAGTGTTAAATAGGCTTTATTTTATACTAGAAAAATCTTGACTGTGCAAACGCATTAATTAAATCTGCAAAGCGTTTTATTTTAAATAGTCTTCAGCAACTGAACTTGGCAATCTGTTTGGAAAAAGAAGTTAAATGATTTAAAATATGCTTGGATTGTACATTTAGATGGCTGCTTCTCGACCCAGTGTTGTGTCTGCCAAATATTTAATTTTAGTTAGTGATAGCATTATTCCTTGTTCTGTGTTGAATTTTAAAATGTCATTTTGTTGCCAGGATGCTGGGGGAAGTCATCACAAAGTCTCTGTTTCTCCTGTCGTCCATGTCCGAGGGCTGTGTGAATCAGTTGTGGAAGCAGATCTTGTGGAAGCTCTTGAAAAGTTTGGAACCATATGGTATGTCAAGCAGTATAAAGTCATGTCTCTGGACAAATTGGGAGCGTTATTTAAAAGTCTCTTGGACCTCTTTAAATACATTATGATAGCCATTTGAAATCTAGAACTTAGTTAATAGTAAAGCATGAAGATTTTCTAGCTGCCTGAAGATTCTGTGTTTCTATGCATGGCAAGTCTGGTCAAGCAGACTTACGCTGTCTGCATGCCCTAGTGTCTGTTACCAGACTTTAGTAGCACAGCTAGTCCTGGCCTTAAAATGAGCTGTAGCTAAACTGAATTGCAGAACAGCAGGAGGGTGGTTGTCTTGATATAAGTGAATATACAAAAAATGATAGGCAACAGAGCAGATGATGCTTTTTCCCTATGGTTTTGTATGGGAGTAGTGCTTGTGATGTGCTACGATCTTCAGAATGAGGTGGCTATTCAGAGAAAGCCCCTTCACAGATCATACAGCCTAAAGATTCCTCATCTGTGAACAAAATAGTAAAGGTGAATGGGTAGAGCCAGCTTATTCTGAGTTTTCAGTGCTTCTTTTTGGAAACATGCATTTCTTTTCAAGTAACTGCACATATAGAAGTCAGAAGGGTCTTGTAAATAGTACAGTAGTATTTTTCACTGCCTTAATATTCAAATAATTGAATTATACATCTACCAGTATCTTAAAAAAAATAAAGTAAGCACAAGCTTGTTCAGGAATACAAATAGTTACATTTTAGTCTGAGAATTTTACTTTTCAAAAATTTAACTAGCTGACAAAGGTTCTTGAGTTTGTCTGTGTCTGAATTTGGTTAACTAGAATACTTCTGTTTATTTCCTCTAAGATAATTTTGTGTCAAAAATAGTATTTTTAAATTTATTAGCACCAGCGAAGATGTTTTGTGTATCAGCTTTGAACGTGTTTTATAGTTTGCATTTACTTTGATCCTTTACTTCATAAAAGGCTCTAGCAAGTGTTTTTTTAATACTAATTGTAGTTCTGGTAAGTTAGTAAATTCTTAACTGTTTGTTATATTGGTTGAATGTTTTTATGCATTAAACTTTTTCAGGAAAACAACTGCTTATTACTTATTCATGGTATAGCTGCATTTCTTTGTTCTGTGCAAGTGCTTTAGAAATGTATTGACCAGGTTTGAGAAGCACGAGCAAGGAGACCTACCTTCCTTTTATGTCCTTGTTAGGAATTGTTTAGAAAAAAACATGGACAGTTACAGGACTTTGGAGTAGTTCTGAGTGAGCATATAGGAAAACTTACTGTAATGTTTCTCTCACCAGCTATGTCATGATGATGCCATTTAAGCGTCAGGCTCTGGTGGAATTTGAAAACGTAGAAAGTGCTAAGAAATGTGTAACGTTTGCAGCAGATGAACCTGTATACATTGCTGGTCAGCAAGCCTTTTTCAACTATTCAACAAGTAAGAGGATTACTCGGCCAGGGAACACTGATGACCCATCTGGTGGAAATAAAGTTCTCCTGTTGTCAATTCAGAATCCTCTCTACCCAATTACAGTGGTATGTTTCTTCTTTTTTCTTTTTCTTTTTTTTTTAAAGGCAGGGAGCAGCAATCTCTCTTACATTTCCTTTGTGTACTATTTGTTAAAATTGTACACTGTTAATCTGAGTCAGGACGTAAATTCACCTACCAGAGCTTTACACCATCTTCCTGAAAGTAACATACATGTTTTGGAAAACAGTTTTTTGAGGCAACTCAGTCTTGTTGTACAGATATTTTGCAATACATTTAAACACTTCAGTGGTCAGGATTTTGAAATGTTATAGTTACTACATGTTTCTGAAATATTTCCAAATATGTTGCCACAACATCAGGAATGTCCTTTAGCTTTTAGGCTCCAAGGGGTGTATGTTTAAATAGCAAGTAATTTTTCTAGTAGGAGGGGTTATTTTATTACAGTCCTTCATTCTTAAGTACTTCCTTTGTGGAAAGTTGAAACCTTCATCTGTTGATGAACTCTAGCTTGATGGAATCTTCCTCACTTTTGTTTGGGCTGATACATTTTACTTTTCTGTATTTCTACTCATACCATAGATACATTTGCATCCTAATTTATTGCCATATATTTATGGCACACATGCATATTTTTAATGATACACATTTTTTTTGCTAGTATTTAAGAATGCGTCCTTTCTCATGCATTGAATGCTTATATTTTTCATAGAGCTTTTATAGTACACGTAAAATTGCACAGAAATATTTCAGGAAAAATGTAAAAAGTCTGCTTTAGGCAGACTTGTAATACTGTGATACAAGTTACTTGTTCTTAGGAAATTATATAGGATAGTATGGATCAATCAAAGTGGGTTGTGTGAAATCATATAATTTAAGGCAAGTATTAAGTTTTGTTTAATGTGCTGTATATTATGTTAGCAAATTGATTGAAACTTAGTATTCCTGAAATGACTTCAAGCAGTCCGTTCCATGTCATGCTTTTTGCTTCACTGTATGGTGAATATCAACAGGTTTTTGCCTGTTCCTTCATTAGAGGATGATGAATTTTCTTTCTCCTGTCAGTTTTCTTTATAGAAAAGCATGGCAAGGTATGAGTTGCTTTTTCATCAGTGTCTAAAATTACACCTGCTTTGAGCTGTATGAACAAATCCACTGACTAAGTTATTCTTTGCATGTGACTATAATACAAACTTTGGAAACTATGCTTCATTCATGCATTTTAAATTTGGCTTGCATAAGCAGCTGAGTTGAATGTAGACGCTTGAGAAAACTGGTAGCAGAAGTATTGTTCTGGGCTAGGAGAGTTTAATGGAAATTCTGAGGATGAAGCCTCTAGCACAGTGGCTCCTCTTTGAAATCAAAGAAACAAAGAACCGTCTCCCCCTTCCTTTCCACTGCCCCCAATTGTTTGACTAGAGTATACCAATGAGCAGACAGATTTCCAAAATTACTTGCAGGCATCAGAGCTCATTGAAGATAGTGTTGACTAGTAGAGTCATAGCAACTGGGAAGAGCAATTGTACCCGTAACAGCTAGGAACGTGATGAGAGGAATAAAAATTTTTCACTTGGCCAACGGGTTCAAGAAACAGATAACTTAAGAATCATCATAGAATCATAGAATGGTTTCGGTTGGAAGGGACCTCTAAGATCATCTAGTTCCAACCCCCTGCCATGGGCAGGGACACCCTCCACTAGACCACGTTGCCCAAAGCCCCATCCAACCTGGCCTTGAACACTTCAAGGGAGGGGACATCCACAACCTCTCTGGGCAACCTGTTCCAGTGCCTCACCACCCTCACAGTGAAGAATTTCTTCCTAACATCTAATCTAAATTGACCCTCCTTCAGCTTAAACCCATTACCCCTTGTCCTGTCACTACATGCCCTTGTCAACAGTCCCCGTCCATCTTTCCTGTAGGCCCCTTTAGGTATTAGAAGGCTGCTATAAGGTCTTCCCAGAGCCTTCTCTTCTGCAAGCTGAACAATCCCAACTCTCTCAGCCTGTCCTCACAGGAGAGGTGCTCCAGCCCTCTCTGATCAGCTTCGTGGCCCTCCTCTGGACTCGCTCCAACATGCCTCAGGCAAAGTCTGCATTATTTAAAAAACAAAACAAAAATTACACCCCCCCCCCCCCCCCCCCAAAACAAGTCAAAAATCCACAAAGCCCAACACCGCCTCTTCAATACTTTTCTCTCCTTAAATTTGAAGTACAGTTAGATGAAATAGATGAAAAATTGCAACTGGTTTTAAGTGGCAAGTCTGAATAACTTTGATAAACTGTTCCATAGTTTTTAAGAGCTTTTCTTTCAAAACAAGATGCAATTTTTGCAGCGAAATTGGTCTGCTCAAGGGCATCTTGTGGAAAAAACTAAATTGTTCTAAAATTTTGATGCAGCTCATTTCCTCCATTACAATTGTGACCGGCTTCGTTCCTTGGCAGGTTTTTTTATTTAGAGAGGTGTGGCAGTGAAGGGCAAGAAAGGCAAGTTAACTGTATTTAATTCCTAATTGCTTTCCACCCCTTTGTGATGGGGGGGTTGGTGTTTTGAAAAAAGTTTTGTCTAAGGTATTGCATATAGGTCTTTCAAGTTCTATTTCACAGTTGCCTTATCTGTGGGCAGAACTTTGTCGGGGATTTGTCTGTAAGAACAGACAAATTTGTCTGTTCAAACAGACTTTCTCAAAGTGATCCCTGGTGCAGCAGTCTGTCCATTCAGCTATACCTCTGCCTCTTAGTTCTCACTTACCTTCTAAACCTTCTGTACATGCATGAGGAGGCGTGGTATGCCTTGGCAATGGAAATGATTTAAACTTAACTACCAAATTGTTCTGACATTAGGTTGTTGCACCTCCTTTCTTATGATATTCTAGTACGTATATGGTGCTAGTGTTAATTTTTTATTTGAAATATCCCATGTTATTGTATCTTGTAAATCACTTGATTGATTTGGTAGTCTAAAGTAGTTGAATTTAAAAGAAGAAAAGCCCTTATGTGTGCCTGCTGGCTAACTGACACTGATGGCATTTTGAGTAGAGCTTTCTTTCTTTTTTTTTTTTTTTTTTTAAATTAAGTGACTGTGAAGAAATATTTTGTGAGACAAATTGTGAAAGAACATCATATGCCTGAAAAATAATGTCATCTGGAGTTCAAAAGTTTTCAGGACTCTTGTTTCCCAAAAAAGAGGAGATGGAGGGCAGCTGTTTGTGCTATTGAGTGTGCATAGAAAATATAGGTATAAATGATCTCATAAATAATATTTTTTAGGGGTTCAGGCTGCTTGAATCCTTTCTAAAAATGTGCCCATCTTCTGAAAACTTAAGGTTGACAATCTCCTCTGCTTACTCATTTAGCTATGGAAAACACTCTGGAGTGTGTATAGCAAGGCCCCTGAGCATGGACAGTGTTTTTGGTTTGTGGTTGAGGTTTTGTTTTTGTTTTTTTTTAGTGGTAATAAGCCCGTATATTAAAGCTTATGGTACTTTATGTAAGTCAGGAGTTACACCACTGCAACTGTAGCCAGCGTTAAGACATCTTCTTTTTCTAGTTTCTTGTTGTGTGTGTGTTTGTTTTCTTTTTAAGAACTCCAGCATGCCCCCCCAACCTTTTGCCTCCCACTTACTCTGCTATTCTGCAGAATATAGTAATAAATACTACACCTACTTCCTTTCCCCCTTCTCCCCCAAATAAACCTGAGGATGTTCACTAAGATCTTAGAATGAGCATTTTGGAAGTATTTGGTTTAGATATAAAAAAGGAAGGGAAAAATAGATTGTGGTGGAGTGTTTCACTGAGATGCCAGTGCCTTTGCCTGCTAGGGTTAGCTTTTAGCTGTTTGAACATGATCTAACAGGTGAATTGTTTCAAGAAATCAGAGTTCCTGTTTGTTCAGGTCCTCAAGCCTGAGTCTCGGGACTTCTGAGTATGGGTGTATGACCACTCTAAAACAAACTATTTTTCTTGGCCAGATTAATGCTGGAGACTCTTTTCTGGTACCATGATGTCTGAGTTATTATGTGTACTTGACTGTTTGAGATACGCCTTGCACCACATCAGTAGCCTGGCCTGATGTGCAGTAAGGCGAGCTTTTCTCCTTATTGTTCGATTCCCCTGCGGCACTGAAGATGGTCTTGAATTTTATTGGTTCCATATAATATAGCCAAATGCTGATGAAAGCAGAGCATTAACAATGAGTTTGCATTAATCCAGTGTTTCCTGTCTGAAGTTTTCTCTGCCTTAAGTGGAGAAGCACAGCAACCACTTGCAGTGTCTTCAATTCAGGTGAATATGATTGAAATTCTCCTTTTGATAAACTACCTAAGCTTACATTATGGACTACTCTGGATTACTCTTCTGAAAATGAACATGAACAATTAAAAAAACCCCTCAGCTGCTAGAGTCTTATAAAATGAAATGTGCTGTAACTACAGTGTCAGTTTGTCTCTCTGCTTTGGTGCAACTACTGCAGTGCATGCTTAAAAGGGAGCACAGCTGGAGACATGGATGCAGTTACTGTGTTTTAACACAATTGGAGATACTTGTTAAACTAATGTTTGCGTGAGTACTTCTTGTAGAATTTTTCTCCTTTTTTTCAGATTTGACTGCCTGTGCTGTATTGATCCATAAAAACGCTAATCATAAATGTATGAATTGCATAGGGAAAGTTATAAGTGAAAAGTTAACAAACCTTTTCTTTGCTTTTCTTTTCATTTAGATGCCAACACAAGAAAATATTCTGTGGACCTAAAGTGTTAACAATGTCACATCTGACAAATATTTTTTTCTTCCTTAGGATGTCTTGTATACTGTGTGCAACCCTGTTGGAAAAGTTCAGCGCATTGTTATATTCAAGAGAAATGGAATACAAGCTATGGTTGAATATCCTTTTTGAGTGTGATTTCCTCCCCCCCCCGCCACCCCCGTAGGTTCTTGACTGCAGGTGGGATTTAACATGAGAATCTCAGAAAAATACTGTGTAATTTTGAGACCAAATTATTCTTTAATTTCTATGTAAGACATAGTAACTTCTAGTTTCTATATGCCTACAAGACAAAATAGCACTTACGCGTTGCCAGCAATGTTGGCAACATTGTTGTCAACAATGGTCTTGATAACCATGTTTATAGGTGACCCTAAGGCTGGTATTGCAGACATGAAATATGTCATAGATATGACAATGCATTATAAACAAAAGTTTCATGGATTCTCTCTGATGATACTCAATAAATGGGTTTGCAGAGGTGCAGTTTGTCGTCTTCAGACTCTTAAAAAATAGTTCTCATATATACTGCTGTGTTACTATTCTGACTTTAATAAAGCACAAGACTAACTTAGGCCTCCTTGACCTGTTTATCATGTGTCAAGGAATTTCCTTGGTCTGTTATCCTACTGTTTACTGTATTTGTAGCATTAAGTTGTATATGGGATGAACGTTGAAGTTGTTAATGTGTTACTGCGGTTTGCAAAGTCCAAAGTCTGATATGATTACACCTTAGTTTATAAAACTCTGATAGCCCTCTTCATAGAGACTGATCACCTTCTATTTCTCAGCTGTTATCTGGAAAAAAAATTGTACTAAAATCTCAGAAATTATTTTGTGATTTCAGATGCTACCAATGTCACAGGCTTTATTAATGGGTCACTTCTGTAACATATTACTTAACTGGTGGCTGCATTGATGATTTGCCAGGGAAAAAGAATTACCCTGACTTCCATAAAAGCAAACTAATTGCTGTTTATCTATGTAGAATACTTAAACTGTGTGTCCTGACTAACAGTAGTTTGACTTACTGTGATAGTGTGTTGCGTTTGTGGTAAGTGGTGTTGTTTGGGGCCGATGACTTGTACAGTTTGGGGTTATTTTGCATCTTGTGAAAAATTAGGGAAGTTGTGGGAAGAATCCTGCATGTACTCTGAAACTATCATACTTCTGTCCTTTGAATTAAATTCTGCAATATATTTTTTATTAAAAATAAAAACAACCAGCAATTGAAAGAAAACTCACAAACGTGAGCAAAGTAATGCAGCAATGTAGGCAAACAGTTTGGGGGGTAGTAGTGAGCTTAAAGACAAGCCTTGTCTGAAAAGTTCAAAAATTTACTCAAACTTCACTGCTAATTGCAATACCATTACTTTTGTAGATGTGCTTCCACAGTTCTAGCCAGTGTCAAACAATTTCTTAGGGATCTGGGTAGCTTGACTTTTCTCACTTTTAAATTCCACAGTGAACCTACATCACCTTGGAAGAAGTTGGGCTGGAGAAAGGTAGAAAACAAGGGATATACTATTTAGACAGACTACTTCCAAAATTTCACTAAATTATATCAAAGGATGGTGCAAAATGTCTGCTCTGCTGCAAGGTTTGGGCTTTCTGACACCGTATGTTATTGAGTATGTATGAGATTGTGGATTGTCATGTGCCAAGGCTCAGGTGCCATTTTCTGCTGGTCATAGAACTAATCTTGGAGTATGTAGAGGATATGAAATAGCCTGCATGTTGGAGCCTGGTACATGCCTCTGCCTTGAGCAGTGGATTTGAAGCAAACTGCTGCTTGTATTTTTTGATGCAAGATGATTATTTGTTCATTCAAAGTCTCTCTCTTAGTTCTGTGGTTTTATTTGGCTAACAGCTAAAAAGGGCGTACTCTTTCTTGATTCTTTTCACTGTAAGGTAACTGCTGAGTTCATGTTCTCCCTACCCACGAGTCTCTAGCTAATGCTAGCTGTGAGAAGGGATGCTTTGTCTTAAGTCACACCTTCTCGCCCCCAAGCTCTGGTGCAGTTTGAGCTTTCCCTTCAAATATTCTCTAGGCTTGGTGCTAACTTTCTGTGTCCTCTGATGAAAATTACTAAATCCACCAGAACATCCCCTTCCAAACAGTCTAAACTCAGAGCATACACAAAGCTTGCATCTATATAATCCATACTGAATAATTTACTAATTTATGAATAGTCTCATCACATGCTGCTTACATATCAAAACCAGATGCTTAGTAGTTGAATCTATATATACTTGTTGAGAATTTTATATTAAAGTCTGTATAGAGTTCTTGTAAGGTATACAATAGTGAAATATCTGCAGGCTACAAAAATAAAGCCATGTCAGAAGAAAGAAACATGGATGAGACACCTGGGGAAAAAAATCCTTAACATGCTCTGTATGTTTGAATCGGTATTTTGTGCCCAGAAGGCGAAGGCTGCACTCAATGGAGCAGATATCTATGCAGGATGCTGCACACTAAAAATTGAATATGCAAGGGTAATGCTTGGACCTTCTCTTTTACTTTTACTAGAAAAAAATATATAATCAAGACTTAACCTCTTTCACTTTTACTTTATTTGAACAGCCAACTCGACTTAATGTCATTAGAAACGACAATGATAGTTGGGACTACACTAAACCGTATCTGGGCCGACGAGGTAGGTTTTCATATGTTATTGCTGTAGATCTTTGACTGTACTAATGACAATCCTTTATATATGGTCAGGCTGTATGGCAATAGTCATTTCAAAGCAAGCCAGTGCTGCTGAAGGCTGTGTTCACAAGCCAGGAAGTTAACCCTGAGCCCTAGTGCCCCCTACTGCCGTGTGCTTGAGCCACTTAGTTCAACAAGGAGCCCACACCTGCAAGCACCTTCGCAGTTCTCAAGGACTTGCATTTCTCCAAGCAGCTCTCTCTCTTTGGAGGAGAGGAAACCTGGTACAGACTATTCCTTACAAACTACAAACTTGCACACTGCTTCTCCTTCGAAAGGACTCCTTTCCCCTATGTTGGACGAGGCATTAAGAAGGATAGAGGACTTCAGCAGGCTGACTCTACACTTCATCATGCACCACATCGGCATCAGCAAAAAAAAAAAACCAAAACCAAACAACCCCCAAAAAAAACCCTCTGAAAAAACTCAGACTTGCAATTCACCTTGTCTGCATACTGCATGCACCACCACCACAAGTTTTTAAAGGAGGACACTTTCAGTACTTCAGATTTGTATGGGATGAATAACATTATAGACTGTACCCATTCTGTTCAAGTTTGTATATGTGCTGGTCTTACTTCCCTTAAAATTACAACTGAAAAATTGACAACCTCCAAAATTACGAACCTCTCTTGTTGATATCATTGACATTGTAATCTTTTTATTACTTGCTGTATGTGAGAGTTTCATTCAGTCTTAACAGTGTAAATATTGTCTAGTAGTAGGGAAATTTAATCCTTACCTGTAGATAGTTGGAACTGAGCAGTGCAATATCATATAGGTCCCCGCAGTTATATTTAAGTATTAAAATAGGGAGATTCATAATTGGTACAGGCATACTGTCTCTTAAGTACTCAGCTGTAAAAATTACCAGAGCTTAACTCATGTCAGTGGAAACTATTACTATATATGTAAAGACAAACTGCTGTGTAGCCTAACTCCTGTAAAGTGTTTATTTTAAAAAACATAATCTGTAATTATGGAGTGCAGTGTTCAGTAACTTATGTACAATAATGTGTGTAATGTAAATTTAGAGAAGTGAAGACAATGTGTCCAAGATAGAGTATCTACATATCAAAGGCTATATGAGAACCAGGACTTTGGCCATCTCAAGCGATACGTACTTTCAGAGTAATTCTGCAGAGACACTGGTCTTGTAAAAAAACTGTTGTACCACTAAAAACTTAGGGCTTGAATTTTCAAAATGAACTTCTTGTAAAAAGTTAACAAGGGAGCTACAGTATTGGTTGCAGCTTGCACATTATGACTATTTGTATCAGGATTCAATTTTTTTTTCCTCAAATTCCTTAGTTAAAAAAGGGATTTTAAAGAAAGTCAAGGGCAAGAAAAAAAATCTGAAGGTTTGAATTTGAAAAATCTGAAGGATTAATTTGACCCTCATATCTTTTGATCATTGCAGTGTTTGGAGGCTGATTAGTAACATTACGCATCTAATTACATTACGTAATTGGTCTGCAG
Source organism: Balearica regulorum gibbericeps (assembly GCF_011004875.1). NCBI lineage: Eukaryota > Metazoa > Chordata > Aves > Gruiformes > Gruidae > Balearica > Balearica regulorum. The sequence continues at coordinate 113,726,705 of NC_046186.1, forward strand.
ATAGATATGGCTGTATGAACTAAATGTTCCCAGAGCTAGAGAAAACAGTGGAAAATGAAAAACTTAGGAAAGATACACCTTGCTCTTTCTCAAGAACTCTCACTGTGCTCTTTTGTTTTCCTTTTGTTACTTTGACAGCCTGTCCCTCATTTTCTATACATCACTCTACTACATATTAGAGGAAAAGAATTAGACTTGTATTATATATATATGGTGCTATATTGTATGTACCACAGTTTTTCATTTACTGTGCGCACATCTATTTATGTAGAAAATGAGAATATAAATTGTTGAATGAACACTGAAATGTACTGGAGAAAGCAGGCATCTAGAGCAATTTTGCCCATAAAGTAATCCAGGACTTGTTTGTTTGTTTGTTTTCTTGAAAGAGAGTTTTCGTATTTTTGCTTCAATGCTTCAGCAGCATTGTTTGGATTTTGAACTTAATGTTACCTGAACTGTAAGGGTCTGACTGCAGCAAACAAGATCTTAACCCAAAGGAATTTCATTCTGAGGACAGGCATGCTAATAGATCCTTTCAGAATTTCACACACACCCTCTCAAATATTATGAAAGAAATGCATTTTGCTAATGATTTTTTTTTAAAGAACTGGTTGTAGTTCTTTATAGTAACAAACTACAGATTTCCCCATAGTATTTCTCCACTTAAATAAACTTTCTAACAAGTGCCTGCTGCTATGAACGGATGTTGCATTAGATTGAACCAAAAAAACCCACCTGACTTTCAGTATTCTGCTTGCTTTTAGCCAGAAAGTTCAAACTGTAGTTTGGAACATGTCTTTTGATAGTAACACCAGCATACACAGTGACTCAAGGACCTGATTTAAAAACAAAACCAAAAACCAAACACCCCCAAACTTAAACTAGATTATAAACAATCTTTCCTTTCAGAATTATTTTTAACATAGATCAGTTCTCATATTTCAGTGCCTGTTGCATGAGTATTTGTACTGGCACAATTGAGGGACTTTGTTCAAGGAAGGAACAAGTATGGGACAAGGAGAGAGCAGTTGGTGACACCATCATGAGGAGGAAATAGTTGTCAAACTGTGTTCTTTCAGAATTGCTTATTTGAGGAATACAGTCCTTTACTATATTACTGTGTGCAGTTTCAGAGGATTTAGCTCCACAGACTGGAATTATAAACTTGATTTTTCTGAAAGATGATTACTGCATACAGTTTAAATGCTCAAAATCTTTGATATGACTGCCCATTTGCTTTCTAGAGCCAAGAACCAAGCTGTTACCCTGAAAAGGGAATGGAAAACCAAAACTTGACCAAAGTAATGTTTCTTTTATGTATTTGAAGGCATTTAGCACTGTTCTCTCTTCAGACTTTATTGTCAAAGTAAATATCTGACTTGGAACCTGTCCTCAAAATCCTGAGCAGAAAGGGCACCTGTGTTTTCATCTCCCACTGTTGAGTTGTCTAATGCAAATAGTTCCTGCTTTTCAGGGGAAATACCTCCAGCTGCACTGGGCTGGAGTTGCCATTTTCAGTAGTCATACTTAAATTTCCTGGGAACTGTTGTAAACTGATACATGTCTTGCCCCATCTTTTCAGTGTGGCTTTTTTAATTGTGGTAAATCAATTGTTGCTTACCACAAAGAAATCTGGAAGTTTAGATTTTCTTTGTCACGCAGCATGGATCTGATTAGAAAATACAGCTTTGGCTGTGATGCACTGCTTTCCTCCAGTAATGTAGACCCCTTGCTTAACTTTATATCCTAGAGAACTTTATATCCTGGGTTTTCTTAAAGGATTGAACGTTGATTAAGTGCATTATTCAGTGATGTTTTTCTTCAGTTGAACTGTTATGTGCTGCTGATAATGCAATAATGTACAGTCCTTTCAGCACGCCCATAAATCAGTAGGTGTTCTGTAAATATATATGTACACATATGTAATGCTCTCTGTTTACTGATTATGAAACCATGTAATACAGGTTGTTGTTGGCTTATGCTGAAACTTCTTGAAAGAAGCCCACTTTGAAAATGTGTTGCTGTTGAAGCTAATATTATGATTCAGGTACTGTCTTTCAAAAGTACTGCATTTCAAATTTGTTTTAAAAGACAGATAGGTAAATCCTGCTGTACGATGTTATCTATACTACTGTGTGGTGCTATTGGGTACGTCCGTAAACTTTTAAATGTCTGCATCTCCTCATTGGCCACTGCCCCAAATCAACTTAAGTGCAATATGTTATACAGATGGCAGTATTTTAATTTTGGTGTGCCAGGGCTACAGCTTGTGGTTTTAGACGTATAATGAATGAGAAATCATTTATAAAATTAACAAGGACTCAACTCAAATTACTTTTTTGCTTCTTAACTAGAAGCTTTGTGTCTTAACTGGAGAAATCAAGTGCATACTTGTCCATTCTAAACCATTTTCTTTCCCTTCCCACATGTTAGACAGAGGGAAGGGCCGCCAGAGGCAAGCTATTTTGGGAGAGCACCCATCATCATTTAGACATGATGGCTATGGTAAGTAACATAGGATGACAGGTTGTTACAATTTCTTTACATGTTACGTGGAATTCTAAATATTAAATCAAAGCTTTACTATGGACGCCTACAGCATGAGTAGTTCACTATTGTGCTGTACGTGTGCTGCTGTCAGTCCACATTCTGAAAATGCTAGTGATTCACTGAAATCCGTGTGCATTTGTTGCCATACCTCTTCCTTTCACAGAGAGCATCTGGCTCTACAAACGTATTCCTTGGAAGGTTGTTTCCTTTCAGTTGCCATCACCCTAGCAATGAATGAAAAATGACATCTCTACTGGGAAAGCAGTTTTCTTCTAGAAAATGGCAGCATAGCTTGATCAATGGTTTGATGCAACACAGAGCTCTTTGATGCTCTTGCATGCAGAACTGTCAATTGTGGGCTTTGTGTTTCTACTAATTTAGCTAATTCTGAAAAAGTATAGCTATGTGACTATATAAGAATGATGTTTTGGAATTAGTGCTATGAAGTGCTGCAGTTGTTACCAGTGCTATCTGTAAATGAAGATCTGATGTCACATTCATGTGTTGGAGCAAGATCTCAGGGTTGAGAAACTAATGTCCCCAGTTAGATGTGACTTTTCTAGTTATTTACTCTCTTAACTGTCGGGCGCGATAAGATTTGTCTTGCCTCTTTTTTTTTTTTTTTGCAAATGTATTTATGATATTTTACAATGTAGGTTGACCTTCTACCTACTCTTTCCAAAGGTTCTTCAAATCTCCAGAATTTCCAAGTTCCACCTTGTATTCACTGGTGTTCTTTTTTTCATTCTTCTGATATACCCTTCTACCTTAAGTAATGTGGCTGTCTCCTCCTATACTACTGTGTCCCTCTCATTACTGCTTTTTGCTGGGGAAAAATGGACAAAAGGTTCCTTTTATACTTATTTGGCTTTTATGAATTTCACATTATTTTTATCTCAGAAGAACAGGGATCCTCTCCTTGGTCTGCAATACTGATGTTTTCTATAAACAGAAGTATTGCATACTAGTAATGTCTCTTTATTAAAAAACAAACCAAAAACAAACCAAAAACAACCCCCCAAAAACCCCAAAACAAACACCAAAACAAAAAAACCCCACCCACCGAGAAACTTTATTTCAATGAATCTTGTCACTTTACCCGTAATGGAAAATAGGACAGCTTCATTTTGCATTAATGCAGGGTTTTAAGTATTCCTGTTTCTTCCACATGAGCTGTTTGTAGAAAGGCAGTCATCTGACTAAATGTCTTGTCTCTGGAAAAGAGCTGTGTCATCTCCTCTCCTGACCTCTGGCTAAAAGTTCACTCCTTTTGCTTGTTTTCTTTCCCCTACTTTGTAATATTCTTTCTTGGTGTCATGTAGCTCTAGAAGTGGATACAGCAATATTGCTGAAGGTTTATTTTAAATGTTTCTTCTGATAGGTTTATGTTAAAATATTTTGTATGGTGCAGGGAAGATACTATTTTTAAGAAAAATAATTTGAAGGAGTATAACCTGTAATTCAACCATCAGTAAAATAATTACTGAAATACCTTTTTTCACTTGTATATAAAAACAGTACCATGAAACAGCTCCTCCCTTCTTGTATTGTAAGAGGAGACTTGGAACATTAAAGACAATGGAAGAGGTTGGGGGTTTTTTTGTTTGTTTGTTTTTAAATTGGGAAAAGAATTAGTGGAAACTGCGGTAATGTTGTTCCCTCCCCCTCCTTTAACTGTGTGTTAGGTATGTGGGCTTTAATGCATGATTAAGTAGTGAAACTTGTTTCAAACAATATGAAAGCATGGCCTTTCGTTTCCTTAGGGTCACATGGTCCTTTGTTGCCCTTGCCTAGCCGCTACCGAATGGGATCTCGGGACACTCCGGAACTTGTTGCTTACCCGTTGCCCCAGGCATCCTCCTCTTACATGCATGGTGGAAATCCTTCTGGGTCAGTTGTCATGGTTAGTGGGTTGCATCAGCTAAAGATGAACTGCTCAAGGGTCTTCAACCTGTTCTGCTTGTATGGAAACATTGAGAAGGTAAGGCATAACTTATTAGAAACTTGGAGGCTACTATAGTAATTTTAATTGTTTTGGAAGAAGCCTGTCTGAGATGGTCTAAAAATATCTCCTAACAACTTACAAAACTCTGGATTGGGCTGTTTGTTGCAATGTCATTTTTTCCCTTATCTATCTTAGGTGAAATTTATGAAGACTATTCCAGGCACGGCACTGGTTGAAATGGGTGATGAGTATGCAGTGGAAAGAGCTGTCACACATCTTAACAATGTCAAGTTATTTGGAAAGAGACTTAATGTCTGGTAAATATGTTTTATCAGATTAATAGTCTACTAGTGGGCAGATGGAATGAGGTTGCAAGTGGATGATATCCCATTGTTCTGTTATCATTGTTGGAGTGATGATTTCCAATTTGGAACTATTGTTTTATTTATTACTATTTATGATTTTTATTTATTATTATTTTATTTATATTAATAAAGCATATGGGCATTACATGGATTGGCTGTTAATAAACTGTATTCCTTAATGTGTCTTATCCATCCTTTCTACGCTTCTTTTAACCCATGGTTAAATCCAACCCATGTTGTTCTCCTTCTATTTAAAATTGTTGTAAAGAAACGTCAGCTCTGTTCTGGTTAGATGAATAATCTGCATGCAAAGTATGCAAGTCTTAATTATTTAAGAAACTTTAACTGTATGTATCCTTAAATCCCAGTGTTTCCAAGCAGCATTCAGTAGTTCCAAGCCAGATATTTGAACTGGAGGATGGCACGAGTAGTTACAAGGATTTTGCAATGAGTAAGAATAATCGCTTCACCAGTGCTGGCCAAGCATCTAAGAACATCATCCAACCACCTTCTTGTGTGCTGCATTATTATAATGTTCCCCTGTGTGTAACTGAGGAAACGTTTGTAAAGGTAGGCAGTTGAAATGACTGTGACATACTGTGCTTTGGGGCTCTAGCCTACCTTTATGCTGTGCTACTTTTAAAAAGAAATAACTGGCATAGTTACAGTGTAGCAACTGGAAGAGAACTGATTTTTAAAATTAGTTTGTAGCCCGCTCTATGTAGAAGCTGCTATATTTTTGAAATTCTGGAGTTATTCTCTCCATTTATTTTATTTATTTTTTTTTTACATGTGAAACAATATCTTGGAAATAAAGTTGAGCTTAATGTGTTGAGTGTTTTGGTTTAGTTTGTTGTGGGTTTTTGGAGGAAGAGGAAAAGAGTCACACAAAGCCAAATACAGGGAAATTTAAGACTACAATTTGCAAAAGATTTACAGGCTATGTGTTACTCTAATGACTGCTAGGATGTTTCAGAATGGAGAGAAGCATGCACCTGCAAAAGTGTGCACAGTTGAGTCTTAAGTAAACTCTGGATGCTTAAAACATACTATATTGGGCCTCTCAGGTGGAGGCAGTGGTAAAACGTGACTGTTCAGTGAGTTCTTTTTCAGTTCAATAAAACTAGTTGTTTGGTGGTGGTTTTTTTTTTTCAAGCTCTGTCTGAAAGTTAACTCTGGTTCATGAGTGTGCTTGCATGTACAACTTCTGAGCTACTGTATTGAAGTGGGAATGTCAAAAAGAAGGCCTTGTTTATTTAAATATGTTGTTGGAGGTAGTAGTGATATCAGTACTCTTAACAATATTTGTTCCTATAAAATCATATTTATCATGGGAAAGCACAGATATAGGAGCCTTGTTTTGCATACTATAGAATGGCATTCTAAGGAATTAGCAATCTAAATATATTTTTAAAATAATAATTTGCCATAAATTCTTGGAAGCTTTCTTAAAGAATCAGTATTTTCCTTTTTGTGTGTCTCTTCCAGGAACTTGGAATTTTTGCTAGTGTGTTTATGTACATTTTTACTGGAATTTTACCTCTAATTTTATTTTTGTGACAGCTATGCGAGGATCATGAAGTTCTCAGCTTTATTAAATACAAAGTGTTTGATCCAAAACGTAAGTAAACTTTGACCTGTTTGGGAGTTATTTGAATTCCAGTTTTGATAAGAATATACACCGTCCAGAGACATTACTGATCTCCTCCTTTCCTTTTTTATTTCTCATTTTGACAGCTTCTGCCAAAACACTGTCTGGTCTTTTGGAATGGGAATGTAAGACAGATGCAGTGGAAGCTCTCACTGTACTTAATCACTACCAGATAAGAGTCCCAAGTAAGTCAGTTTTACTGATCCTACTGCTATAAATTTTGTTCTTGTTTTCTTGCTTCAGCAGCTCAGTCCGCAGCTAAAAACTATGGTGTTCTTATTATATGTATATATGCTGTATTTTTTTAATATATATATACATATACTGTGTATACTACAGTATACAAATACTATATAACAGTATTAAATCTCTACTTTAAGTTCTATTAGTTTCAATCTAAATAGATTTGGGGTAAAAAGAAGGCAGGCAGGAAAACCATTAAAATCCACTGTCGTCAAAATTAAACCTAACAGGTAATATTTTACTGAAGCTTTTTATATCTTTCACAATAAATGCGGAGAAATCTACAATATCTCTGAGCAGAAGATTTTTAAAGTTACACAGCTTACTGCTCTGAATTAACTGCCTCTGAATTAACTGCTACTGTATTGGGTTCTCTTTCAAATCAGAAATTGTGAGGCCAAGCTGAGTTTAGCTCCAAACTAGTGAGAATGGAGGGGGAGTTCACCTGCTAAACAAGTACACAATGGGCCAGATCTGCACTGGACAGTTGAGATCGTTTACTGGATTAAATGAAATTATTCAGGGTGTTCACAGACATAACTTTGAATCCAGCCCAGTGTCTAACTACTATGAATTTATCTCCCTGTCAAGTGTTAATAGTTTAAATCTTTCCCATCCTTCCTCCCCCCCACCCCTTTTGTCCACCTTCTAAATAATGGACTGAGATTAGTTCAGAGGCAGACTACTTTTTAAAATACTGTTGATAACTTACTGTTCACAATTTCATATTTATCTCAGTTTGGAGAGGTGATAATAGCAGAACTCCTCACTCTTTCAACATGAAAAAGGCAAACCCTAATGTATAATCAAATACAGCTATCACAGGAAAAGGCAGTATTTTAAAATAAGGACTGCTAGTTAAGACTTACCGTAATAAGATTGTCTGAGGTTGGCTGAACCAGGAGAACATGTCTTCCATGACCTGAGAGGCAAATGTGTGCTGCCATCCGTGGGTCTTGGCAGCCTTTCCAGATAGAAGGGGGTTCTTTCATGCTTTGATTTCTGGAGAGGCCTGAAGGGTGTGCTGGATATCCTGCTCTTCTTTTGTCAAATACATGTAAACGCTGTCCAGTGCCACTCTGTCTCTGATAGAAATGCCACATTCTAAGTCTTCACTTCCTTAAAAATCTGTGCCTTTTGTCTTTGAAATTCCCTGTTAAATGTTACTTCTATAAATAGTTCAGCTAGGAAGACAGGCAGCAATAATGGTAAAGTCTTTCTCGTGTATAGTACAACATTTAGAATTCTATCTTGCGACCAGATCCATCACTTTGTTTTTATGTCTAAAAAATGCTGGTCGGCTATCAATAACACCTACGTACAGGTTATCTGGTGTCTGCAGAACATTGGCAGGGGGAGCAGGGAGGTGTAAGCATTAATTCTACAGAATTGGTAAACTTGCCAGATTATGCAAGGTGATCTTGGTCAGCAGGAGAGCTATGCTCAGTAAAACGCCCTGAGTATGTTGTATGTTGTCTCCTGACAGATGGCTCCAACCCTTATACCTTGAAGCTTTGCTTCTCTACTTCATCCCATTTATAGAGAAGAGGACAGCATGCTAAGAGCTACGTTCATCTTGATTTGCAAGTTTAAAAACTACACTTCGTTCACAAAGCTCTAAAGTGGTTGTTCTAATGTTGCCTTGTTTCAACTTAATTCTAATATCTTTTATCTTGTTTTATAATAAATGGATGTTCCTTCATAAATACAAAAGATTTTTTCTTTTTGCCTCTGAGAAGTACGTGTTGTAAGCTTACTACAAAGTTTGTATTTTGTTAGTGTGGTATCTTCAAATGTCTAAAGAAGCACCAGTAGTACAAACAAGATTGTTTTCTTCCAAAAAATGAAATATATTTGCATTTTCGATAATGTTAAAGATTAGCAAGTATTTTTCCATTTGTAGTCTTAATTGGCAGATAGAACTATTACATCAGAATTTTAAATGTAGAACTTGTTTTTCAGTATGTTGCAATACTAAAAAGCTTGTATTTATAAAATGCTTTAATCAGGTTAATGTTGCACATAGCGAATTTTTAGTAGTATAGACTTACTTTATTTATAGTTCAAACAAAGCTAACATAGAAAATTATTAAGGATGTACACGTGTATGGTGTGAATTCATACTTTATTTAAAGTGGTTTTGTTTTTTTTAAAAAACTATTTTCCATTTGCATTAGCATGATGCCATCTATAGCTAGTTCCACTGTAGGGGCCTTTTAAAAATTAAAATCGCAAGCCTGTATCAATGTGTTCATCCTCATTTTCCATAATTTAAACTTAAATCTTTGGTGTTTAACACCAAAATCTTTGGTGTTTGACTTTTTTTTTTAAAAAAAGTGGTTTTGACATACTAAATGGTAAAAATTGGATATGTGAGAAGATTGATTGCAATAGAAACCAAGGTGGTAAAAATAGTTAAAACAAAAAGCAAGCCCTACCATTCTCTGTCATACCTGCACAGTTAATTTGATGTTTTCTTTTTGTCTGATTTATCCTATACATCTGTTACGACCATGAAAGAATTCATAGGGTGAATAAACTTGGCTAGCCTCCCACTTAAACTGAGGTAATCTAGGTGGGATTCAGATAATGTAACTAATTACATGATATGAAATTAATGAGGTGAGAAATACTTCACTTTGGGGAAGATGATTTGTTTTGTCCTAGTCCTTTGAAACCCCTGTTTTCTCTTCTAGAACTGGAGTTGTGTCTGTCTTGGGCTAAAATCCCAGAAAAGGGAATCCAAGCAGGGAAGTCTGGGAGCTGTTGTCCTAGGTTCCGTGTTTATTCCCCTTTCTCAATTTGGAGCAAAATGCTTAGGGCTTCTTTTAGTTCTGCTCTTGGTGATCAGAGAGAAGCTATTTTATCAGATATTTTGTTTTATTATACAAAAGCTCTTTGTCTTTATGGATTTTGTCCATATCCATCCTTTCTGCAAAATTATTTGTGCAGTGTACTTGCCCTTGAGAAACTTATGTTGCAGTATGTTTACAGACTGTGGGTATTGCACATGTCTTTAAATACAGACTGGATTTTGCCTATTCTTAATTTTGAGGCAAATATACCTTATCACACAAGGGAAAATGTCTCAGCAGTCCTTCAAGTGTTTTCATTGACAACGATTCATTTTTGCCCTGTCTACCTCCATTTTGTTCATACATCAGGTAATGACTATTTCAGGTATTCAAATCAGGCCTCTAATATGTCTGAAGGACAGCTGCTCTTTGGCAGCTCTTTCTGCGTAGGGTTTGGAATAATACTAGCCTCCTGCCTGGTAGGTGGCAAACTGACTTGGGTTTTAGGGGCACTGCTAATACTCTTTCAGTCTCAGTGCTTTTCCCCCAGAAACTGCTTCCAGAGAGCTCCAGCATAGAGGGCTGTGTGCCCTACCTTGCTACTTGCCAACAGAAATGCTGGGTACTAGTGAAATGTTCTGTGCTGCCTAGTGTTAACTGTAAAAGGTCTCTTCCCAGTCATTCATTTCTCTTCCATCAACTTGAATGTTCTGTGGAAACGTGTTTGTTCTGTTATAACTTGCATCGCTATTTGTATTAATGAAGTTTCAGAATGCAAGTTATTTGTAGCTGAGCATTATAGTATGTTAAGGCTATCTGTTGGTCCAGTTCGGGATGTAGGATGAGTGACCCTTAGAACATTCAGGTTTTGTTGTTTTGTTGTTTTTTTTTTTTAAAAAAAAGCACTTTAATGTTTCAGTGTCCTCAGTGGATCACAGCATTCAGTGCCTAAGATGTTCAGGTGAAAGTGTCTTTCCTGTGGCTGCCCAGATCAAACAGAGGATGGACTAGTTCCAGGTGTATCTGAGAGGACTTCATACCAGCTGGAAGTCCCTATATGTAAAAAGAATAGCCTGTGCCACATGGGGAAGAAAAGAGAGGAGACTGAAAAATTGTTCAAGCTTCTTTCTCCTTAAAATAATCATCTTATTTACGTAGAAATTGAGAACAGGAAAGATTCCTTGTTAGCGTTTTGCTCTAAAAAGAAAAGAATGTCTTCTCTTGGGCCTACAAGGATGGATGCTTGTCCTCAGGGAGGAATGAGGTTGGCCTCCTCCTTCCACAAACAAGGTCTATGTTCACCTATAATCTTGCTCTTTAGAATAGAGCCAAAACAGTGGGGCAGGTGCAGAGTTAGTTGCTCCAAGTGGAGTGAAGTTTGTCTGTCATTTGGCAGCAGTATTACTATACTTGTTAGATTAACATTAAACCATTAAGGTCTCTCAATGCAGTTTTTTCTGTCCCTTTTGCATAAGCCATACAAGCAAAATAGTGAACATTGCTATGCACATTCCCTGCTTGTAAGCAGCTGACATTCACACTAATATCTTCATGTCTGTTCCACTGTTTGTTGGGTGTTTTTATTATTTTTTTCTAATTGATCAACTTTTATTGGAGGTAAATGATATATTGCAGTGGAGATCTGCTCATCTTCTCTCACAATACTCTAATCATCATTTATATTTATTTTTTCCTTACATGCAGGAAGTGGGAATAGTTGCTTTTTGACTTTCTATACCACCACAGCAAGATAGAGTGTATCGCTAGGGTGATATAAGAAAAGATTTAAAAGAAACCATTCAGGAAGTGTTTGGGTGTCCTGCTTTATGAAAGGAATGATAAAACTTAATGTGGTGTCACTAAGTCTGTCTTTTAGTAAGGGACAAATAATGTTTGGGGTAGGCTGGCTTGTAACTGGCTGAAAGCCTCTTTGTTGTAATTAAATGCAACTTGCTCCTTTTCTTGCTGTGTGTTTTCTTGTGAACAGTGCTTGAACTTGTCTGAATATGATGATGGCTTAGCAGGAGACATTCAGTCTCTTCTGTTAAATAATACATTGAAGTCTGGGAACATGAACACACTCAAATTTTTTTTTTTTCCCCACTTCTGGGATGTGTTTAAACATATTTGGGATTTTTTTCTGTGTGTGTTTCCTCTTTTTGAAAATACCTTGTATTTGCACATCTGTAGGTACTAGTGGGTTTTTGTAGCCATTCCAGGTTTTTATGTCTACCCAGTCTATTGGTTTGGTCCCTTCTGGCAATTACAGAGGTGGTAATAATCTCAAAAGTAATCGTTTGTATTGGCATGGCTTTGGCCAGAAATTGTGTGCAAGAAGGCATGGGAAAATAAAACAGTAGTTATGGGCTCAGCTTCCTGTGAAGAGTTCTTAAAGCACAAAATACCATTGTTCTGATGTTGACCTTAAACTTGATGCAGCTGTGCCACAGTTGAGAGCCTCCCACCTTCACATATATGGGGTATAAAAGGTAACTTAAGAGTCCTGCTGTAAAACTTGCCTTGCAGAAGTTGCATCTATCAGTTTGCATGTTTGATGCTATGACCAAGCAATGTTCTGGCATGTTGTCACAGAAAAGCTGATAGTGCCACCTGGCAAAAATGTGTCAGCATTAAGGAAACAAACCTTGTTGATTTGGGTCCCCTGGTACCAACAGTCCCAAAGAAAGGGAAAAGTGTAAAGGGAAACACAGTCTCGTGCTCCACCAAGTGTTTCCCATGTGTTGGTTAGCTGCTGATACTGTGGTGCTGTCCTGCGTCATAGGCTGTGTTGCTCTAAGAAAGGCCTTGCTGAATAACTGCACGAGAGGAGTATGTTGTGTGACCTGATTTGTGAAATTCAAGAGTGAATGGAGAATCCTATCTCAGCAAGGGACAAGCAATGCTGAAAGACCTCTGGAAGGCAGGCACTAAGGAACAACGGGTGAGCACAGGTCACTGGACCTGCACTTCTCTCCCGCTCTGTGCGGCTGGCAAGAGTGAGAGGTGGACGTTAAACTGCAGCTGGATGAAGTGGTCTGATATGCAGGATCTCACCTAAGGCCATCCTATCTGAGAAGTGAGGTGTTTCCCACTTCCTTAATTTCTTATAGCTTGTGCTATTTTTGTTCTTAATTGTTAAGACCACATGTTTTAAATTAATCTAGGCTCTTCCCAGCCTACCTTTGTTTCCGTAAGGAATGGTCTGGGAGCGGACTGGAACGTGAAAAATGTTAATAGTTCTCACCAGGGAAGTCTGAATTGAGAAATACTTGGCATCATTCTTCATCTGTAAAACAAGGAATTTCCTTTTTTTTTCTCACCTGTTAAACCTTATGCATGCTAAGTGAGTTGTAAGACAATATCTTCTCAGTTGCACCATTAAAATGGACACTTGAGGAGTGATCAAGTGTGCTCAGGTGCTATACAATGCCATTTGGGTTCCTTACAAAAGCTGGCAGGGGCATAGTCTGAATGAAAATAAGCTGAAACAAATAGCTGTTCAGGGTTTGGGATGATGAGGCTCCCAAGTTCTTCTGCTAAAGCATCTCATTTGATAAAGGGTGAAGAGCTTCCATTTCTAGACAGTTGTATCATCAATTAAAAGAATAAAATATTTGTGTTCAGTTAAGTCTCTTAATGCCTAATAGTCTTTCCCTGTTAAAAATATTTTTTTTTTCTCCAAGGATTGTAATTCCCACAGGATGTGGAGGAACCTAATGCAGCCAGATTACTTGTGCTGTGTTTTGGCCACGTCCCTGTAAAGGAAATAACCTCAGTCCCTTTTCTTGTGTTAAAAAAGCTTTGGTATCTGTCCTGTGCCAAGCCTTCCTGTTATGGCCTTTCACAGCCAGCTCCCTGGGCTAGAGCCACGCATTAATTCAGATAGGTTCTCTGCTCCTCTTCTTGACTGTTGCAGCTGCTGATGCAAAGTCTTAATTTCTGGCATAATTTATTTAACTTTTTCCTTCTCTGGTGTTTATGGAGCAGCTGCAGACTGAGTGGGTCTTCATGCAAAGGAATGAGTAGTCCTGCAGGAATGTGCCAGGGAGCCAGCAGCTATTAAAAAGGCAAGATAATTAACCCTCTTTTCTAAAGCATCTGGGATCCAGGAATACAAACTAGTCCTGGCAGGGGCAGTATAGCAGTATTCACAACAAAACACTGAAATGGACTTGTAGCACGGGGGATGGCTGAGGCTGGCAGTTGCTGCAGAATACAGGATGTAATTACTGAATTTCACATGGGCAATTACCTGTTTGTTTATTTTCTCTTGCCACCTTTGCTTTTTTCATTTGTGGTCTCATCCTTCTTCAAGCTAGTAAGAAAATTAAATTGCAGATGTGTTTTACTCCACTCAAATTTGAGTAGGTAGTAGTCAAATCAGCCCCCAGAAGTTATTGGTTGGAGTGCTTCCTTACTAAAACTCTCCTCTCCTGAATTGTCTGTCACTTAAGCTGTTAATATAGCGGACACTGGATGTTTCAGGAAGCAGAATTTGTATTAGTTGATGCTTTCTCTATAAGTATAAACTTCTGGCCATTTTAAACTTAATGGCACAGATGCTGGGATTTGCATGTAGCATAGATTATGCTTCTATTTTCTCCTCTGTTAACCACAGCACTGGAACTGCTAAATCAGATTAAATCAGTGGGCTTTAGATAAGCATCCTGTTGAAGGGCTTCAGAAGAGCATCTAAGAAATAGCCTGGTCAGACAGTGACCTGGGTAATCTTTTTTTGAAGTTACTACATGGCTTCTGTCTGAAACATGGTAACCTAAAACTTCACTAGTTTAAGGTGGGAATCCTACTCACTGAGCTTTTAATTCTCACCTATCTTCTTGGGGGTGGTGGGGGGTGGTGTGTGTGTGTGCTTCACAAACACCCGAGTTCTGAGGATAGAGTTCAAACTGGAATATTTCAGTTACACTTTCATATGTTTCTCTTGCCCAATAATTCTGTGGATTTTTTTTCATCTTTCTGTTGCTGTATAGACAAAGACTTGTTTGTGCCTTTTTAAGCATCCTTTTTGTGCCTCTAACTCTTTTTTTTTGTGTGCTTTTAACGTGAAGGAATGAGAACTAACCACAGGACTAGGACTGTGCTATTGACTTGTTTCAAAGCATTTCACAGTAACATGCTCTAGTCTTGCTTTTTTTCAGCTATAGCTTTCATGTAATAATAATAAAAGAACAAAACCCCACTTCCTACCCTAATAGTAAAGGACAAGTTTCTCTCCATGAAGAGAAATAAGGTGATAATACTTCCCCATGTCTTTCAGGATACAGACTCCAAATTCACAGCTAAGTGTGACCCTGTTCCTCTTGGTTCCTCCAGCATAGGCTGTAACGCACCATTTATGTTGCAGTGTTGCCTCAACCTGCCCTCACCATTACCTCCAGCGTCTGCACCTTTGATGACCCTGTCATTGCGAAAAAAGAAATGGAGCTCTTCCTTTTTATCTTCCAAACCTTCCAAACAAAGCTTGTTCATCTGTCTGATTTTTTGCACGTTTTGAAACTTCCAAAGAAGTCGAGGAGGGATATTTGGGGATGCAGGGACAGCAGAAGCTAGTCTTACTCATTTAGACTGGCAGGAAGGAATGAGTGGTAGCTCCTGTCCTGAAGCTGCCAACACAACCTCTGTTTCTTGTTGCTGAAAATGGACTCAGCTTTCCGGGAGCTCTGCTTTGTAAACCTTTCTGGAGAATGCCCAGCTAAGGATAAACCTTTCATACTGAGGACAGAGCGGTTCAGAAACCCTGATGGCATGAGTTCATCCACAGTATGTGTGTGGGGTCAGGCTTTAAGTTCCAAGGGGACAGTTGCTTCCTTCTTGAAGCATGCTGCTCTCCCTGCCTTGGCAGGAGACCTTCCTGCTCATAGCTGACCAGTGTTTGGGAGGAGCTAGTCTTTGAACTGTTTTTCAAGCAGTCACATTCCACGTGAAGCCGCTCTTACACCATTTTGCAAGCACGCTGTTTCTATCTTGTACTCCTTTTGAGGTGCCAATGTTCCCCATTTCACCAGTCGTAGTGTGACTGCCTGTACCCTGTATTGGCCTGGTTCCTGTTAAAAACCGTGAAGATCAGCATTCCCAACAGTGTCGTCCTTGTCTGTGCCTGCTTTGAGTTGTGTATGAGTTTTGAGCTTAGGTCTACCAGCTGGGAGGTTAGCTCCTGAACCAAGGGGGGCAGAGTCTGCCCTGACACAGCAAAACCCTAAAAAACAGATTACCCAGAGCTCCTAGTTTCATTAGTAGCTCAGAAACTTGTCCACACTTGTCCTTGCCGCTCAGTGAGGAGTCTTTTTACCTTCTGCAAAACGCACTGCCAATAACCCTGAATCAGCTTTGTAATTAGGGCTGTGCAACACAGAGACTAAGCTGATAACCACTGCATTTTGCTTTGTGTCCTTTCCAAGTACAGACCAAGTTTCACTGCTGAGATCTAAGAAAACGGCGGATGGAGAGACAGACACTGTGTTCACCTGGGAGATACTGTTCTTATCTGCTCTCTTAACAGGTAGCTCACCAAAGGAGCAAGAGAAACATGAGCACACCTTTGGCTCCTGGTCACGCCAGCAGTATAGAACAACCACTAATGTCTGTGCTGCTGGCTTGTAAAGCAGAGAAGCTTTTGGAGCAAGGCTGGCTGAGTTTTTATAGACAGATGTCTGCTGGATTGATTGCTGTAAAATGGATTTTTCTCATGCTATTTAAGTACCTTTGGGCTTGGTGGAAGGTAGCTCTGTGCACCTGGCTTGCACATGATGAGTGCATGAGGCCCAAGACCTTTGACTTCCCTCTTGTTTTCTTGCCAGTTCTTCTGCTTTACTAGTGAAGTGGTGAAGTGGAGCAGCTTGGCTCTGCAGCATGCCCATGCAGCTTGCTTGACCTTGGAGCTTGCATTGGTCCTCACAGGTGCAGCCAACGTGCCTGCCCTTGTCCTCACACAAGTGTGTACTTCACAAGGGAACGTCACTGGACTGGTTGTTGCATTGCGGGGAGCCGAGGCTGTGTGAATAATCCGCCTGTGCACGGGTTTTGCCTGCTAGGCAACGTGTGGCCAGGAGATACTGGTTTCTGCCAGGAATCTGGTGACAGTGAGGAGGCGAGGACAGTGAAGGATGGGGTAGCTATTGCCATAAAGTCCGACCTTTCACAACAGACTTCTGCCTCTCCTCCCTCTCCTGGTTCCTTTCAGGGCCTCCGGTTATGCCTATAAATAAATGATACAATATTTAATAAAGAGGATGCAAAAATGGCTTTAGATGGTATGTAATCCCAAGTTCTCTTTGTACCAGGTACAGCCCAGCTGATGCAATCCTGGGTTGCCCTCTTTATCTGAAATACAAAAGGCTGCCATGGAGGAATGGGCAAAGTCCTGAGTGGGTCCTGTTCATGACCAAGCACCCACAGCTCTGCTGTTGTTGGGCTTCTGCAGCACTTTAATTGATTTGCCTCTCTGGACCAGACACCTGATCATCTGAAATGCTTCCCAGCACCCACTCCTCACCTTATTTGTTCTGTCAATTGAAGCAGGAAACTTACTATCTCAAAGTAGCAGGCATAGATTTCCTTTTTTTTTTTTTTTTTTTTTTTTTTTTTAAATTATTATTTCCTCTGTGTCTGCAACTCTTGCCTTCCCTCTCTCCCTCTGGTGGGCTGAGTTAGTAGGGAGGAAGCTCCCTTGTGGGTCTGTCCTGACTAGCAGCGATGGTGGGCAACCCCTTCCCAGGGCTAAGGGGCACTTGCTGCAAGGCGAATGGCTGCACTGTCTTCTTGCTGGTGTGTTCATGTGGCGCTGAAGGCCAGCTGGAGCAAGGAAACATTGCATTCAGAAATGTTTGGGCAGGGATTGAGCTTTGGCAATGACTGCTCTGGGGGTGGAATTCACTGAAATGAAGACAATCTGACCTGGAGATCATCAGGCAATCGTGGACAATGATGTCAGCCTGCATGAAGCAGTCCTTGGTAAGCATCCACCTGAGTGTCTCTGAATTACTTCCCATCTCCAACATCCTCTGAGGCCTGGCAAATGAATCAGATGTGTTTTGTCCTTCCTGGCTGCCTGTGGTGTGATCCTCCACTGCACCACCCCCGGCCAAAGCTGGCCTAGCCACAATTTACATCAGCGTAAGCCAGAACTTTTTCTGCACAGGGGATAGCATGAAGTTAATCCAAATTCTGTAAAAGCGCTGCTATAAAGTGGATTGGTGAAACTGCAGTAAGCCCCTTTGTGGGCACAATTCCAGACTGAAGGAAGCAAAGTCAAATCGCGGCCACTCGAGCTCTGAAAAGGCACGTGTGAGTGGGGTGTGATGCCCATTGGCAAATCCCCTTGAAACACCACATTGAGTTTAACTTTCTTGAGTGTCCCTGAATATCCTATGACTGTTGTAAAAAGCTACGTTTTCTCCTAGAAAAAAGCTCCAGAGCAAATAAGAACAAGTCCCATTTTAGTGCCCTTGGAAACGCATCAAAAGAACAATATTGGCCTGTCTGTGCGTTGTTCAAACTGCTCTTGTAGTGGTCACGTGGACCCTTCTGTGTTATCTACTCTCCATCTTTTTCCAACTGTGCACATGCTGCATCTCCTCAACCTCTGTTGCTCAAGGAATTGCAAATAAAATGCCTCTTACCGTTGTACCAGTCTCACCTTGGCTCGTGCTGCAGTGTACAGCCTTTCCCACTTGCCCTTGAGGCTTTTCACTGCACCAGTTGCAGCCTGCATTGTCCCCTGGGATATCTCCTGGCCTGTGCTCAAGCCCCTTTTGAGCTGCGGATGGGACGTGCACAGAACAACCTGTGGGTTCTCAGTGGGAGCAAACAGCCCTGGCTTGCGGCAGCTGAGAGTCAGCAGGCTTCCTCCTGCCAGGTAGAAAATCGGGGACAACTCGATCAACTGTACTTTTGGAGCATGTGACCAGGAGAATGAGGACACAGAAGCCACTCCTTTTGTTTCTCTGTTAGTGTCCCTGGGTGGACAAGCCAGGCTTTGGGTCCTTCCACTGCTTCGCTGCGGTGGGGAGGGGGGAATGGGTCCTGCTGTTTCCTCCCCCCAGATCCAGGCTGGGGGCTCCCTTGGGCGATGCTGGTGGGGAGTGCAGAGCAGGGCCTGCCCTGCTGGCAGGGGACAGCAGGTGGCAGCAAGCAATTCAGGTCCCTTTGCTCTGAGTTCAGCGCCAGGGACCGTTTGCGGTGACTTCTCCCTGGCACTTCACCTGGGGGCAGGAGTCTGCAGCCCAAGACCGGCTGTTGAATCGGGGTCAGTGAAATCTTACACAAACTGTCTTAAGTGGGTTTTACGCTGCTTTTGGTTTGTGCTCGTAGGCTGTTTGGGGTGACAGGATGCTCTCCTGCAGCATCTGCTCTGTATCGCCCGCAGGGACATACAAAGCTAGATGTGCAAAAGGAGTCCCAGGTGCTTGAGTCTGGACTCTCTTACTCACCAGGACAGCCGCTCTGGGGCAATTTGCTGAGACATCTGTGAGTGAGGAGAGAGACTGCGAAGAGGGTGCCAAGGGCAGCAAACATGTATGTTGCTGAACACAGCTATGCTTTGGAGAGGGCGGTGTGTAAGGTTGTTTTTGCAGAAACCCATCCTTGCCTTGGGAATCCTCTCTGGGTTACCCAGAAATGCCCGAGTTGGAAAACTTGATACCTGAATCTCTCTTGCAGTCTTGCCAGCTCTGGGGTGTGAACTAAGACATTTCTGCAACCCCTCTCTGAAGACTATTGCAAAAGAGCTCCCAGAAACCTGGATTTGATTCCACTTGTGTAAGCAATTTAATCTATCAAGCAAGGGAGGGTATTATATCCCTCTTCCTTGAGGGAGCTGATGTGCTTCCAAACATGCGCAAATGTCCTTGATATTTCGATAATAATGGATAAACAGCAGCCTGGCTTAAGAAGAACAGATCTCACAAGACAAATGTGATTGCTTCTGCTGGGGACCGAATGCAAAATGATCCAACAACCAAAGGAGTAAGCAGGGCCCACAATGGCCTGGGACCTCCAAGGAGTATTTGTTAAATAAACGCAAAGAGGTGCGGTGAGAGGCATGACCATCACGTGAAACCCAGAAGAGATCAGGGTCCACCTCAGGGCAAGACATCTGCCTCAAAGGGTTCACAAAAGGTACGCGAGGAGCCTGCAGGTTTACCTGGAGGGGGTGGGACTGGGTGCCGCTCCCTTTCCCCTTGGATTTCCTCCAGGCTCTGCCTGTCCCACTTATCACAGCAGGGGCACCTAGGAAATAATGACAGAGGTGGAGTTGTGTCTGTCTCCCTGGCTCCTGTGCTGTTGGATCGTCCTGCTCCCAAGCTGTGCCCTGTGGGCTCCATCTGGAGCTCACCCCCACACAGGGAGCAGCAAGCCCTGCCTGCTTGATCAGCTCTCTTGTGGCTTTTTTCAAGGAGGCCTGTATCATGATGATGGGCTACAGAAGGAAGATGCAGGTGAGGGAGAAGCATTAACACTGGTGGAGACTGCTGTGGGCCAGAGCAGGAGCCTGGCAAAGGCCTGGTCCCACCAGCTGTGTGCTGTCAAGCTCTGGCTGTTCTCTGGATTCCCTAGCGTTATCTTCACTCCTGGCAGAGAACATGGCCAGGTTCAAACTTGGAGCCAGATCGCTTATACCTAAAAGAAAACAGTTGTTTTGATACAAAATAAACCATGTTAGTTATTTTGGGGAAATTTCCACCTTCTTTTTGTTTTCCATCCTGATTACGTGTAAGAAAAATTGGTTTTAAATGGGGTTTCAGGACAGGAATGGTACATCAGTCGTACAGTAGGTGCAATAGTGCAGTGAATAATTGAGCCAGTCGGAAAGCTGTTCCTTTGCCCTCCCTCCTTGGCTTCAGCCTGGGCTCGCTCCTGCTCTGCTTTCCGTCTGGATTTGCTCTTTTTTGGTTTTCCTTTTGCCTACGCTCCCTTCTTTAAGGCCAGGGCATGTGTTTTCCAAGGGCCACAATCTCTTTGGTGTTTAACCTTGGCCATGGATTTTGTAATTCTCAGGGGAAAAGAAGAACCAGTCTTAGTTTGGCATTTCTAGCAACCCTCTGCCTCTGGGCGGTGAGACCCCCTTCACTCTGTGTCTCTTGCATAAGTTGCCTGAGTGCTCCGGGACTGCTGTCTGTGCTGCCCACGCTGTCTCGCTGGGGACAGGAGTAAACTGAAAGTGTGGGGCAGCTGCCAGTATCCTCACTCCCCAGGCAGCTGTGCCAGGCAGTGAACACTGTGACATTTGTCCTGCTGGCCTGGGTGAGACATGGGACCTGGGGTCTCAACCTTTTCTATGGCAGGACACCCCTAATATTTGTGACTCGGTGAACAACCTCTGCCATGCAGTGTGGCAGGTTGTCCTTAAGAGTTAAAGCGTTGCTGGAGCAGTGTGATCAGATGGCAAAAGCAACTGTGCGCTCCTGCCCTTTGAGCAGGATAGAAACTCCCACTCACAGACAGCCGGAGGAGCAGCCTGGGAAGTGTAGCCATGTGAGTATGTGATAAGGGAGCAGCTGCAACTGGACACGCTCCTGGGGCAAACCCTCTGCCCAGACCTGTTAAATACCTTGCTGTGTGGTGAGCATGCTGTGATCCCTAACCCCCAGCCTCCCGCGCTTGCAGCATGACTCCAAGCTGCCTCCCTTGGGGGTTTGCTGCCAGCTCTGGTTTGCTACAGAGGTGAAGTGCAAAGGCATCTCATGCACCACACCGGAGGGCGTGATGGCCAGGCAGGTGCTGTCCCTTCCAGCAGGAGCACTGCAGGCCCCAGGAGCATGATCCCGTGCTGTGGCACTGGCTTGCTCGCTCACTTGCAACAAAACTAGGCGTAGCCACGGCAGCTCCAGCTACAGTGAGCGCGTTCCTGCAGCACTACTACATTCAAACTGTGTCCTTGCTTAGCTTGGCTCTTTCAGAAGCTGATCTGAGCCAGAGACCCTGCTGCCCAGCTGGAGCAGAGCTCTCACACCCAAGGAAAGCTGAGCAGCCCCCAGGCCACCCGCCACCAGCAGCACACCAGGGTACGGCCCAAGCCTGCTCTGTGCTGCAAAGCACCAGGCACACACGCGAGGCTTTTAAGATCCAAGGACCAGTTCCAAAGCAATTCCCCATTGCCTGTAAATGAAGCAGACTAGCTTTGCAAAATCAAAATATTCCTAGCAAGCTACAGCTGCTTCCTCCAGCTGAGATTTGACTTGCCCAAGGGGAGGGCAGTTTGCCTTTGAAACAGCCAAAATGTTTTCATCCTGGTGGCTGTTTACAGCTACTGAGACCTGCTGAAAGGGAATCCTTGGAGCTGGGGCAGGCTGAAGTCAAGCTCAGAAACAAACTCCTTGTTGCATTTGCTTGAAGGCTTCAGGAGAACCTGGTTTTGTTTGATTTCTGAATGAGATGGGTCTGAACCAGCTGGCAAGAGCCTGGCAGTGATAAGCAAAGCCTGCCCATGCCTGTCTCCTTGCAACATTGCAGCGTACTTCTGACCACTGAGGTCTATAGTGTACTGCCCTGAACTGTCTCCTCAGCCACATGAAGGAGCATCTTCATGGGAGAAACACAGTTCAGGGACATCACCAGCAGAAGGCTGATGTGCCCTGAGCCCCAGACTATGTGGGGCTCTCCAAAGCAGCAGGCACCTCTCCACTGCCTCCTGGGCATTGGCCACCCCTGCTGGGGCAGGTCCAAGGGGCTCTGCTGTTCCCAGACCTCAGAGGCAGTGTGGCTGGACCCCAGGGGAGCTGTTGGAGCTGCCTTGCCCTGCCCAAGGCCAGTTCATCAATCTTCACCTTGCCAGCACAGCTCATCCTGACATGGAGAAGTGAGTGCAGAGCTTTATTTAGATGGAAACCAGGGAGCAGGGGAACTTTGCAGGGTCAGCCTGGGCATTTTAGCAGGGTCTGGCCTCCACACTTTAGTCCTTGGTGGGGCATTAGACTCCCTCCTCTTCTTCCCTCTGTGGGACTGGGATGTGCTGGGCAGCCCGTTCCTGCCCAGAGCTACCCAGTCCCCACTGATCACTTCTCTCTGAAGGATGGTGTCAGATGCCCAAGGCTGATCCCCCAGGGTCTGAAAGATTAGACTGGAAGTTTTCTGGGTGGGAGATGTCCCAGGGCTGAGGTCAGGGACAGAAATGTAACGTCTGCCTTGCTCTGTTATACAATCCGCTGTTAAATAATCACTTGGGGTCACTGCGCCTGCCAGGTGGCTGCGGCTGGCAGTGGGGCTGCCTGGAAAACAGGCTGTGGTTTGCAGGACCACAGTCACCCAGACAAGAAGAAGAAGAAGAAGGAAAAGCAGTTACATGCTTTTGGGCAGTCCCACGCTCGGACCCTTCCCAGCCTTGGTGTTTCTCGTTGCAAGGTGCTTTTTGGTGACAGACGCACCAGCCTCGCAAGGGCACAACCTATTTGTAAAGCCAGCAGCCTGATGTTTGCAGTGTGGAGGTGGCTTTGGCCACTGTGAGAAAAGGCTGATGTTTATCTGTGGGATGCTGCGGCTCGATGGGTGCAAGCAGGGACCTGATGGGGACCCGGCATCCATCCAGAACAGCTCTGTGTCCCTCAGCCTCCTGGCTGCTCTCTGCATTTCATAAAGCTGCAGTGGAGCAAAAGCTGGGGCTGAGCTGTGGAGCCCCCATGCAGCAGCTATCAGCATGTAGGTGTTGCACCAGTGCCACAGTCCCCAGGCACTAATTTCGGGTGGTGCAGCCCATCTGTGACTGACAGTCATTTAACAGCACTGTATTAATGATTTTGAAGGTGCTGCAGAACAACGTAGCCAAAACGGGCACATGGAGGACATTCGGGAACCTGTGGGAATAGCTAGTGATGATCCATGCTGGCTGTAAAAGAGCAGTCGCTCAAAGGAGCTGGGTGATTTGTCCTAGGAAATACAGGCCAAGTCCAGGAAAAGAAATGACTCTGGCAGGGAAAGCTCCTAAAAGCTCCTGAAGCAAGGCTGGGAAGCAGCCACACTGCGCTCAGAGCCTGAGCCTCGCTGCCCTGGGGTTGCTGTCCTCGAGCACACATTTACAGCTAGCTAGCCTACTTTTAGTCAATAATTTCTTCCTAATAAGGTTTTTTGGCCTGGCCACGCTCCCCTGGAGGTAAGGGAGAGCAGTTCAATATGAGCAACAAACTGGTGCGGGACAGGGTGACTTTCTGTTGTTTTCAACTCAGAGGGTGAGTAGGAAATGGAAACACTAGGGGATACACTAGGGGATAGCTGGACGGCATTGAAGAAGCTCAAGTTATCCCTCACTTGTGTTTTGTCCCCCCCAAATGTGCCGCTGGCAGAGCAGGGCATCAGCGTGGCCCTGTGGCGGTGGGGGAAAGATGCTCTGGGCTTCTTGGTTTTGCTCTGCGTCTCCCCGCACAGAGGTCAGGGTACCGCAAGCAGCGGGGCCATTCCAAGAACCGGCCCAGCAGCCAGAGGCCAGTGCCGGTGTGGGAACACTGGGGGCCTGGGATGATGTGAAATGTCTCATGCACCTGCCAAATGTCCCTCATCTGGAGCAACAGCCATGTGGCAGCCCTGGTGCTCCTCTCCTCCCAAAATACTGCTCACAAATCTGGCAGGAGTCACAAGCTGGGTCCCCTGTGGTCCCTTCTGCTCCATCCCTGAAGCTGCTCCAGGACAGCGGGGGCCCCAAGCTGCCTTTGTGCCATTCTCAGAGAGCCCTGAGTGGGACTGGTGGGGCTGGGGTGGGACACCGGCTCTGCCAGATGACTTCACACATGCACAGCTCACCTGCCCCAGGCGGCAAGCTGCCCTGCTCTTCCCATACAGTCAGTCGCTCAACCCTCAAATGCTGCAGAGCCGTGGCATCGAGTGCACTCGCCTGTCCCTGCCGGCAGGCTCTTTGGTGCCTGGCTTCCTGTGATCCAGGGAGGCATTCTAGCTTAATGCAGCTATTCTGTTATTTAATCCTGCTTGATTTTCCTTAACACCTTTCCAAATGTTTTAAGCTATCCTTTGTGGTGCTCTCCACTGTTTAATCTGAGATCAAATGATTGTATCTTAATCCCTGGATCTCAAATGAATTTGCCTTTGGTTTGGGCAGCTAGCGCTGCAGCCCTCTGTTACAGCCATGCTGCGTTTACCTAGGGCAGGCAGAATCAGGAAAGGAACAAAATGCCTTCTTCCTTTCTTTCTCTTGCTATTTCTCTCTTTCTCACAAGTTAACATTACTTGAGCTGCACAAAATAGGTGATATCCCCCTGATTAATATTTCCAAATAATTTTATGTTTTTCCTTGTGATGAGCCACTGGAGCCTTCTTTTGTCAAATCATGTAAAGGCGATCAAAGCCAGTGCACCACTGTGCTTTTTTGTGGCTGACTGGGTGCTCAGAGCAAGCTGACATGGAGCGAGTGTACAGGACAGCACGTGAATCCCTTTTACAGTCTTCCTGGAGGACCCAGCCACGCTGTCAATGAGCAGTCCCCAGCAGCAACCGGGTACTGTGCTTTTCCCAAAGGACATGTGCACTTTGCTTCAGTGGCCTTTGAGTGGCTGCTTTTATTTCAACATGCTTGTCTGGTGCACAGGAGTGTGTTTCTCAGCTTGGCAAGGGGAGGCCTGGAGTTGCTGAAACTCCCCTGGAGCCAGCGGAGCAGCACAGCCCTCTGCAATCCCTGTGGGCACTGAGACAAACGTGGGGACGCTCTCAAGCAAGCCCAGGAGCAGGGCTGTGGCTGGTGGGTACCAACCTCCGTGACCGTGCCTTCCGCACACTCTCCTCTGTCACGCAGAGAGGTTCTGGGGCAGGAGAAGCTCTGAATCAGACCAGCACAAATCTGAAGATGACAGGATGCTGACCTCAGTCCCATCCTCTGGATGCTGCTAAAACTTGACTTCTTGTTTCGTTGCAACTGCCCATGGCTGTTGGGGCCCTGCTTAGATGCATAGAAAGAGGCTTGGAGAACAATTAAACACCATTTTTCTAGAGCGTGTTCTAGATTTTATTGAGTGGATTAAATCTAATTAAATTCACATGTTAATCCAGCCAGATTAAATGGCACATTCTGCTTTGTGTCCTTGGCTTGGCCCAGAGGCCAGTCTGAACCTGGAAACACAGACGGCAGAACTGGTCTGGTCCTTCACATCTGGAGTCAGCTCCAGGCTTTGATTCAATGCCAGAGCTTGGATCCAGACAGTTTCATCAGCGTGTTAAGGATCATGCCCCAGATCCAGGCCTGGTTCAGAGCAGAATGTTGCAGTCATCCCAGCCCTGAAGGGTGCTGCTGCCCCAGGTGCCCTCTTGTAAGCCCACAGGGCTGGTGGGAGAAGCTTGGGTCCCCATCTGACCTGGGGTTTCCTGTAAGTGTTGCCATCACTGGGTCTCATGCCAGCTCTTGCTGACAGCTGCCATGTCCTTGAGGTACCGGAGTCCTTGGCAAGGCAGCCCGTGCTAGCCCAAAACTTCTCCTGAGCTGGGCACCACATGGCTAAATTGCATCCAAACCCATCCCAATGCAAGCAATGGGCTGATGCAGCCTCATCCAAGGGTGTGTGGGGGACACTGTTGGAGGGGATTTGCCTTCCAGGAAAGGACAATGAGAGCTGCAACTCAGCTTCTCTGGTGCCATGGGTATTCACAGCAGAATCCCTCTTTTAAGCACAACTCATCTCTATGCAGCTAGGCTGGAATTGCATGGGAAGAAACCACATGAAACTCTGGGAATAAACGACCCGCCTCCTTCAGAGGACCTGTAAATCTCACCCAGCAGAGCCAGAGTCATGTAGGTGCAAAGGATGCAAATAAACTCTGCTGTGTAATTAGCACCCTTTGTATGCCAGGGCAATCATACTCAACCCCATATACAACCAGGAGCCAGGTTTGCCTGCACAGAGCTCAATGCAAAATACCCTCCCCGGGTCTAAAGATGCACCGTTCACTCAAATCATTATCACAACAGTGATGCTTTGCCCAATAGAGGGGGAGTTGGCTGGCAATATGAAAGATCAGTTAAGCTGCAAAAACAAATATCCTCTTCTAAAAGCTGCATCCAGTGCTGGTAAGTGTTTCCTAGCAAATACCTGCAGCACACTAAGCAATCAGTCTTATTTTGTTACATTAAAGAATAAAATGTCTACACAGCATTTTTCCAGGTGAGACCCTGAATTGACACTGATGCCTCTGTGATGGTGGAGTACTTTCTTTCATCCCAAATTGTCCCTGGTAACCTGATCTTTGCATGCTGCATCATGCAGAAAAAGCACTAGTAGTGTGGATGGAAGCATGGTGTCACTGATCGTGTAGGCACCACTGGGGACTCCTCCTTTCTTGAGCCAAGTGTCTTGCTGTTTGTACCAGCAAAGCAGACACAGCTCTGTGCCTTGGAGGGAGGCTGTACAGGTCCAGTGGCTGGCATGATTAGATCTGCAAGACATTTGATGGGCATCACAGTGAGAGCTGGAGTGATTCCTCTTTTTCTAGGACAAAAGGTTTGGGAGCTAGAGTCTGGGGGTGTGGAAAAGTTCTTTCTCTGTGATGGCCTTGATGGCCTAAGGAACCATTGGGAAATGACACCAAGAGGACCCAAACCCCAGAGGTGCTTCGAGATGCCCAGGTCAGGTGAGAAAAAGCAGTTTAAAGCCTGCATGGAAACACATTTCACCATGCTGGCACTTAACATGCGCATGCATGCTCCCCAGTAGCAGAGCTGGTTTCATTTTCAGAGAGGCAGGTCAAAAATCACCGCAGAGCAGGCAGTAGGTAGGTAGGCAGACGTATCCTCTGGGTGAGGCTGGAGGCAGTGTGCTGGCTGTAGACAGAGCCAGCAGTGGGGCAGCCCTAGGGCTTGCAGGTGTATTGGCACTCTAAGCAGCACTCCAGACTCCACAGAAGTCAGTATCTAGCTCAAGGCTTTAAAAGCAGCCTTGTCTTGTGCTCTTGCCTAACAGTGAGGAGGAAATCCCACTGTGTTTATACAGACCCAAATGATAGGTATCCATTTGAGCAAACGCTTGCACATGAAAGCTTCAGCTGGCTACAGAGCTTCATTTACAGGAGCAGAAGAAAAACACCTAGCCATTTAATCCTTTGAAGACTTCAATCACCCTGATAAGGGAAGACAGGGCAGGATGGGGGAGAAGGCTCTCATTCACACCTGTGAGTGCCACCTCCACGGGCAGGCTGCATACCACCACCCCAAAAAGCTCCCCTAACATGTACTGTGCAGGCAAGCGCAGCTCCAGAGTCTGCCCACTGCCCTTCCCCCGACTGTGCCACAGCCCCTCAATTTCAACCCTTAATCCCGGCAAAATTGTGCAATAGCTCCTTCAGGCTGAGAACGGATTATGCCCTGTTTCAAAGGTATTTGGCACTCGGGCTGCACTGGGAGAGCCCAACCCCTCCTGCGAAAGCACCTGCAGGCGATTCCTGCAGCTGGTGCCTAGCAACATGCTCTGAGGTGCTCCAACAACAGCTAAAATTCAACGTTATTATACCCTTCCTCCCCAGAGGAGCAGCTCTTGAGTCATCACCAAGGGAGAATGGGATGTGTCTCCCACTCAGCTTGCTATAAATGAGTGGTATGTGAGGGGCTGCTCTCTCTCTCAAGCATGCGTGCTGCTGCTAGCTAAAAAGACATCTCCTGGCATGTGGGACAGCTGCAGGTTCAGGAGATATGGTAAGTTTTTTTCCCCTCCTTCCCAACTTGCTTTCTGCTCCCAAGAGCCTCTCTGCTTCCTTGGAGCTCTCTGCAGGGAAGCCTGCAGGAGAACCAGGTATGGATCCATGCTGAGTCCCACCCTGGCTTTGCTTGGGCGAGCCCCAGGTCACAAACACACACAGGTAGCTACAAGCTTGGGGCTGTGCCAAACACTCTCTAGTGATACATGGCAACTTTTAGATCACCTGCATGACAGATGAAGGCACCCCTGAATCTGAGGGAGATGTTCTTGGGGGATGGTGACCATCAGAAAAATGCATAGGAAACCAAGCTTGCCTGTTTATGGGGCAGAGATCCTTGCAGAGGCGGTGAGACAAACACTAGCTAGCCTGGGCAGGACCAAGCAGCGTGTTTCTGCATGTGGGCTGGGTGCAGGGATTAGTGATAGGAAGAAGGAGTCAACAGGAGGATCCAGCTGCAGAGCGGGCCGGGGCTTGGTGGGCAGCACAGCCTCCAACGCCTGCTGGAGCTGTGCTGAGAGGAGGAGGGCTCCAGCTGGAAGAGGTGGGAAGCTGTGAGTAGATGAAGCCCATGAGTAGTAGGGGTGTGGTGCTGCAGCCTGGGTTCTTCTCAGAGAAAAGCAAGATGAAGTGCTTGCAGGGCTTTTCCAAGCTTTGGGATGGCACATGTTTGCCTCTGGGAGCAAGCCTGAGATCTAGGTGGATTTCCCAGTGGGAGACTTGTTAGAAAATCTCAGGCTTACCCGGGTGATGCAGTTCCCTTGGTGGTGTCTGGTGGGAGGGCAGCTGACCACCATCTGCCCTGGCTGTTCCCAGTGCTAGTGCCAGTTCAACACTGCAGGGCTGACCCCTCCTCACCTCCTCAGTCTTCTCCCTTGGGAAGCCCTGGGGGGGCCTAGGGACTGCAGCCAAGGAGTTGGAGGCACCTTATTGCTGTGGACAGTGGGGGCTGCCAGAAGAACCACCTTTATCTCACAGCTGTCTGTCCTCAGCTCCCAGCTGCCTGCAGTGCTGCATAGCCTGGAGGGAAGACTGAGACTCACCTTGTCACTAGTTTGGATTCTACAGCCTGAAGCAGATGAGGAAAGACATTGGTAAGTGTGGTACTGCTAACAGAGACCTCTTGAGCTCATCCCAGGACCCTCAGCCCTTCAGGATGGGAGACTGCTCTGTTCCCCAGCCCAGGAATGGTGTTCAGCATGCTTCAGGTGAGTGTTTGGCTCTCAGATTTGACATCACACAGATCACCTTAAACCCAGCAGCATTGTACAGGTTAGCTGACAGGGCCAGAAAAGCATTTTATACAGAAAGGCATAAAGAATCTGAGTCTGATCCGGCCTTTTCTAGTGTCCAGTGGGAGCCTCTGCCTGCGTGGGTCAGGAATGCCCCCTGCCATGCTGTCTGAAGGCTAGGAGACGTTGTGGTGGATCCATTTCCCTTCCAGCTGCAGGAAGGGGCAGCTCTCCCACCAAGTGTCTGTGCAGCCTCAGCCTTGAGCAGAGCTGGCTCATTGCAATGATGACAGTGGTTGCGTTGACTGGCCCAAAGTGGGTGTGGGACAGCAGAGGTGTGGTGGGTTTTTTTTTTTTTTTAAACTAGCATGGCTAAATCCAGGAGAAGATGCTGTCTGTAGCACAAAATGGTGCCTTTGCTGGCTGAGGGGACTACTGGCCCAACCTGCACTTGCTGGTTAGACCTGTCCTCCTGCTCTGGCAGTTCCTTCCCACCACAGCCTGCCAGTGGTTTGCGGAGTTGCTCCCAAGCTCCTTTCAGGCCAAATCCACAGGTAGTTTAAGCAGTTTGTGCTGACTCCTTGCATAGCCTAGCTTAGAGGAAAGTGGCATGCAGCTGGGAGTGCAGTGGAGATGGGGACCTTTGCAGTCAGATGATGACATGTTGATAGCAAAATCCTCAGCTCAGAAAACATCTCCTTTGTTCCTGCAAGCATGAAAGGATAGAATTAAGGTTGAGCTTTCTGACCTCTAAGTTTTTGACTTCTCACAATACAGTAGCAGCAAAACCTGTTGCATGGAGCAGAAATCTATCTATCTGTATATGCACTATTTCAAACTCTTGTCTGCGTAAACTGTTCCAGACTTGATCAGAAACAAGGCTGTTTACTAACAACAGAACCGGGAAACTTCTTTAGTATTGGTTTGGGGTTTTTTTTCCCCAGTTTTTTAGTTTTCATATTAAGCTGCTGAAGCTTTAAGTCTGTCAGCTAACAGTGTTTCAATGTGTTTTACTTCAAGGTATTTCCCTTTGCCTGATTTCCTGTGTATCTCCGAAATACCTCTGTATGTAGAGTGTGCTCTGGCTTCTTTCTGTGTCAGGAAAGGCTTTCCTCTTGACTTAGGCTGAGGTTAGGACAGGCAATGGCACGCTCATTTCCCCCAAAGTAGATGGTATTAAATTGTAAAAGGCCAATGTCAATACTTTTTCTAGCATTCATACCAACAGTTCTGTACAAAGGGGTTGAATCCTGCTTCCGCTTATGCCGATGTAAATCTAGAATAATAAAATTGACTGTTTTACAGCATTGTCTATTTTACAAGTGGCATAGCAAGAATTGAATATATGGTATTAGTTTGAGCATTGTATCCTTCTGCAGTTCTCACTTGCTGTGATTACAGCATCTTTTAGACATTAAAATCTTTTTAACGTGTTTTAGACATTAAACTCTGAGGCAAGGACTGCCACAGTAAGGACAGCACCAAGTGTAATGAACCCCAATGTTAGGAAGACCCTTATGTGCTACCTCAGTAGTAAAGGACCAAAAGCAGGGTTTGGAAAAGGATTTGGAAGTACTTTCAGGTGCCAAGACAGCTTGTTGGTTTTTGCTTTGAAGATCTCTCCTGATCTTTCCCTCCACCTCTGTTTAGGCAGAACCAAACTCTGCTTGTTTTTTAGACTACTGTCACTCAAAGGTTGTATCTCAAGAACTAAGTTAGTTAGCACAGCTCAAGATTTTGAGAAAAATGGTTCCTACAGAGAGCACTACCATGGTAAGGTAGATTTTTGCAAAGCTGTTGCCTACTTTACCTGCTGATTTATCAGACAAATGTATTGTTACAAGTGACAATGTCACACTGACAAATTTAATTGTGAAGGTTTACATGACTTCTAGCAATAGGAAACCTCACAGACCTAAAACTTTTGTGCAGTAAAGGCAGCTAGCTTTAACAGTTGGCCTTTTTTAAAAGGATGCATCAAGGTCAGTTTGGGTTTAGCAGAACAAGACTCTTACAAAACTCAGAAACAGCAGGAATGTTTGGTCCCTTGGCAACTTGTGTGGCTTGTTCTGATTCAGAGCTGTCCTTTTGTGTGTTTCCAGCCAAATGCAGCAGCAAGAACTCAAGTGAGGAGCAGGCGTTACTGCAAGAAATGCAGAGCGCTTGAGTCGCTTTGTTGACTGTCCCTGGCCCAACAGAGTGGA